>NW_028288668.1:0-313745 GCF_059628265.1 Tinamus guttatus
ATTAAATCATGCCCATCCTATGATGCTCCTTTGCTAGGGATGTAATGCCTAGCTGTGGTCATAGACATTATCATTTTGCTAGCTTTTTTTCCCTCATTCCCTTTATAGCATTAAAAAAAAAAGACACAAGGAAAGAACAATTTGAGGAGAGCAGCTCCAGTCATTTATTTTATAGAGGGTCTGATGGAAACAATGTTGAATAACACCACTGCTCCATCACATACCATATTTGGTTTCTAGACTGCTCAAAAGGGAGGTTTTGAAACTTTCACTTACTTACATGCTAAAAACCACATAATAATCATCAGTCTTGTAGTATATCCATATGAATACAAGCTTCCTAAGGTTCATAGAATCTTCTTTTTCAAGGATTCAGTGACCTTAATACTTTTGTTCCTTCCTCTAGGATTCATGGTTTTCTGGAGAAGAAAATGAAAAAAAAAAAAAAAAAAAAAACAGAATACTGCTTTCCTCATCACTTAGATGTTTTAGTCTTAGCATCTATCTAAAACAAAACTTTTTTAACAGAAAAATTGCCATCTTCCCTTTGAATTGCATTGCTCTGACTACATTAAACGATGAAGTTTTGTACACCGTACTTACAGTGGGTGAAATATTCTAGCCTCTAATACTGTTTAACACTGAGTCTGAATTAAGTATAAAACATTCTAATTTTACTTTTCTTAGCAGCTATTTCTTTAAATGATCTTGGAATGTGACCAATTTATAGCATTTAAAGTCCACTGACTTTCCCCAGGAGACTTATCCAAGACTTATGATTATGCATTCCTTTGTACAATCTACAAACTTTATTTTTCACTGTAGGTCCTCAAGTCAGTGTCCATACAAATTTGGAGTTCTCAGCGGTATATGGAATTAGACAATAAAATTCATGATGAAGTTCAGTGCCTCAGGGTTTGACACCTGAGAATTCTTTAGTTCCTATCTAAACATGCATCTTGATTTTCTAATTATTGCCTATTTTGGAAGCATAAAGTAAGACAGAAAGCAGGAGAAGTGCATTTATGTTTATTCATATGTCTGGGGATGGGCTTGTTCAAGCACTTAGCCAGGCAAACCAAGTACCAATGTGTCAGTTATTTACCAGATATTTTTTGGTTTGGATAATGTCTAGTATTAGCCAAAGGAAACACAACAACACATTTGATATCATCAAAATACTCAGGTCACACAGATTTATTTGGAGGCCTAAGTCAGCCTGCAGACATTTTTACAGTCTCAGCAGCTTCTTCAATGTACCTGATACTCATGTGTCTATCATCACAGAATTAGGCAGCTATTGGCAGTGGTTGAGAGAGATGAAATTGTGCTGACATAATATATTAGAAAATGCATAGGGAAGCTGGAGACAGCTTGTTATTGAGATGGTGTCATGATTACAAGTTTTAAGTAGACCTCCAAGTCTATCTCAGTCAAAAACACTCCATCAGTCAAGACTATTGATCAGAAGAGGATTTTAACTTTAAATATTCTTAAATGCAAATGTGAGCTTTGGATCAGATTCTGGCTGGGCTGACTCTATCCATTGAAATTTGAGGCCTAGAACAGGTAATTTAGCTGTTAATAGAACATGGAGGAAGAGACTGATCTTGAAGACATATTTGAAAACTGATGATGCCAGTGAAAAATGAAAAAGAAAATTATAGAATTGGTTTCATGCATACAGGATGCATAGGATCCTCAAAGTGTGAACTGCAAGTGAAATTGTTGCATACGACTGTGTTACACAAAGACATACGTCACATGCCAGATGGAGCCTTTCAAAAGAAACGAGGTTTCAGAATAACTTTGCACAAAGGAAACAGCAGTGGAAAATCTTGTGCAGAGAGACTGCAGTATCAGTCACCCATTTTCACTTTTGTCGGCTGTTTTAAGTCTGTGACTTTGCTCTCATCCACGCTCGCATGCAATACCAAACATAAAACACTAGCCAGCACATGATCACAGGTAGGAACACTGGGCTGGAGGGAATCTGTTAAAACACAGAATCCAATCCATGACTGTCACGGGCAACCATCAACCACCTTGACGGTTGATTCCATTCCTAATATCTCAGCATGTTTTTTCTGAAAACATTTTTTTTTCTGATATGACAACATATTTTTTAAGTCAGTGCAATTTTGGAATTGAACACAATCTGCCAACTATGTGCCAAATTTAACTTTCTTATAGAACACAAAATTTTAGATTTCTAATTATCCTTCCTTCCTAAGTTTTTCTTAGGGGTGTGTGATTTCTTTGCTAGCAGTGCAGCTTGTGATGTCATAGTGAAATGAAAGTACAATTATGTGCCCAATGTGCCTTGAATAATACAGGTAGCACTAGTACCAGTATGTCATTTTAGGTTAGATAGCCATCCCAGCGATCCCCCAGAATGACCCAGCCAGGAGAGCCAAACATCCTTGTGCTTCACCTCCTCCAGGTCTCAGACAACACTGTTCCTCTACCGGACACATCCATTCCTCTTTATTTTGTGTTAAGGAGTAGGGCTGTGCGTCTAGAATACTATTTATATTCGTATTTTGATTCCAACATTTGTATTCTGGATACAAATAAATACATATTATCAGAAAATGCAAGTGCTGTGTGCATATATTGGTGATTGTAGTTTCTTGTGAAAGTTGAGAACTTACAAAATATAAACAGACACCTGACAATTTGCCAAAGAGAAGAAAGGCTGTGTGGTATCTTCATGATACGGTCTCTTGGGGAGCAAGTTCAGAAGATCTTTTTCAAAAGTCAATATGAGTAGCAAGTAAGTTAAAATATATATATCAAGTCTGAGCTTTAGACTTGGATCTAATATAGAGCAGGAGTTATATCTTGCAAAATACAAAAGAAATGCAGAAATACAGCTGTGTCTTTAGCACAAACTGATTGAATGTACAAGTTTCCTAATTTAAAAATTGCTATCAAATTTGGTTTCAAAGCCTTTACAGTCCCAATTTGATTTTCAAATTTAATGATAGCTCTTTGCTAGTCCAGAGTAACAGCGAAGATGACAACTGGGCTGCAGTAACAGAAAAACTTTCCAAATTTCGCATGATGCTATAGTGCAGTATGGATTTCTCTGTCTGAGCTTGTCATGTTATCTTTTCTTTACATTTTTCCTGCTAAGGCATTTTTTCCAAAAGACAATTTAATTTCACAAACTATAACACCAATTCTACTGAAGTCTATCAGAAAAATTCCACTAGGACATATTTCTTTTCCCTTCCCTAAACTGTTTTCACTTATTAGTTTTACATGCAATTCATGTTTACCTCCATTTTTGATTTTCTATGACTAGCGATTAGTACTGACCTATCGATTCAAAAAGAAATGTAGATTCTGTGCTCTGATTTCTATAGAAGGTGACTGGCACTTGTTGCAAGTGTGTAACAGCCACTAGCCAGGTAGATGTGCCCCACTCCTCCAGAATAACAGTTATGCATAACTGTCCCCATGACTGTTTTCCTTCCACACATTAGAGCTTAAAGCATATCATTTTCACTGTGTTGACATAACACCAACTGTTCTCCCTAACAGAGCATAAACTGGAACACGACCTGCACTCTTGCAGTCATTCCGGGGGGCTGAAAAAATGCAAGTCAAACATGCTAGTCCTTCCAGAGATTTAACATGTTCGTCCTGCCAAATTCAGAAGGATCTGATACATCTTCCAATTTAATAACGCTTTCTTTCCAATAGGCTCGAGTGTGCAATACAGTAATATGATGAATTGTGCCAATAAGGTCTACCTTTTTGGGTTACCCTCTGTCTCATCACCACAAATCTAGTTAAGAACTGAATTACTGCTTGGCAGTTTCAGTTAAAGTACACTTATTCTGTGAAATGAAAAATAAGTAAAGCTGAATATCAGAGAGCTATCCAGAAAGTAAGGAACAAATGGAATAGACATTTTCCTACTGACTAATATTAAAATAAAAACATAGTGATAGTAAAATACTTCACTTTTAAAGCCGGATTAGAAATAGAAGCTTCTGTATTAGGAATGGAAAAAAATTAATATATGCTTAACCTTCACATGCAGAACAAAAACTTTTATATAATAATTTCTATGTTTGCACATTTATTTTATCACAAAGATTTCTTCTGTGTTCCTCCAGATTGTAACAAAACTAGCCTTAAAAGAACTGGTTCCCATGTAGGTAAAATTTGGGCCGATGGTAGTTTTATTGGGCCATCTTCTGATACTGTGCAACCAGTTCACATCATAGGCAAATATGGACACATTCCACATTTCACATATTCACATTTTTCACAAGGGATGCTAAATTCCCTAGCAGCTTTTGCTTCCAGGTTGACCAAAGTAGAATTATTTCTCATAGAGCAGCTGTTAGGTTGCAAGCATCATGGATCACAGGAGACCTGAGAACGTAGCCTTTGCTAAGGGGCAACTCTTTTCTTGTGTCCTGTAATTGTCTGACAGGAGCCAAAGGTCTAACAATACCAGAAAAACAACAAAGCCACTCAAGCAAAAAGCAAAACCTCTCCTTTCTTAGATAAAGAAATCCTTGCTATCCTGTCTGCTTTTTCATGTCTACCATACATTATTTTTCCTCCACACCTGAGGTTTCAGCAAAAGGTAATAATCAACATCAAGACTTGAGATAGGAATAGCAGAGCATTGAAGTTGAGTATCTTGACACCAGTGAAGACAGGCATAGTCTATGTCAGTCCTGCTACACCAGTCCTGTGTACATAATGGCCAGGAAGGAAAACAGTGTTGACTCCTGTAGGACTTAGTGTGGTGGTTACCAGAACTGCATGAAGGAACAGATGACAAATCATACAGGAAGGAAGACTGCAACTGCTCATCTATAAAGCACAGAAACTCTTGCATTCTCAATGCCAGCAGCCATTAAGGTCGAGAAAAGCCAAAAAGAAGCTGACAGTTGTTGGTCAGGGCATAAAAGAGTCCACTACAAACTGAATTGACAAGGCCAGAAAGTACAAACTGAACCCAAACCTTTCATCTCCTGGGCCCTGAGGCATTCCATTTCCAGTACTTTCAGGCTATAAAATAACACAGCATTGAAGATATTCATACATTTTCAATCAAACTGATTAAATGTTAAGTTCAACAGTATTTTGACCAAATAATGTTTTTGATAGAATACTCTGGTCAAAACAATGACAGTGATAGAAGTCAAATGCAAAATTTTCATTGATTCTGCTACCTTTTATCATCCATGCTAGTTGAAATGCAAATGAAAGCTATGCAATACTTTTTAAAGAAATCTAACTCAGATTCCTCCCAAAATTCATAGGACTCACACTGTCCGTGTGCTATCATTATTTTGAATTAACAATGTGTAGGTGTGCTATAAACCATTCAGTGCTCCATTTTGAACATACTTTTGAGGATTAAACAAACAGAAACCTCATGGAGTTTGTTAAGGAATAATACAAAGTCATGTACCTGGAGCGAAACGACTTCATGCCTCAGTACAGGCTAGTTACCAGCTAGCTGAACAGCCTCACTGCTGAAAAACTGCTGAGAGTTACCGTAGATGCCAAACAGAATGCAAGCTAACAGTGCACTCTCATCATGGATCATGACACTGTAAAATGTCCTACACCAGAAGTCTTTCTAGCAGAACAAAGGAATTTATTATTCCCCTTGAACTCAGTAGTTGTGAGGCCACACATGAAATAGTGTCCAATTTAGTATATTCTCCCCATTACCCGGTGAAGAGGGAAGGGACCTCTAGAGGTTATCTAGTCCAAATCCCCTACACACGCATGGTCAGCTAGAGCATGTGGAACAGAACTGCATCCAAGCGAGTTTTGAAGATCTCCAGAGAAGGAGACTCCACAACCTCTCTGGGCAGCCTGTTCCAGTGCTCTGTCACCCTCACTGTCAAGAAATTTTTCCTTTAGTTCCGGTAGAACTTTTGATCCCTCAGTTTCTGGCCGTTTCCCCTCGTTCTATCAGTGGTCACCACTGAAAAGAGGCTAGCACCATCCTCTTCACTACCTTCCTTGAAGTACTTACTTACTTATATACACTGATCAGGTCTCCTCTCAGCCTTCTCTTCTCCAGGCTGAACATTTCTAGCCCTTACTGTAATGTAATGTGCACTAGGTCTTCCAAAGGTATAATTGCAGTTATTTCAATAACTAGTGGACAGCAGATTTTTTATAATTCTCTATATGTTTTAAATATACAAATAAAACAGCTGAGTTTTGCAGCTGGTGGAAAGTTGGCAGTTAAATCTAATGGGATGAAAAAAGGCAGGTTCTCCTTGTAGAGTTCCTCCTCTACGGCCATGGACAAGGCCAACAATTCCCAAGAGTAAGCTTAAAGGAAGGTTAATGGGTTGAGTTAGTGAACACATTTCTAGCATCTCAGGCAAAAAGGGGGGCTTTTAGGTTAGACAGGTATTGAGTGTTCAAGACATTGATAAACTTGAGACATAAACTTCACACCGCCAGGTTTTGCTCCCTGTTGTAGAGGCCCACAGGTATCACTGCCACTTCAACGCTTCCCCATCACCCCAAATTGAAGTTCTGTGGCTTCTCACTCCTGTGGCGTGAGAATAGTCAATCATTAGAACAGGGGAATAAAAAAGGATCGTTTGAAGTTAACTGCTGTTAAAGCCACTGTTACTGAAAGTGGTTTTCAGATAAAAGCAAATCCTTATTTCTATACTGAAAGAATCCAGTCAAATAAAATCTCAGTTAAAAAATCACCTCCCTTCCCCAAAACAGTAAATACACACATCAGTATATACACAACAGTAATATACAAAGTAAAATTAATTTGACTAAATATACATGTAAATACTGTAGATATTGTCCTTGGAGTTAGTCATCTAAGTGCTGTTTACAGTTGACGGAAAGCCACAGACAGTTCTGGAACACAATTTATCTTATCCAAATATGATACATATGATGCATAAACCATGCTCTAAAAGGGTTCATTTAATTTTTAAACATCTATAAAGGGAGCCTAGGGTGTCTAGCTCAACCATAAACATTTACAATCACGGAAGATGAATCCCATCTACATTCTCTCTCAAACAGTAGAAATGGGGTTGCTATACTGAGGAATACAGAACAATATTACCACAATAAAGACCTGCAAGCAATAACACATGAAGAAAAGAGTGGGATGTGGTGATTTCCCAGTTCTTTTTAAGAGTGACAGAAAATACCAACATGAATATGTCTACAGTGCCTGTTGTATTATTTTGTGTACATTGCATCCCTACTGTGTCACAAGGGCTTGCATTAGCACAAGGAGTCTTTTTGTTTTGACACCAGGAGCTGTTTGTGAGATCACCCACTCAACACAAATTGCTCTGGGCTAAAGGGGCTGGACTATTTCTCCAACTTCAGCCAGCTCTAAATAAATCAGCTCAAACATCTTTAAATTTCAGCATAACATGCAGCTGTGGCAAATCCAAGGGTACCTATGTAAAGAAGCATGTTGCACAATGGTGTCAAACAATTGTGGTCAGTTCTGTACAACACAGCCATCAGGTGTATCACCTAATTTTGCAGTTAACTTCTGAATGACCTCAAACCTCTCTAAACACAATGAGGATCAAGAGACAGTAACAATTAGGAGAACAAGATCATGTGAAACTAGAAATAGTTGTGTCCTGGAGAAAGTACACAACCTCATGCTTTCAATTTTGTTACATTTGAAGTTCAAATGAGCTCTTATAAGCAACGAAGATGCTGCAGGTAGATGCATGTAGATATGTGCCAGACCTCAGGGGAATTGCACCAAAGTGTCCATCATTCTTCTGCTATCATTTTGGAGATCCATCATCAATCATTTTATACCCCGCTCTGCTAAACAGCAGCATAACTGTTTTTTTCTTCCATCAATATTGCCCTGAGCCATCCAGTCATACTGAAGAGTTTCTGCTAAACACTAGTTTGTGTTAAAAGAACTACTGAGAATACAGAAACAGCAATCTATAGCGCAATCTCATACAATAGTATTTGCACATCACACTAATACTAGCTTGAGTATGGCAGTGCCTCTTGTCCTTGTTCTTCATTTATGCCACTGAAATACTGCCTTTTTGAGTAGCATTACTGGGAAGGGAAAGAGAAAGATCTTATGACACAGTATAGTCTTTCTGTGTATTTAAGTGATGAGTATTTCTGAAGTCTCTCCAAATAGTGCTTCCTCCAGTTAGTCGAAACACTGACCATCACATTTTCCAGGAACACATCCTTAGGGCATGTCTGGGTATTGTGAGCATAATGTCACATATAAAAAGCCCTTAAACCAGGTTCCCCTTTCCAGTGAATCACTGCAAAATGTGCCAATAAAGGATGGAAGCGACATGATCAGCATGCACAGCCACAGCATATGCACATTCTCCCATCCATATGGTGTGTAACATGAGGTAAGTTAGCCTCCCTTTTTGACTTCCATCTCATCCTGTACTTGGCACAGCTTAAAGAATAACCCAGAGCTGGCAAAGCCCCATGAATGTGAATCCTAGTTGGAATGTTTTTTCATATATTTCTTATACATCATCCAGCATCCGGCCTTCATTCACAAGCGAGGATGTGGCCATTGTTATCAGTAGAGCAGGGAGCAGGGCTGCACTTCATTCTGGCCATAAATACGACAGAAATTGAATGAGATGCACAATGGCCTTTGTTGTTAAAATGCTGTTTCAGTGTGACTCACTACAGGCAACCAGCTGTTTTAATTTTTCCCACTAAAGTTTGTCTGCCAAAAGGGTGGCTCTCCAGTGCACATTCTCCAGCTCCAGTGTACGCAGGGACATGCCAAATCTTTTCAGTGTGAGGAGACCACAGCACTTAATTCGGCGGGTGTCTGGTGTAGGTGGAACAGAGTTACATGTCTCTGTTTTGGAAAGCAGTAGCACTGCTTGTTTAAACTTTTTCACAGATTAATAAGAATGTTTTTCATGCATTTCCCTGGAGAGATTAATCTTTTTCTCCTCTCATTGCTATTTGCCAATCTCTACATGAAGCTAGCTTTGCAGACAGAAGGGAGGAGACGTAAGTACTCACTTCTGCCAGGCAATATATAGGTAGCAGCACTGATTGTACGCTTCTTGGCTGGGTCAGCAGAGATACCCAAGACCCCTGCTCTTTGGTTTAGATTCCCCAAGTCAAATTTAAGGTACACGGTTACAGCTGTAAGGAACATTTGTGCTGCTGTTCTTCAGCTGATAACATATTAATAGTTAAGTGTTAATCCATCATTTTTAATGATATCAAAAAAATTCACATGAAAAGACTCAATGTATACTTTCCATGTAAATACTGCAAATCTTCCAAGTACTTCAACACTTAGGATCATTATTTAAACCAAGTGCAACACATTGGCGTATCAGTGGGAACATTCCTGAAAGTTAAAACCTGGAAGTGAGCTGAAGGTACTGCTCCATCCTCTTTGCTAATATGAGATTTGTTAGTCAGCAGTGTGTCATTATTCTGTAAAGCATTGGACCAGTTTTCCTATAAAGTGCAGTACTGAAATGTGTTTTTTCTTCCCATTATAATGACCTTCTTCTGAGATCATAGGGCTTTTTACTGGTTCATTAAGACTAGACAAAAATTATTCCCGGCTTGTCATCAATTCCTCTGAATGTTTAAATTATTGAGGTAATTTTCATGTTGATGTTTGTTAAAGAGGGTTTTTCATGATGCATGCATTATTACAAGTTTAGTCATATATTTTATAATCATTTTATCCTAATGTATAGACAGAAAAAAGAACAATATTACATGAAAAAAAAGATGCATATCACAGCTAAGGATATAGGAATATTTCATATATAACATTGATAAGTCTCAATAGTTTCTTATTCATTTTAAACTTTCTTTTTTTCATAGTGCTAAAAGCTAGGCTTGACTTATAAGATCTGCTTTGATATTCTCAGTGCAGGAAGCATTTGAAGATGTTATCCTGTACTTTAAAACTTGTTAACCTAGCTCTACAATAAAAACTTTCATGTCAGGGTGGGCTTAATCTCAGTTTCAGATCATTAAATCTAATCTAATCATCTAAACACTCTTTATAATAAATGAAAATACATAGGTAAATTCAGAGCAGAAGTTTTCACATCTGTTTCAGGGACTTTATTCTTCTGTTTAGACATAGCACCCCATTTTTTTGATCACATGCAAACACCTATTGGCAATCTAGGTATGGAAATGTGTCCTATCTTGCCTCCCACTGCCACTCCAGAATGATGCAAGTCTCCTTTAGGACCAGTTTTATATCTGTCAGACCCTGGTTAGCCCAGGGCATCCCAAATTAGATACCTGTGTGTGGGTAACTCAATTAAGCCCTAGCTGTTCATCTTGGGATGAGATGTCTTAGAAATACCTTTTTCTCTCAACCCACATAAAAAGAACCAATGTGACCAGAGCCTGATCCAATATCCAGAACACAGTGACAGATGCAACACAGGACATAGGAGATACTTAAATCTGCTGGAGTGAAAACTGGGATAAGTCATGTTTCTCTGAGCACCTCCAGTGCTTCAGAAAGGATCAGGATCGGCTCAGTAAATCTCTGGTAAACTGATTTCTGCAGGAGAAAACAGGAATTTGAGCATCAGGGCACAGAAACAACTTATGGTTTCAGAGCTCCCGTTTAATAGAGCCTGCGCCCATGAGGGACATGGAGTTTAAGATGCTGACTTTTATTGAGTATTTATTGAGACTAGCTTATGCTGTCGTGAAGACCAGCAGAGGTGCCAAACTCTTTCCTATTTATTTTTTAAGGACTTTTGTCACGTAAGTCATCTTTTGAATAGTGCTTCTGGGACTGGGCTTTTAGAGCTGAGTATCACTCAATTATTTATTGAATCAGTGTCATCAGGTTGCAAACCTGCATGTTTAGCAGACTGCCTCAGTTCTTTATCTACAAAATGAAGATAATGTCACTTCTTTAACACAGAAGTGGTGTGAGAAACAGTACAATAGAAAGTGTGATGAAATATGGTAACAAAGCTCTTCTAAGTAGCACAGATGAAATCTGTTTTTGTTCCTCAGGGGTGCTAAAGAAGTTGCTATCATCAGTTGCATCATATTTCTTTCATCATGCTAACCACAAACTGCAAAAAAGAGGGAAGTGAAAGAGGTTAAATGTAGCACCATTTCTTCAGGCCTAAACAATCTGTAATAATATTTATCTGAAAAAGAAATGGCAAAATTGGTAGACAGTTATTCATATATAAATGATTTTCAGACTGAATCTATGTGAGTTTTGCTCTGTCATTCTTTTAAACAGAAATGTCCAATGCTGTTTGGCATGAAAATGAATAAATATTCTGTAAGTATCCTGAGATACACTTCAAACAATCTCACAGCATAAGTACTTCTTCCTCTGAAATGCTTGGATACCATGGAGATTAATACCAGAGGAATGCCTATAAAAAATGAGTTGAGCTTTTTAGACAATCTGAACCCTGAACTTCTATTGTGATGTAAATTTAGATAATACCGTTAAGTGTTGTTCTGTGAAATGTCATGCTTAGTGTTTATTAATGAACTTCCTTCTCTTTAGACATTTCCACTTTCACATGCTGTCTTTAATTGGCTGTGTTCATGTGAATTATTTTTAATTAAAAAAAACAAGAGATTAAAAATGTTTTTCATGGATTCTTAATACATTTATGTTTGGTATGAATGAGGATTCATCAGCACTAGCTCTGTGGGAGCCAGCTCCACTTAGGTCATGTGATAACTGGACAGGGGAGCTCCACTCTCTACCTGACCTTATCCAAATTATCTGTGCATCTATTTTCTGTCCAGTCTGCAGATAATCAGTGTTTCCTTCCTGCACTTTTCCACTTTGCCTTTTAAACTGCGAGCACTTCAACGGTGTCCTGTGTACTCCCATATCCTCTTCAGAGCTAGACAGTGAATTTATTACTATAACTCTGTATGAGTTAGCATTGTAGAGGCTGTAATACAAATAATACTAACCTGCAAAGTAATGGATTAAGGGAAACCTTAAGACTTACAAATCATGCCTTCAAAACTTAGTAAAAAATATCAAAAATGAACTGAAGATCTTGAGGCCATTTCTGTTTTGTACAGATCAGTGAAGACAGATTTAATCATCATGTGCCTGCACTGCATAAATGAAAATAAATTGTTCACTGTCTCTTCCCATGCAAGAAAAAGGTAGCATGAAGCAGATTCAAAATGTACAAAGAAAGGTGCTTCTTCATGATTTGTGCAGCTAAGCAGTGAAAACACAGACCATTCATAACACCATCCAGCAGCACAAAGTTTACGACCTACAGCAAGCCTGAATTGAAAAAATGCCCTGTAGCACTTCTAAGGCAGCTGTTGGGTCCCTGACCCCAGCTGTTTGACTTATCAGCCACCTCTGTTTTCTCTCTCTTATGGCTAGCTACTGAGGTGCTGCCTCTGGACAGCACATCTGGAGGAGTAGAGGTCTCACAAACCCCAGATGTTGGAGTTAGATGTAGCTCCGCATGCAGGTTCAATAACTGGTAGCCAGGAGGTTTTGTTCAGCAGGACTTGTTAAGAGTCAAAGGCATCTGACACTATCCATACCTATCCTGAAGGTTACCTTCACTTCTAGACAGACCCTTCTCATTTAAATGAATGAGAGTGCCCACCAAGCTATTCACCTCCTCACCCATGTCTAAATTTACCTCTGCTCTGTTTACCTTCCTTTCCCAGATCTACCTGCCTGGTTCCCATTTTCTAGCTACGTGTCTCCTCCAGTCAGAGCTGTAACAGTTTCAAGCAGCAAGGTCAACAGCAAAGAAATTGCATGTCCATTCCTGTTCACTCTCAATGGAATCTGTAAGACCCAGACTCTCAAATGCCACCAGCTATCTTGACAATGTGCAAGCTGAGATGCAATCTGGGCCAGAAGTGGCACACACAACATGTTCTTGATACCAGAGCAATTCCTTATCTCTGCATATCGCAGTGTTCCCCATCCAAAGCAGGAAATTCAGGAAGCCTGATCCTTGGCTTGTCAAGGAAAAAAAGGAGAAAGTGATGTAAAAATTTAAGACAAAAACCGTAGACAAAGTAGAAAACTTTCCAGTCATGCAGGCTAGCACACCTTGTGAAAAAGAGAGAACCCTTTTTTTTTTCCACAAAAAGAAAGCATCTGAGATAGAGATGCTGTGCCCAGAAAATTTTGACCTAACAGTTAAAAGTTGATGAGTGAAAATGAAAACTTAGAATGGCAGGTGTCCAAGTCCTTACCCTACTTGCTGATCACAGCTGGTGTTGCCTATCATATTGCAAGGTATTAGCAAAGTTCTATATGAAAATAGATTTTTTTTAATTGATGCTTTTGCTGATGGGTTTGACATCTTTTAAAATACATAAATCTTTTTCTTTGTCCATTAGCAAATAGCTGACTTGATAAACCTGAGAGGTACAAGATCATGCATGATTTTGGTTTAATTTTAGTTATGTATTTATTTGTGAATCTTCATGTCCCTCTCTGTCTTTGTCCTTTTGGTCAGCAATAGCATTTATCCAAGCCCAACTCAGCTAGAGCCTTGCAGGAATTGGAGGAATTACATTGGACTAGGGCAGGGTTCCATTTTCCCAGGAACCTCCCACTTGATTCAGTTTGCCATGAGATCTGAGGGAGGAGAAAACCAAGGTCATTTACCTGAAGCTGGGGAATAGCTGGGTTTTAATGGCAAGGCAGAGTGTGCTGAGCACAGAATTTAGCACACGGGTTCAAGGAAGGCAGACCGAGTTCTGGGATGGCAGAAGCAAATTTATTTCTCTCAATGATAAAAGGTTTCGCAATGGATATGGTGAATATAAGCCAATTCTTTTCATGTAGAGATAAATATACCATGAGATTTTTCTTATAATTTTATAGTATAATTGAATGCCAACACATACCAGGGTATAATTAAATATGAAAGCAGGAGCTGTGAAAGTTCAATTGAAATAAATAATTCTATGTCCAGAATGAGAAAGCAAGTGACAAACTTTCTTTAATCCACAGAGTGGATTCTTTCTTTAATCCACAGGTGGACGAATAACACAGAGGAAATACAAAAGACCTCAATTAACTGATAATTTATTTGCAATCAATGGAGAAGTCCAAAACAGAGTAAAAGACTATTCATTTTCAACCTGTAGGCAAAGATTTAATGGATTTTTTTCCTCCGGATCTTTCACAACTCAGATCAGGGTTTTTTGTTTATTTGTTTGTTTCCTCTGTCTCAGAAGACATGGAAAAAGTCTGAGAGGATAAGGAAGTAGAGAAACAGGTGAATTACAGAGCTAGGATGGTGAATTAAAGAGGGCCATGTGGTAATTATAGGCAAATATACTGAAGCTATTATGCTTAAATAGGCCAAGAAAGAAGCGTGTACTCAAACAGAGATTTCATTTGAAGGTTTTCTTTTACAGTTCTTCCTCAGAAACTAGGGGAAAATGCCAATAATGCAATTCACTTGTCATCTCTGTAAATCTATGTGCTATTTTTGCAAGTGTCAGAGCATGTCAGACAAAGGCAGTGGTCAGGCAGCATGGATGGATTAATAAAGGAATAGACATGACACACCAGCTTCTTTTTGCTGCCTGTTAACATTCAAAGGACTGACATCCCAAAGCAATTCTTCCCTGCAGGAATCAGAGGGGAGAGTTTGTGCAGAGAGCTCAGCTTTCCATCAGATTTGGGAATCCTCACTAGGTGCTAGCATGTCTCCCATTAATTCAAACAGCCCAAAAACATGGAAGAACAGGTGATAACCTTCCCTCTTGGGCAGCTTTTTTTTTTTCTTTTTTTCCTGGAGACAGAATCATCTCTGACCTCTCCATCTATTCCAGCCCTTCTCCCAGTCCTCACTGCAAGTACGAAACTCTCTGTGTAGCACCTCATTAAAAATCTTGCCTTTAGTCAGATAGTAACAGAGGTGTGGGGCTGTCTAGGAGTCCCATTAGGATTACGTCATTTTTCTAGGGACTTCTCTGCAACCAAAGATAATATTAAGTCATGTGGCAAGGAACAAAACAGACAAAACATATTTTCATTTACTAGGCTTGGGATGAATTGAGTCAACAATAGTGAAAACTCTCTATATTAATTCATTCTGCCATTCGAGAGTCATGCCTATGCTAGGGGGAGTGTGTGAAAATATGTAGTAATATGTTAGACTGAAATATGAAAAAAAATCATTTATATTGCTACAGATTCTGAAACGCAGGAGACAGGCCAAATAATACGCATATGTTTATACGGTATATGACAAGTTTCCAGATCCTGTAGTTAAGTTATCTCCAAAACACTATTTGTCAACAATCTCTAGAGTTCCCCTTCTCTAGATACAGTGGTGCTCATAAACAAAGGCAAGTATTTTAGAAAATTGGATAGGAGAGAAACTAAGAACAGGACTTGAAACAATGCAGCATTTACGTAAGATATGCCAGAAACTTTTTCTTTACTAAAAAAAAAAAAAAAAAAAAAAAAAAGCTTTCCAGATAAATAACAGGCACTCAAGACAACCATTATTTTCCCCTGCAATCATCCTTTCATGTAATCTATACAAGTATTCTCGCAGGAATAATTACAAAGTATTCTGATGACTACTATTAACAATCAACTGAATTGCGTTTCAGAATAGTTCCTCTCAGATTGTGACCATTTAAAAAGTATTGTCAACATATGCCCAGAAGTTGGGAGAGAAAAATAGACTAAGTATGCAAGGGAGACAGAAAAAAGCAGTGAGGGAGCCAGATAATTAAAGACACAGATGCAAAAGCTACATGTATGAAAAGAGGATGAGTGCAATTATAGAATTCAGGTTCACAAGCAAGAATTTAATTTTCCAAGCATAAAATGAATAATCTTTGTGAAACCTCCCTAGGAAAAGAAAAACAGGCTGCTGTATTTTGAATTACTTCAAAACTGAAAAATTAGTATAATTCAAATGACCACATCTGAGGTAACAGCAAAAATTCATTTAGTATTACAAAGCACTTACTTAGTACCAATAGTTCTGGTGGGTCTGATAACTCCTCTCCTAGATTATCAAGCGAATTGGCACAAGAAAGTACAGAGACAGCAATAATGTTTTTCTGTATCTTTTATACTAAGGGTACTTTATGTCAAGGGTGTTTTAGTGGCTGGAGAGCTGTAATAAAAGTATAGGAGTGAGGGAAGTGATTTGAGGAATAGACCTGCTACTTTGACATCAGTATCTTACAAAATCTTGGAATAGATTTCAAAAGAAGTCAAAACAGACACAGGCATGGAGTTTAAACAGAGGCTAAATATAAAAAGTAGACCATGTAGGCTTCTCAAATGTCTTTTTATAGATAAAAGATTTTTCAGAGACAGGTACTACAGTGGCTGAATCTATTAATACTTAAATTAAGGATTCTTTGCAATGTTCATAAGAAATTTTTGGTGGGAGTAAAAGGGAATCCAAGATTAAGAGGGTTGTTGGCCTTTAGGAAAAACAGGTACATGTTTATCATGAATACACAGACTTAAGAGATATTTTGAGAGCAAAAGAGGACCTGATCATAATATAAGAAAAGTTTCCCAGTGGGTCTGATACAGAGAGAATGAAATTTGAGAGGAGAAAATAGCCACATATTTAGAGGCCAACAATAAGGGAGTTTTTTGCTGTCAACTGGCAGCTCAAGAACTGAAAGACTTTTCAGACACATAGCACCCCAACCCAGAAAAATGCGTATCCGGAGAGAGCTGGGCCAGCAGTACATGCTGTGGTTACTACAGTGCAGGGACACAACTGCTTAGGTCAAGGCTAAACACCAGTGCGGTCCCATGTCACACCATAGAATGAGCTTCTGAAGCAGGTAAACTAAATATAGACTCTATCCTGCACCTTTAATGTCATAACCTCATAAACTTACAAAGGACATTAAGTCCCTTTCCGAAGAGATTCTTTCCTGTTCAACAGCTAGAGCAGACATTTCATATTGAGACTTAGTAGATTTATTACACGGGCCTGGGAGTTGAAAAATGTCAAATCAGGCTCCTTCAAACCACATCTTTACCTAAAGAAGCACAGGGTTTCTTTAAATTCTTAAATTCTTTTTTTTTTTCTTTGTATCCCTTTTATTGGTTGGTTGGTTGGTTGGTTGGTTTGTTTTGAGATACTAGTTTGTCATATTTGCTAGCTTCTCCTCACACCAGAGAAAAATACAATTATTATTATTGACTTGTTGACTCATCTCCTTCTTAACTATTCTGCTCTATTCACATATTGGATGTTTAAGAATAATAATGACCATTGAAGGATTTACAGTGAAGCCCTGGAAGATTGCAAACTGTGACAGTGTCCTAGGGCAGTCCAGTGGTTACAAGTTTTGTTCTTCTGAAAAAGGTCATATTTACTGAACCTTCCAATAGGCTACTGAAGTTACAGTGACTTCTGTAACATGAGGGTGAAGGCTGGTAGGTTGATAACACTAATCCAGTTAACCTTCCCTTACCTCTTCAACTACAATGAAGCAAGGTGGGCAATTTTTATGGTATGCAACCAGGTATCCTCCTCAGTCCTAGAAAGGAGGAAGACAGCATGAAAGAAGTACCTGTCTTTCTCCCTTGCTTTCCCCTGACAATATTCAATAAATATGGATCAGAGACGTGTCACTATATACAATTGTCAACTAAGATCATATAGGTCAAAAACTGTTTCGAAATCTGGAGAGAAGACTACCTACTGCAAACATCTGAAGGAGGCAACAGTACTTATGTGTCTCAAGACCTGATATAATCACATAAACATTTGCAAATACTTCTTTTAATAAAGAGACAGTTTTATTTTACAAGCAGAGAGCATCTCCTTTTGTTCTCCTCCAGTACACAGGCTAGAAAGTGCACTCTTGCCCTAATACCTATTTTTCTCAGTTCTGAATAAAACAGAATTTTCAGCCTTCTTTAGCAACTATACTGGGCCAACAAGCAGAGCACAAAGTCAATACTAATCAAAGGATCAGGTACTGCATTTAAGGATGTATTTAGAGTTTATACCAGGGCCCTTCACACAACGTAGATCCCTCCAGACATAGCCATACACAGACTCCATTCTGGGCAAGACATAGTCACTCCAATATCCTACTTTCCCTCTCCTAAGTGTTCTGGAAAGATATTAAATCCATTTTGCAGGACAGAGCAGGGCACAGACCCTTTTCCACTCTGCCTGCTTTTGCTAACTGGTAGCAATGATGCTGTTAAGAAATGGCACATGGAGTTTTTCTCACCCCTCCACATGTATAGGAAAAAGATTTGCCAAACACACACAGTGGAGCCAGGGCAATCACTAGCCCTGGACTGGACTGGCATTAGAAATGATGACAGTGTAGAAATATTTGCACTCAAACCATCCCCAGGCAGCACCGTACAAAAAGCTCAAGTACCCGACAGCACGTTCATTACCCTGGAAGCAGGGTGCAGCATTGCTTTAGCATTTGCCAAGGCAGTCACCTGAGACCAATAAGGCAGCTTTAACCCCAAAAGGTTAAAGCACGGATCACAGAGAGAACTGAGTGATTCTAAGAAACAGGGTAAAAGTTGATTTTAATATCCATATATCTATTTCCCAGATCCCTCTCATATTTGTCCGAACTGATAACAGCTGAACTCATGAACCTGATTTTCATACAAACCTCCTGGAATAATGGGGAAATAGGAAAGAAGAAATCGGAGCATAAATGATATATTCATTATATAGAATACCTCTGTAATGACACGGTAAATATTTGACAAATCTGATATAGATGTGTTAATGAATACAAAGCACACTGCAGGACTGAGGTAATTTTGACCTGACAATAAATGCATCATGTACTCCATGATGGATGTAATCTTCTTTGAATTTTTGTACAACCTTTAATGTGAGGCACACATATGCCTCCTCTAAGTGAGATGCATCTTAAAATCCACCTGCAACAAGATTTAAATAGACAGATGCTAACTGATCTCTTGTTCCTTTGGGTCAGGAACATCCTATCAAACAGTCGTTTCCTGAAGTAGTTTAGTTGTTCTATTCTGGTCCGACCTCTCAAAACAAAGAGGCATAAGGTAATGAAAAATAATAAAGGGAGGAGCTGTTTTGTCTACAACTCAAAGAATCTTCATGTAAGTTTATTTTATTTTAGTAAATTTATTTTATTTTAGGCCAGACATTCAATCTGTCTCAAGTAAGAGATGGGATCTGCAACCAAGGCTCATTTCCGAACACCATTACACTTAGAGGAGCTTAGTATCTAAATCCTAACTTGGCATCCCATGTTCATTTCAGGGTTGTTATTGGTGACACTCAGGTGCATTAAAATTCTGGCCTCTGTCAGTCCTGGCAGCAAAGCAGCAGACAATGTCAAACAGTTAGTCTTTACCAAATAAATAAGATGAGGAATTCTAATCCAAGCAAATCATACAAATTATAGGTGAAGAAAAAATTAGAAAGGTAAAAAATGCCGAGATTTTGTCTAATAATAATAGCAATGAACTGCTGAAATCCATCCAGAATAAGATACAGCAATTTTTCAAATTGTTGCCAAGTGAGCAGAGGCAGCTAAAAATAAATGAGACCTAAAATAGATGAAGTAGTATATTTAAGGACAAAAATAGTTCATATAGGTAGACAACTGGAAATTGCTGTTTAGAAAACCAGCAATGTAGAAAACAAAACCCACAGCTATAATAAATATATTTTAAAGGAGTTCTTAATGAATTGTCATTTCCCATTCAAATAAATGCCAATCTGTGCTGCAAATAAATGAGAAGGATCCCTTGTAAAAAAAAAAAAAAAAGTAGTAGTCATAATTCTACTTAATCCATTTTTGACAGGAAGCTACTTACAATATAGTTTCATTTTATACCTCTCTATTACATGTCAGGCCTTGGAGTGTAGTATATAAACTAATGGAATTGTTTTTTTCTCTTGAAAAATGTCATACTACTGACATAAATACAATATAGATATGCATCAAATATGTTTTATAACATGACAGAAAAAAAAACACACTGGTGGAGTTGAAACCACTCCTTTTTCATCATTCCTGGGGAAATTTGTAGAGCAACTAAGTTTGATAGTGATTTTTTTTTTATCGCAAAAATTCTACTGCAGACAATGTACTAAATACTTGTTTAACATAAACCTGTAACAGAGAGCCAAAGAACTTGTGATGTTCAGGCTTTTTATCTGACAATTCTGGTTTTGTTTCCAGATAAGTAGAAGAGTTTTTTGTGAGTGGAATCAATGAGTCAAAGTTACAATAGGCTGAAAATAAATACGCTATACAGTTACTCAGGTATCACACAGAAAGTCTTCACAGCAAGCAGCTGACATTTCATGACTTCTGTGTGGTACCTATAAGATGAGACTTTCAAGCTTCATAATCATGGTAGGCGATCCTGCCAAAATGTTTTGTTAGACTGATACAACAAGAAGTACCTTGGTACCACTAAATGACACAAGATTATTAGGCTTCTTATCTCAGCTTTTCCTACACAGGTCAGCTTGACTTCAGTCAGCATTGGGATCTGTTGTCAGGGGATTTAATTCCAAGGAAAATGCCTGGAGTCATTGTCCTTGAATATTGTCCCTTTTTGGACTCCCGTACATACAGCTGCTCTCCTCTGGGCCTTTGATTGAAAGGAAGGAGAGCACTGTCACTGAAAGAAAAGAAAAGCACAGACTCTATTTTTCCTTCCCCCTATAAGTAAAAAACTAATGCAGGAAGCACTGCTTCAAGGGATGGGAAGAAGAGGAGGAGGAGGGAGGGTGAAGCTTGGCCAGGCTGTATGTCACAAATACTGAATAGCAGGACTACTATGAGGTACAAGAATCCCCATCTTCATTTCACACATTCATAAATACTAGGGGGAGATGGCAATTCAAAAATCAAGACCAAAAGTCATAAATTCCTTTAAAAGCTTTAACAATATACACTGTCACACGTCACCCATCATCCCCCCATAAAGATTGCTGCTACCGCCCTAGTTTAATTTGCCTCATGTTGGGTGTATTTCTTCCGAAGTTTCAAGTTTCACACACTGATGCAGCTCATTCCATTCACGACTCTCCAATTAGACCAGACATTACCTGCAACTGCCACAGCAAATCTTTGATACTTCCTCCTGCTGAAAGCAGTGATTGTGGAATTCAGCCCACGAAGTCTTCATAAAGCAATGTTAGGTAAACTAGACAAAACACTCTTAAATAAAGTGTTTTAGGAGAAGCCATCTTAAAAAAAAAAAGCATCAGATTATACATATGGTAGGTAACCATATGCCTATTCCCCATGGCACTGAAATTTCTAGTCAGTATCTGCATCTCTCTCTCCCATGGAGAGCAACCTATAAATCTCTGTAATTGTTTCAGAAAAATCTGATTGATATCTACAATATCTTGTACTCCAGTATTGTCAAATGAACCTGGCTAGTTCAAAATGAAACAGACGTAAATGTTTGAAAAGAGCATTTTTCTATTGCTGTTGATATATTGTTCTAGTATTGCTCCACTATTGTTCTAGATATATTGTTCTAGTATTGTTCTATTGCTGTTGAAGGTCTGATATGTAGGCACAATCCTCCTCTGAGAAGTCTGCTGCCTTCCTGGGGCCCGAGTTAAGGATATCCCCAGGAAACTTCCCAGCCTGGTTAGACCCACAGACTATTATCCACTGATGGTCCTACACATGGGAGGAGAAGAAGCGACAACGTGTAGCTTGAGGGCAATCGAAAGGGACTTTAAGGAACTGTGGCAGATGATCAGGAACTCAGGCGTGCAGGCCATAATCTCCTCCATTCTCCCTAGTGCTGCCAACAATATAGAAATATATGCAAGGATACAGCTCATTAACACGTGGCTCTGTGGCTGGTGTCATTGCAACAACTTTCATTTCTTCGGCAATAGGCAGCCTTACATAGCACCAGGCATGATGGCATCTAATGGGATCCATCTTTATCAAAGGAGGAAGAGAGCCCTGGGGCATGAGCGAGTAGGGCTCATCGAGAGGGCTTTAAATTAGATTTGAGGGGGGAGGGGATATCATCCTCGAAGCAGGTTATGGGGTAGGCGATGGCCTGTCATGCCACTCACAGCAATGTAGCTCCATAGCCTGTGAAGGGCGCCCTAAGCCTGGAGAGGGCAAATGGCAAAATATGAGAACTCCTGAAGGCCCACATAGGCAAGTTACAGCTGGCCCAGCTAGAAAGAGAGCCATACTGGGAGCCAAGTCAAATGCCTCTATGCAAATGTACACAGCATGGGGAATAAGCAAGGGGATCTGGAGATGCGTGTGTGATTGCAGGACCATGACCTCATCCCAATTACTGAGAAATGGTGGGACAGCTGTTGTGACTGGAATGTGGCCATGGATGGCTTTAGGCTTTTTAGGAAGGCCAGGGCAGGAAGGCAAGGTGGTGGATTTGTTCTTTACATAAGAGAGCAACTGGAATGTATGGAGCTCAGTACAGGGGAGGACTAAGCGCAAATCAAGAGCCTGTGAGTGAGGATTAAAGGGCAGGTCAAAAGGCAACACTGTGCTGATTGTTTACTACAGGCCACCTGATCAGGAAGAGGAAGTGGATCAGGCTTTCTACAGGCAGCTGCAAGAAGTCCCCCAGTCACTGGCCCTGGTGTGTATGGGGTGCTTCAACCACCCTGATGTCAGCTGGGATGACCACACAGCTAGGAACAGACAGTCCATGCGGTTCCTGCAGAACACTGCAGATAACTTCTGGATGCAGGTGGTAGATGAGCCAGTAAGGAGAGGGGCACTGCTGGACCTGCTACTAACAAACAGAAATGGTCTATTTGTAAATGTGAAGATGGGGGGCAGTCTTGGCTATGAGATGTTGGAATTCACGATCCTGTGATGAGCAAGTAGGATTGCAACCCTGGACTTCAAGAGAGTTAACTGTGACCCCTTCAGGAGGCTCCTTGGAGGAATTCCCTGGGCCAGGATCCTGGGAGGAAAGAGGGTCCAGGAGAGTTGGCTAATATGCAAACACCACTTTCTCCAAGCTCATGATCACTGCATTTCTAAAAGAAAGAAGTTGAGCAAGGAGGGCAGGGGACCTGCATGGATGGGCAAGAAACTGTTGGGTAAACTTAATGAGAAAAAGAGCACGTATGTAAGGTGGAGGAAGGGCCAGGCCACAGAGGAGAATATAGGAACTTTGTCAGAGTATGCAGGGATGCAATGAGGAAGGCCAAGGCCCATTTGGAATTAGATTTAGTGAGACATGTTGAGGCGACAGGAGGGGCTTCTACATATACATCAACAGCAAGAGAAAGACTAGGGAAAATGTTAGTCCACTGCTGAATGGGAAGGATGCCTTGGTGGCAGAGGATGCAGAGAAGGTAGAGTTACTAAATGCCTTCTTTGCTTCAGTCTTTACTGTTAAGGCTAGTCCCCATGAACTACAGAGCCCAGAGACAAGCGAGAGAACCAGGGGAGAGGAGGACTTCCCACTAGTCGAGGAGGATTGTGTTAGAGATTATTTAGACAAACTGGACACCCATAAATCTATGAGCCCAGATGGGATGCACCCAGATGGGATGCTGAGGGAACTGGCAGGGGTCATTGCTCAGCCGCTGTCCATCATCTTCGAGAGGTCATGGAGGGCAGGGGAGGTGCCAGTGGACTGCAGGAAAGCCAACGTCACTCCAGTCTTCAAAAAGGGCAAGAGGGAGGACCTGGGAAACTACAGGCCTGTAAGCCTCGCCTCCATCCCTGGAAAGGTGATGGGACAGCTCATCCTAGAGATCATCTCTAGGCATGTCAAGGAAGAGGAGGTGATCAGGAGTAGTCAGCATGGATGCACCAAGGGAAAGTCCTGTTTGACGAACCTGATAGCCTTCTATCAGGTATCTGGCTGGCTGGATGATGAGAGAGCCGTGGATATTTTCTACCTTGATTTCAGCAAGACTTTCAACACGGTCTCCCATAACATCCTCATAGGAAAGCTCCGGAAGCATAGCCTGGATGAGTGGACAGTGGGGTGGGTTCAGAACTGCCTGGATGGCAGAGCCCAAGGGGTGGTAAAAATGGGGCCAAGTCTAGTTGGAGGCCTGTGGCCAGTGGTGTCCCCCAGGGGTCAGTACGGGGCCTTGTGCTGTTTAACTTGTTCATCAATTACTTGGATGAGGGCACAGAGCATACCCTCAGCAAGTTTACAGATGATACAAAACTGGGTGGAGTGGCCAATACTCCTGAGGGCTGTGTTGCCATTCGGAGGGACCTAGAGAGTTGGGCAGAGAGGAACCTCATGATGTTCCACAAGACACACACAGGGTCCTGCCCCTGGGGAGGAAAGGAGCTCCGTGGAGAGGGATTTGGGAGTCCTAGTTGGCAACAAGTTAACTAGGAGGCAGCAGTGTGCCCTTATGGCCAAGAAGGCCCATGGGATCCTGACCTGCGTCAGGAGGAGTGTTTACATCTGGTCAAGGGAGGTGATCCTACCCTTCTCCTCAGCTCTGGTGAGGCCGCACCTGAATATTGTGTACAATACTGGACTCCCCAGTACAAGAGGGATGTGGAGCTTCTGGAGAGGGTCCAGTGTGGGGATTAAGATAATTAAGGCACTGGAGCATCTATCTTATGAGGAAAGACTTAGTGAGCTGGGCTTGTTTAGCCTAGAGAAGAGAATACTGAGAGGAGATCTGATAACATGTACAAGTACCTGAAGGGTAAATATAGGGAGGATGGGGCCAAACTCTTCTTGGTGGTGGCCAGTGACAGGACAAGGGGTAATAGGTACAAATTGAAACACAGACAGTTCCATCTCCATGTAAGAAAGAACTTCTTTACTGTGAGGGTGACAGAACCCTCTGGAACAGGCTGCCCAGAGAGGTTGTCGACTCTCCTCTGGAGATCTTCAGGATCTGCCTGGATGCGACCCTGTGCCACGTGCTCTAGGTATCCCTGCTTGAGCCGAGGGGTTGGATTAGATGACCTCTAGAGGTCCCTTCCAACCTTAACCATTCTGTGATTCTGTGATATATATATATACATTGATGATTTATCTAGGTCTTGTTATACTGCTTTCCTGCTAGTTCTACCAAGAAGCTATACAAAATAAAAGCAATATACAGTATTAGAGAATAAAGAATTGTAGAGTAAAATATTCTTTTGGCTCCAACATGACTGTACTTAAGTCTGTCTCTATAAAAAGAATGAAGTATTAACACACTGCTCGTACAACGCATGTCCCCTCATGTCCATTAGCAGTAGCATCACTTAAATTTCCAGAGCTATTTATCATTTTGGATTATTTTATAAATAATAATATTATAAATAATATATTATATTTATATATTATAATCACAGATTTTCTGCTCTCAGTGATGACAACTCATGCTTGCACTTTTAAGTTTTTTAGTTGCTAGGATCTTCTCACCTTGGATTATTTCCTTTAGCACTTTAGGCTATCATCAGCACATGCAGAAGAAGCACAGGAGCACCAGGAAGACTCCTTTGTCAAGTGCGGGCTTTTGCACTACAGGCTCAGATGTTATTTCTGTTGTTTTTTATTTCATTCCCTGCTGCACAGCCAGTCCATCTCAATACAAAGGATTGCCTCTCACTTTCCCTGCAAATCCTTCAGGCAGCGGATTGCACTACAGAGAGGTGGGCAAAAGCACAACGCTCGTGTCATCAAGATATCCGAGAAGCCACTGAACTCAGCTCAGTGGTTTCAAAGAAGAGGTGCAGAAACAGCCTTAAGTGAGGTCTGACTCCCAGATGGACATAAACATTTTTCTGCTAAGCTCTCACTGTAAAGAGAAGGCGCCAAAAATATGTTAGTTGTTCGCTGTGAGGCTGTTTCAGAACATCTTTCTGTGATAGATGTCTGTTTCTCACTGTGACCTTGACAGGGAGTCTCGTGGTCAACTTGCTTTAGGCTCAAATTTCTGCTCTGGGTGCCAATCACTCACAGGCAAGATATTGCAGCACAAAACTTCAAAGTACCTAAAGTGAATAGGTAGTGAATAGGTAGTACTAGTAAAGTGAATAGGTAGTACTTCACTACTAGTGAAGTACTAGTAGTAATAATAATAATAATAATAATAATAATAATAATAATAATAATAATAATGTGAATATTTGCTACTTCACTTTCAGAGATTCTGCTCCCAAAACATTTTAAATGCATGACTTCTCTCTCTCCCTATATGCTTTAATAATTACTATAATACTTTGGCATCGGGGATGAATTGCAGATGTCCACAGTGACAGCATCTTCAGAGCTAGTTAGTGAAATGAAAAAGGTATTACTATGGCATGATTTATCTGCCTTATTTTACATGGCTACTTCAGAAGAAAAGGAATGGCACCCTAGGAATAGCTATTTCTCTCCATTGCCCATAACACAAACTTAGATGCCCAGCTTAGATGGAGAACAATACAGTAGGTGAGATGAATCTCACTCCAGAGCATGTTCCTGATAACATTGAACAGATACAAAGACAGCTTCATGTATTTATATCTTCATACATTTACAGAGTCAGGCAAGAAACAAACAAAAAAAAATGACAGTTTTTTTTTTTCAAAGGCTTTTACATTTAAGACTTGCTCACATGGCTCCAGATAGCTGAGTTATTGCCACTTCATATAGGTGATGGCATTTTCAATGGCAGAACAACCAAATTGGATAAGAAATGATATGCTGTTAATCTGTAATAACTCAAGGTTTGTGATTGTGTGAATGCTTTGTTAAATAGAACTTGCAGAACTGCTATAACAATGCCATATGTTGGTTACTAAAATTATGACTTCCATGTCATTTGTGTTGTGTTCCTCATCTATTTTATACTCTGGAATTTTATATCCCTAGAATAGTAAGTATATTTAATGTTTATTCCTTCTAAGAGTGTAGTGGGTTTATTATTCCATCAGAGGCTTTTTTAACCTGTTTTCCTAATCTAAAGTAACTTACTTCTGCAGACAATAATAGAATTTACAAAAGCAAACTCCGTCTTGTGCATGCAGGTTTGACAAAGCTAGATATTGTTTTATCTGAAGAATATTATGAATGAAAAATCTCTTTGCAGAATGGGAAGTTATCTTTCTGAAAAGATAACGAACATCATCAGAAGGAGAATATATCTCCATTTCAGGTGGAAGCTTTTTATTGTTCTCAGGAAAAAGATGTACATTTTCAGGATCAAACTTCTGATTAAGGGTTAGTGATTAGGCATTCTTATTTATAAGAAACTCTGATAGTTTCCCTTCTTCCAAATCTGTATTCTAAATTACTTCTGTTACCTATAAGGTGAATCCAAGTTCCACTTTCAAATCAGCCTTGCAACAGCCTTACATCATGCTTTAAAATTCTGACTATATTGACCAAATATAACAGTATTCTATTTTTTTCTATTTGACCCTTCTTGCAATGTGGAATAGTGGAGCTGATATTTTATTGACGTAATTATTAATTCTCCACTGTTACTTTAAGTTTTTATGCTTTCAGAGTTGTAGGCCTTTTTAGCGTATAGAACCCAGAATCTCATTGTTAAATTGCATTCAATGTAAATGTCAAATAGATTAAGTATATACACCTGCTGAGAAAATGTGCCTTCAGCATGCTGCATATAATTAAGATAACATGTAATCTTAGAAAGTCACTAGCCTAGGAGTTTTATAGCCACAAACTATTCCTCTGATATCCACTTAGGCCCATTTGTTTTAGTCATTCCTACTTCATTCATGTCCTTGAAATAATAAACTTTTTTTCTAGCAGATCGTGTCATTCACTGTTTATTTATATAGTGTCAAGTACAGATGGTCTATGGAATGTATTTTCCTCAGCTAGCTTTAGCCACCCAGCTGATCAGATCTTTTCTGCAATCAATGGAGAGATCTACCACTTCTGGGCTGAGTCCCAACTACATTAGATACTTACTTCAGTACATGATAAACTGCTTCCTGAGGATCTCTTCACTGACTATGGAAGAAGGTGGAAACTGACAGAAATTAGGTGGTATACGTCCCAACCAGTGAATTTAATGGATTTTCAAGGTAGTATGGGCCATTCTTAGGAGCTCACTGCAAATTCAGAGCCAGGCTTAGGAAAGTTTTTTTTTGAAAGCAAATATCAAATATATGGAATAATTTTTTGATCCATTAATATCACACTCTTAATCCCTTACTAGTTATGCCCATACAGCAAGGAGCAGGTTTAAGAACAAAAGGATCCCACTGGTCACACTCAGTATGCACGGGATGCAATTTCAGTGTACAAGAAAACAGGTCAAGAGTGGGATACTATACAAGCCTTTGTTAAAATAAATGTAAATAATCTTTACCAAAGGATCACTAGGCCTCTTGAGACATCTTGTGGCAGACTGATCTTGCACAAACTTGGAACTGCCTGTGCTGATCTGCCCAGTCTAGATGAATAAGCAAGTTAAATTTGTGGTCTGGAGCTCAGCATCCTTGTTTTATGTGTTTTTCTTTGAGCATTCTCTTTTAGCACTTCTCTGCTCCTTAAAGAGGCATAAAGGTTGTGGGATAGGTGTATGCATTAGCTATTTATGGAAAACTGTGGATATGAGACTTCATGCTATTACAAACTAAATTATTGAACCAGTCTTCCTTTGTTGTTGTTGTTACTTAGATAAGTCAGTTCTCAGCCTGTTACGATCTTTCTGGTCTACCGCAAGACCGATAATGTCCACATCTACATTTAATCTGATGTAGTATTCCTGCTTCCTTTGCTGCTTCAGTGACCCTTGGAAAGACAGCACAAAGCAGGGCTGGAGCTACACTTGAGTGGGGGATTGTGGCTTCACACCAGTCCACTGTCTGTCCAGCAGTCTCATGGAATCCAAGGGATCTTCTCATGTCCTGGAGTCCAGAGCAATTGGCTTCCTTGCTGCTTCCTGGATGGCATGCCAAAAAGAGTCCAGGTTGCAGTTATACCTACCAGTGAACAAACACTCTATAATTCCTACCTAAGATTTCCATTATTAGTTGAATTTTTTTAAATGACCAGCAGTATTTGGCCTGAGTAACCATTACCATAGATAAGTATGACTGAGCATAAAAAGTGATATTGTTCACCGTGTGACTAAACACTCACAAAGCTGAAGAAAAGAAGAAGATATGACTGAAACAGTTGAAACAACTACTGAGGTAAATAAAGGCATTACCAGACTCTGGAAAAGAACTGGAAAAATTATGAGATATGACAAGAACCAAGGATCAGTGGCCATCTTGGACTTGTGAATGTTTTGAACTTAAAGAAGCAGAATTTGCAAGACCCTTGAAGTATATCAGCTACCCAGCGTATCTGGTGAGATCTTGTACACAGAGACTATATGCTACCACTAGTTTTCCACAGTAGTATATATATAATCAGTAGAGATTTCCTGAGAGGACAGCTTGTCTTTGTCACAGCTGCTGACTGCTCGACTGCTCACTATCCAAATTTATCACATTGACAACTGTGTGCTGAAGAGTCATCCAAGCATTGGTCCTCATTTTCCTTTCCCCTATTTCACTTACTAGAATCACTTGAAATAACTTAGTTCAGTGGGAGCTTGGCAGTTGGAGCATGGTGATTTTTTTCTTTATTGCTGTCTATTAGTGTAGTATATATGTGCCTCGTCTATCTCTAAAAGTTTCTACAACAAGCACTGGCAACACTCCAAATTCTCTTATGTATTCAGCTCTTCAGGTCCTTGGGATTGTTTTTGTTCCTCCCTGAACTTTCATACCAGTGATCTGAAATCCACAAGTTATGGTTCATCTGTAGTTTGTAGTTTGACTCTCTCCCAGACAGGATGTACAGCATGGAGGGAGAGAGTTCTTCGTGAAGAATTTATGAGCCTTTTACAATCTACATAAATTTAAAGCATCATGCAGCTCTCTTCACTTGTTCTGTTGTTAGACGGGTTCTGTTAGAGCAGTTTTCAATGTTCTTTGATTAAAGAATTATTGTAAAGGGGAAATCACATTTGGAAGACAATTTAATATATTCTGAAGGTATTTTCTGATAACATCAAAACTATTGAGAATATCTGAATATTCTGAAAAGCTTTGAGCAAGTTAGCATGTACATTCTTTATAGTTTGCATTTTCTTTATATAGTTGTAGACAACATGTTCATACCAACACTTAGTTTTTTTGCTATATAGCAGATTTGTCATAGATGCATTTTAGTGTGATGCACCATCTTTTGTCTTTTGTCTATCTCAAGTCAAAAAAAAAATCATCTTGTCCCCAACCTGTCACATTCCAAACAGGCTGTTACATGGGCTGCAAACTGCAGTTTAATATTTTGGCTATCTTTTGACTTCTGAATTTGGAGTTAAATAAACTATGATTTGCATAGTCTGGAAGTCCTTTGAAATTGCCAGACCAGAGCAGAGGTGATACTGAAGTCCAAGTCAGCTTTATAAGGTGCTTCTAGTCCAGATGTTCATAAAATGCAAGAGAGATTTTCATACTTCCTGATTCTTCTGGCCTGATAATTTGCTCTGAAATCTAAGTTTATTCAGAATTGTACAACTAGACTTTCACTAGTGCACAATATCATTCAGACTGTAACATTTAGTGGTTGAGGAAATCCACATTATTATAAAAAAGTAATTATAAATTTCTCTTTAAAGCCATATAATTTTTTTTAAGAAGAAAAGTAAAGGGAAAATATTTAACAATAAATGATAGTAAATCTCTTAATATTCAGTAACAGAAGAAGGCATGTATAAGGAATAATTAAAATGAAGCTTATGCTATATGAGATCATTGTGCATAGGATGATATCCTCTGCAAATGCAAATCATAGGTTTTTTTGGTCTGTGAGGAAGAACTGGAATTGAATAACACAATTTTATTCTAGGAGCTGGCATATTAGTATTACATTCCAAAATATATCCTGTCATTTTTTTAATACTTATTTGCATTATTCTATCCAGTTCTCAAAATAGGAGAAAAGTGCTACTGTTATCCTAGCAGGTGAAATTCTGAAGTAAAATGGGAGTGGGGACACTTTCGTCGGGATAGATAGCTGAGCTAGCCACCTTAAGCTCCTATACCAGGGAGAGAAGCAGGCAATGATTAGAGAGAACCACTACACTCTAATGCACCTCTATGTGTCTGATCAGAGGATTCTTACCTCTGTGACTTTATTTCTCTGTGTAAGAGCATGTCAGATGCAGGTATTTACATGACATGTATCTATGAAATGAGAAGAATCCTACCTTTTCTTGGTATAAATTAGGTCATCACACATGTCAGTAAATTGTATCTCTAATGGACACTTTTCATGCTCAATTCCCCTATATGAGAACATATCTTTGCCCATCAATGGCATATATAATTGACTTTGAAAAATCTGTATATGATAGCCTATATGTAATTGTTAAAAATGCTCCTTAACCTTAACATATTTATTGCTTCAATTTTAGTATTTTTTTTCAATTTCTCCTGAAAAGTCTGACAAACAACTAAGGTTACAAGTAATGTGAGTGAATTTCTGGCTGAAACAATGTACTCTGAATGTGTAGCAAATAACATGACACTGTATTCTGAACACTAGTCCTTGCTGGCTTATTGTGTGAGTGATAACTTAGTGAGCATTAGAACAATCAGTGATTCTCTAAAGAAACAAAAATATGTTATCTTTGCAGTCTTGAGCAACAGAGAATTTGCATTTATTTTACATAAATGAATGTTTTACATAACATGTAACTATGTTTACATAAATGAATGTTTTACATTGTTATGGCATATTTGGATTTTCTCTTCTCTTTTGGAATTAAAGAGAAATTTCATAGCTCAGTCAAAGATGAAATGCTACTTCTTTTATCCCTTCTCTTGGGCTTAGAAAAACTCTTATTGAAAGATATTGCTATTGACCTTTTGGACTTATGCCTTTTTTTTTTAAAGGAAACTATACTTCGCTGTCATAATGGTTTGGAAAGATCTTATTTCCCAAAAGCTTACCTAGTCCCGAGGCCTCACAAATGCTCAGCACCTAAAATCAGAGAAAAAGCTTTGCATTTAGGTAGCAGATGAAATTCAGCTTCACATTTCCAGCCCCATTTCCAGGAGCAGGATGACCCTTGCCAGCCTCATGGCAGTGTGGGAAGCAAACCCACAGCAGTGGGTGAAGTTCCCTCAGATGAATGAATGTCAGAGAGATGGCAAAAAATCTCAGTCCAGTCACATAACACTGTGGTTGTCCTAAATGTTTAGTCCATGATCTTTATGCCTTCTAAAGTAGCTCCCTGAGCCATAAAAATGACAGCAGATTATGTGTCTGTGTGATTGCACATGAGTCAAGAGGATTTGACTTTGTGCTCCAGAAAACCTTGCCTAGTCTCGGCCACCAGGAAATATTTCCAGAATAGAGGGTCTTTCTTAGGACATTGATAGATTCCAGGACAATAAGGAGGGGGAAGAAGTAAAAACATAAGGGTCCAAAACTATTTAAATATTTACAACTTCAAGTTTAAAATATAGCACAAGCTTTTGGAAGTAAGGATGACTAACCACTGGGACAAGCCAGTGAGAGGCAGCAATGTCTTCATCTTGTGATGTTTTCACATCATGGTTTGATATTTCTGTTTGGCTGGATATAATCTATTAGTCTGAAAACAGAGGGAAATGGGTAAAATGTATTTGCTTTGTTATTCAGGTCTAACAGTGGTCTGATACCTTATGGCTTTAAATATATATAATGGACATGGCCAGTTTGAAGCAGTAATTACTATATATTCTTCAGAGAATTCCCTTTAGTCAAAAAGAGCATCACAGGCCCAGTCTCTTACTCTTCCTCACCTTTTTTTTTCAGGGAAAAAAAAAAGATTAGTAAGAACATCTGATAAGTGAGGAAGCAATCAGTAAGTACACTGCTAAGTACTACCTTCATTAATGGAGAAAAAAATACTGTATTTCTTGGAATCCCTGACATAAGAGAAAAAAAATATATATAAATTTTCGTCATATGTTTATGGCATAAAACACATCACAAAAAGAAGAGGAGAATGACTTTATTAGGAGAAAATTAGGGGAAACAAATGGTATTTTTCTCCATATTTGTTTTAAATTCTATTCTTAGTTACGCTATGGCAAAAACTGATTAATTCCAGACAGCTATCTGGCTTTCCACTTAAGGCACTGTAAACAAAGCTAACCCCAAATGTATGTATTCAGTACACAATACATCCACTTACAAAAATCAGGCCCATAGTGAGTTGCTAATTTTCCTATTATATTTCCTAATACATCTCTAGAGGTTTATAATTCTTAGCTTCACTTGTTTACGAGAAATATACCTTATCTTACCCTGGCATTACATCAAATAATGAATGCAAGTCATACTTTGCTAAAAGCAATATGATTTACAGCCTGTTCCTTTCCCATCCCTCTCCCTGCCTCCCTGCTCCCTCCCCCCCACTGCCCAAAAAAAAAAAGCCGTGGATTTGTACTTGGATGTGTGCTATTAAGTGGAATTTGCTAACTACAGCTATTGGATGAATGTAATGATTATTTCCTTTGCCTCTGTTCTAGGTAACTAGTAGTATTTGTAGCAGACTTATTACTTAATGCTGCAATACATAAATATACCTCCAGTCACTATTATTTTTTATTACAGAAATGGAAATGCTAATAAGGGTCCTTAAAAATCAACAGTAGAAAGACAGAGTTTCTCTTGCTAGAAATAGTTTTCAGTGTTCACCAAAAATACTCCATTCTAAGTTTGTTTCTAGCATGGATTTCGCTTACCTGGAAAATGCATAAGAAGCTTATTATTTGCTGGCATTCACCATTAAAATATGCAGTGTTGAAGTAGTGCAAAGCATTAATAAACAGCATGCAGTCAGATGTTGAAATTTCCAAGGCATAATCTATTTTAGTGATAACAGTTCAAGTTTATAGCAGTTTAAACTTTTACCAAAGGCTAGAGATACAAAATCAAGCTTCCAGGAAAGCCTCTCTTGACATTTATTTAAGAACAAATACACTCTAGTAGGCATGCTACAAAGCACAGCTTGAATTCTGTGGACAATTCCTTTTTTCCTAAAGGGAAATAAAAAGACAGTTACCTAAAAATGCAATGAGAATAACAGTAGCAGTCTTCAGAGCTATTAATGAGTTAATTAATTAACTCAAAATACTATATTCGTGTTATTACTGTGAGTATGATCCAATAAAAAACAAAGGGGCGCCATGAAATCAGCAGTAACACCAAGCTGGTTGTTTTTTTCTTGTTATTCCATCCTATTATTCTTGTTGCTGACATTGTTGTGATTTATAATATTTTATTCCAACAATAAATGTTAAGGAAAAGGCAAAATATGAAAACCTGTCTCAACACTGGAATTTTTCCTCCTTCCTTCCTGCCTGGTGGACTGTGTGTCAGGACTGGGGACCAAGCAAGCCCCATCTGGTGCCAGCTGAAATGCACAGGATTCTTCTCAGTTGCACTGCCACTCAGCACTGAAGCTAACAAAAAGAAAGGCTACTTTATTCTGCAGTTGCTATTGAAGTCTGCGCAGCTGCTGAAGTTCCCAGCTTAGTAACAATTGAGTGCTCAAGCTCAGCACAAATTCCTGAAAAGAGCAAGCCTTTTCTGCAGATAAATTTGACTTCAAAAATATCAGCAAATTGAGACCATTCAAAAAAACAAAAGAAATGTCTTTTTTTTTTTAACAGTTTTTCACTTTGCCCTTGACCAAGGGAAGTTGCCAGTGAGCTAAAACTTGAGTCAGTATTACTTCCTAGCTCATGGTTGATGGAAATGAATGTCTTCTTTGGAACAATTTGCCATCTGAAATGTTGATTACCATACTTACCCTTTCCCCAACAAAGTAGATGCTGCAGGCTATGTATAAATTTCCCCTCTATAGCTTAATATAAGTCAGTCATCCAGAGACTCACAAGTAGGTTATCTGCTCTGTAACTTCTAACAGTCTTAGAAGGTACTAACCTTCATGTGAATGGGAGTAGTAGTTTATTATGAATACTCACAGCATGAATGATCTAATCGTAATGGGGTGGTGAAAAAGAAGTTTGCGTTGCATGAAGAATATGACACAAAGCATGTTTTTCCTTTGCAGCTGGAAATAACATTCTGGCAGTGTAGAGGGATTCACTGCAGTTCTGATGCAGCTCAGTCTGCAGGAGCTTTTCCTGTTCTGTTTACGATAGCTCATACAATCTCAAATACAATTTTAGCAACTCCTGGGACTGAGGAATCAGAGGGGCTGAGGAATCACACTTTCCAGAGTACAACATTCCTTATGGGGAAACTAAGGGCAAAAAATAATGAAGAAAGACAACCGCTCAAAGAAACCATATGAGCAAGAACACAGACTGAACAACCTGATGTAACGTCAGCTGCTGCTGCAGTCAAATGGCTCTTGGAGTCAAACAATATGATTTTGTGTTTCTGACGAAGCTTTGCATGAAGCTAGTAGAAGTACTTGAGAGGATGTCCCTCCTGTATAAGACCCACCTGCTCTCTCCCCTTTCTGATAACAACAGAAATCTTGGGACAGGGGGTGTAATTGCTCTCAGAGACAAATGGAACATTTTTAAAACTATGAAAAATTGTACAACCTCGCTTGCATTTAGAGGAAGACTGAATGAAGTGTCACAGATGGTTTGTGGATCTTAAAGTGGTCCAGATGATACCAAGCAGACCACAGATAATTTTACTTTCTTTAAACATGCATTATGTCTTCCCTTTTTATGTTGTCTTGGCCAAATGATTTAGGGCAGGCACTTCTCAGTCCCAAAGGCTCAAAACAATAGTTTTATGATTGCTCAGTTAATGTTTTTTCTCAGTTCATTGAGTTTGTTTTGGGGTTTGCTTGCACTATTAACATTCTGCCTGCCACAGCAGACTAGATGTGCTATCTAGTCTATGCCCAAAATTGTTTCTTCTGGCTGGGAGACAACAAACCAAATGCAACATCCTTTCTGCTAGATTCTATCCAGAAAAAAAAAATTATCATGGCAGACAATTATTGAAGAAATTTTTGCCTAGATTGATAGATCACAGTGAGCTTTTGCTTTATTAGAATCACAAGGGTTCTCAGATTTCCTCTTTAAGAAATCTCATATTTTGATTCTGAAATTAACAAATCCTTTGGAAAAAAAGATAGAATTCCTAATTTATGCTGAGATTACATTATTATTCCTCAATCCCTTTGACAAGGAATGGTAACCCACAGAGCTGGCCATGTACAGTTACTCTGTTCTCTCTAGTAACCCAGTAACTTTCTAATTTTTACTAGTAGTTACAGCAAGTGCTTTGGAGAGAAAAAGACCAAGCACCCAGCTGGACTGACCTTATCACTGAAAATCTAATTTTCTACAAAGAAAGTAACCATTGAAAAGGTTTCTAAAGATACAGGAGATGTTCAAATAGTGAATCAAATATTACACAACAGACATAGGTAGCCTATAAAAGTGTATATAATTTTACCTATCTAATTCTTAGTTAAGTAACAATAATATTTTCGGGTGTACATATTTGAGGTTATTTTTTTTCTAGAAGTATTTCTCTAGAAATACTCCCAGAAATATCTATGCTTCAAGCATACTAAACAGAGTAGTAATAATAATAAAAGAATTACCAACACAACAGTCAAAATCAGGCTCAATCTGAAAGTCGCCAATATTCAGGATGACAATCTCCAGTATATCAGCAGCACTTCAAGAACATTGTCTTGGCATAAGGGGGAAAAACACATTCAAATGAAATTTTACTGAAGTTATTCTGATGTCCTGAGAACTGATGGTTGAAAAGATTGATGTTGTGTGTGGTGTTAGCTCAGTGCATGAAACCAGTTTGCTTGCAAACAGTCCTTATTTCATTAGCATTTTAAGTGCTATGAGAAAATAATTAGTCTCTAATATGCTATAAAACTAAATCTTTGCACTAGAGGTCATCAATAAAACAGTCAGTAGCAAATTGCTCAGTGCCATTTTATTAATGCTGTTTGAATTCAAGCACTTTTCAATCTAATGTTTAGCTGCATTTCATGTCATACTACAAGTTTTGTCACAATGATGATGTATCTGTGCGATGTAGTTGACAAAAACGACCAGTTGTCTAAGTCATTAGTTGTTTGGAAAATCAGGGATTTTTTACAGATGTAAAATATATAATCACTTGGTTTATGAGATTCTCTATTAAGAGATCTGGGGGATGTGAGGGAGAAGGGAGGGAATTCGAAACCAGGTCCAGAAGCCTTATCAGATATGACAAAATAAATGGCATATCTCAGAATTACTATGAGGCATGAAGGCGCTGCAATCAGCAGGCTTGCGGCATCTGGAATTACTGCCTTCACATTTCATATTTGTTGGCGCTGTGGAGGTCAGATATGCTGGTGACCCTCCCTTCTGTATGATTAATGGCCCCAGTGCTCACAGTTTTCATCCAAGAGAATCATATTGATTGGAGTTTCAGTAAATAAGATTGCACATAAAAGTTTTGCCTCTAACTGTATAAATTTGCATGTACATTACATTTGCATCTGGCGAGAGTCCACATACTATCTTTCTCATAGTGCAGCTGTAATGTCTTCAGAGCCTGGTTGCAGTGGTTGAACATCTGTCAGTGCTCAGATGTTTTTAGACCTTTAAAAATCCTAAGGAACTGATTAGTAGATGAATTAAATACTGCTGTGTTTATTTGTTGCTCTGGCATTTCCTCCTCTTCTTGTTGAGCCATCATTTCATATTAGGATTGAAGTCCTAATTTTAGCTGCAGTTACAAGCAAAGCACTGAGTTAGGAAGAGAAACTTAAAAATCTAAACATGACTGTGTCGAAAGGATAGCATAATAGTTAGGAGAAAGGAGCAGATGTTAAACCATGCAAATATATGATGAGTATCTCAAGAGCTAGAATAGCTGAAAGTCATTCTTGGGATCATTGGAAACTCCAAAAGGGTCCACTCTCCTCCTGCTTAGAAATAGAGAAAAGGGATTTCCAGAATATATATTCCAGATTGGTCATTTTTAAAAATAGAAGCAACCCAAAAAGGGTCACACATATCCACATATTACATATTCATAGAATCATAGAATCATAGAATGCTTAGGGTTGGAAGGGACCTCTAGAGATCATCTAGTCCAACCCCCCTGCATATGCAGGGTCACCTAAAGCACGTGGCACAGGACTGCATCCAAGCGGGTTTTGAAGATCTCCAGAGAAGGAGACTCCACAACCTCTCTGGGCAGCCTGTTCCAGTGCTCTGTCACCCTCACTGTTAAGAAATTTTTCCTTAAGTTCCTATGGAATTTTTGGTGTTTCGGTTTCCGGCCATTTCCTGTAGTCCTATCAGTGGCCACCACTGAAAAGAGACCAGCACCGTCCTCTGCACTCCCTCCCTTGAGGTATTTATATACACTGATTAGATCCCCTCTCAGCCTTCTCTTCTCCAGGCTGAACAGGCCCAGCTCCCTCAGCCTCTCCTCATAGGGCAGATGTTCCAGGCCCCTGATCATCCTTGTAGCCCTGCACTGGACTCTCTCCAGCAGCTCCACATCCCTCTTGTACTGTGGAGCCCAGAACTGGACACAATACTCCAGATGCAGCCTCACCAGGGCTGAGTAGAGGATCACCTCCCTCGACCTGCTGGAGACGCTCTTCTTCATGCACCCCTGGATTCCATTGGCCTTCTTGGCCACGAGGGCACACTGCTGCCTCATGGTCAACTTATCATCTACCATGACACCCAGGTCTTTCTCCGCAGAGCTGCTATCCAGAAGGTCAGTCCCCAGCCTGTGCTGGTGTCTGGGGTTATTCCTCCTCAGGTGCAGAACCTTGCACTTGGCCTTGTTGAATTGCATGAGGTTTTTCACCGCCCAGTTGTCCAGTCTGTCCAGGTCCCTCTGGACAGCAGCGCAGCCCTCTGGGGTATCGGCTACTCCTCCCAGTTTCGTGTCATCAGCAAACTTGCTGAGGGAGCACTCTGTGCCTTCATCCAGGTCATTGATGAATAAATTGAAAAGGACTGGACCAAGGACTGACCCCTGGGGGACCCCGCTAGCTACAGGTCTCCAACTAGACTCTGCACCGCTGATCACCACAATATTACATCCCTTACATCACCACATATTACATCCCTTTATCCTAATATCCACATATTACATTCCTTTTATTTTCTGTTTCATAAATAAGTTTAACTGTGAAAATGCAATAAAAATATAATATACTATTGTAAGTGCCTTTAAGCTTTGCTGTAACTTTACCAAGGGCTTTCTGAAGGTGATTGGGCCTGTGAGGGGGCTGCAGTTTCATTAAATGCTCTTGATTTCAGTTTATTTTAAATGAAAATGTCCCTCTTCATTCCAGTTTATGTCAACCATTAGACATCAAACAACACCATGTTCTTAATTCAGAACAGTCTGAGGAAAAATAAGGAACCTTATAATATTGGACTTAGTGGAAACAAACTCAGGAGTCAGCAAAATGCTAATGCACCAAATGTTGGCTAAACAGTGCAATAACTTGTAATTCTGACATTATTTTAAAATATTAATATATCATTCTGGCTACTTATCTGTGTCTTTATTTTTAGCACCTTCAAATGATTCATCACTGCTTGCTGCATAGCACTTGATGAAATGCAGCCTGGTTTTCACTCCCTAGAGCTGCAGCCTGGGGCCCCTGGGGATTTACTCCACCTCCTGGCAGCCCTACTGCCCTTCCCATGGAGCGGGGCATTGCTGTGCTGGGTGAGACCTCAGTGCCCCTACAGATCTGCTTACTACTGCTTCTGTCCTTCTCCCTTCACTCCCTCCGTCCAATTCTGCTCATTTATTTTTTAAAAAAGCAAACACTGACATAGGATACCTTGGGCATCCTATGCCCAAGGCAGGGCAAACACGTCATGAGATTTTTGGAGCAAATTTTTCCACTTCACAGCAGTCTGTGAACCAGGGAGCATCTGAAGCAGAGGTGGTGGCTTTCCATTCTGGATACCTCGGTGGGATGCCCCTTGTAGGCATCTGTAGGCTAGTACTCACCATGCATTGCCATAATCTTTGGTTTAGCCATATATTATCAGAAGAAGTACTTCCTATTCATTGCTTTGAATTTCCCTCCCACTAGCTTAACTGGAGGTTCTTGCACTGGAATTGTTTCCCTTACACCGACTCCATGCCAGTCAAGATTTTATAGGTCTGTATCATATTTACCCTGTGAGTTTTCTCTTTTCCAGGCTGAACAGCCCTCATCTATTTACACTTGCAAAGAAGCTGTCCCATAGCTTTGATTATCTGTTATGTTTACTTACATTCAGTTTCATTTACATTTTTATCACCTGCTCAATGCCACTGGAGCCTTCTTCAGTTCCTTATATTTGGCCTTGTCTTTATTATCCTGAAAAGCTACTTATCATTAGCAAACCCTGCTACTTCATTTTAACTCCTTTCTTTTCTATACCACTCATGATGCGGTCTCCACTAATACTTCCTTCAGCTTGAATCCTGGGGATTTATTCCCCTGTTTCTTTATCCAGGTGGGTCCATTTCCTCTTGTTTCATGGTACCTTTTTTAAGAGCCCTTGGTGCGTGCTTTTATTGCTTGTAGAATAACACATATATACAGCAACCAGATCTTCTTTGTCTGTACTAATGTCTCAGTGTGCTGTAGTCACTCTGTGAGATGGGACTTGCCTTTGCAGAATCTGTATTAACTCTTCCCTAGTAATTAGTACTTATCCACATAATTTTATTCCTCATATATGCTTATTACTCATTATTTCATCATATATAACCTGGAAATCTTTAAAAAAATATTATGCCACTTTAGTCTTGTATTCTAATATGAAGGCAATTGAAAGCTTAATGTCACAATGTGTTAGCTTAGCTGTTTCTCATGCAGGCAACTCCTGGATGAAATACCATCAGGATATTGACATGTATTAATTTTAATTTTGTGGTTGTGTTCCTGGATCTCATAGACAGAGATCCACTGCTCCAAATTAGAGCCTCCACTGTGCTTCCTACAGAATTTAGGCAAGGGAACCTTCTCTAGTCCCTCCATAATGAAAACAAAAGTGAAAAAATCCTTCAGGTTCATTATTACTCCACCTAGACCAGTGAAATAATGTGTTCACTATGTGGCCTCTGATTATCATAGTCACGATTATGGTCACTAAGTGCAAGGAACACTACAGTATAAGTTACAACAACTATACAAACGCAGGTTTGAAGACCGTAGAAATGAATATCTTTCAATTTGCTACTTAATATGAGTCTCTGCACAGTATTGGTAAAGTCTAAATGTTTTGAATTACATACTAGTCAAAACCTGTATCTCCAACTACATTAAAAGCATGGGTTCCTGCTCTTGTCTTGACAGATACAAAGATTTACATTAACCCAGGATATGTTAGTAAATTTTAAAACTAAGTGTTTCCCATTTCAGTAGAAAGATAAGTGTTAATCTAGTTCTATTATTAACTTCTGTAACAATTCTCTGGTGTAATAGAACATATATATGCCTCCGAATCATAAGACTGTAACTGGCCAAATGATAGCCACTGTGAATTCATGGTGGATGCAAAATTCATCAGGGAGTCACTTGTCTAGCAATCCATTACCGTGATCAGATTTTATAGCTTCCTTTCTGTTTTATCTCCACAGGAAACTCACTTAAAGACAATTTAAGGGCTAGAGACTTCCATATAGTAGTGCAGCAGAGACCTAAATACTGCTATAAGAGAACTCTAACTTAAAATAACCGACCAATACTAAATGGACCTTCTCTATCTGTCTTTCTGAAGAAAGTACATCATATTATTACTGTAAATTTGACAAATGGAGGTTTTCAATAGTTTTTAATATCTTCATGCTATACTATCTTGTCTTCCAGCAATAATGCTATTGACACCACCTTAACTGGCAGTCCTCCCTTGTTATCACTGATGCGATAATTATGTTTTCTTTTTAACCCAGGAAGAAGGCTGTATTACATAGTTTTAAATATACTTCTAAATATTATGACTCAGCATAGCATGGAACAAGATTCTCAACAATGGCACCATTTGCAGGCAACAGTTGTATTAATAAGGAGGTTAGCAATTGAGGTCCTTAGGCAAAAGCATTTTAAATTGTGACAATCTGTTCATTAAACATTGTGATAAAATTATTCATCATTCATGTCATTGCTCTGCTAACAGGTATCACCAACCTCTCAATTAGATCTGACAAACATTAAGTGCAGTAACATACAGTAGGACAAATTTATGATTATTTTAGAGCCTGTAGTAATCCAGATTTTGAATCCAAAATCAGACAGCTACAGCCTGGTTCAGCTGCATCACTATTTAGCATCACCTGCAGCATGAGAAGAGAAAATGACTTCCTCACCACTAGTCTTTGGGACACTTACCTTCCAGGCATTAAATGTCACCCACAAGGATTTACAGAACTTATTTGTCACCAGGAGGGATCTGAACAGCAAGAACACCTTGTGGATGTGGCCTAGTTAGACTTAAGACTAAGGATGAGCCGTCCACTGGGAACTTCACCCTCTCCGTGTATCCCCAAATGTCCGTCGGACCGGGGGTTCATTTTGGCCACACTCCTGTCTGAGTAGTGTCCAAAAACATATTACAGAGGTAACCCGAGACAACTCTAGTGTGAGGTCATGTCAGGTATTGGTGTATCGCTAGTTCAGTCAAAAACAAGGAACTGTTATGCAACACTTCATAGTTGAAGAGCATTTTCCGGGGAAGCTGAAGACGTTGCACTTGCCACTCTGCCCATCTGTGCTCGCACATGCTCCATCTTACATGACAGGGAAGAGTCTGATCTTCTGCAAAGCCCCTCCACTTTTGCTGTCATGACTGCAGACGTACTGGCCCCTTCTGTCTTGTACTTCAGATCACTGTAATTCAAGAATAGCAGTCTGCAATTGAAGACTGATAGTTCTGATTGGATAAGAACTAGAAATCAGGCCTGAAATGGAAGTCCAGTAAATTAAGATATGTTTATAGTCAGAAGGGTCTGCCTCTCATCACCAGGACTGTATTCTTCTTGTCATTTTCCACTAGAAATCTTTCCTAGGTAAGTGCTTTCAGTTAGTTCAGGTTTTCTTTGCTTTGTGATCACTGCACTGTCATTCGTCTAAGTTAATATGACAGGACTTTTTTTTTTTCTTTGTCTATATTTTCAGTAAGAGGTGACACTTTGAATTTGTAACAGTCTACTGTCCTGACAACATTCTAGTGTAAATTCACAGCCTGATCCCAAACATTCCATTCTCAGCTCAAGTGATTTCTGCCAAGGACTATATGCCTTGGCAATTTCATTTGGAATCTTGGTGAGGAAAAACATGACTGAACTACCTCAGATAGAAAATATTACTTTAATTTTGACTCAGTTCATTTAAAATTCTTTTTCACCTAAAGTGCAACTGCTTGCAAGAGTGTGAATACAAAGAAATTGCTTTTCTTGCTCTCACTGGTTTTCTTAATGTTGATACTTTGGTAAACTTTGCTTCCCAATCAGTAGTTTCAGTGAGCCAGATCCAGTAAAAGACTTTGACATAGGTAAGTTATTGAGGTTACATTTTCAGATGCCTTAATTCTAGTTGAAATCCAAGGGATTTTACTACCAGGGAGTATATGGAGAGCACATCAGCTAAGAGATGTGTTCAAAAACTATTCATGGATAGCTGGGGAACACCCGTCGCTAAATGCTAAACTCCAAGGTAGGCCTGAAATTTTGTTCCTCTCCAGAACTTATGTATTTTAATTGGGTTTGCAAGGCACCCTCCTTGAGTTATTCACAATGCAGAGCTGAAAACTTCTTACTCCTAAATATTCCTGAGTGGGGCAGAGAACAGGAGCAGTTAAACAATAAAACCAAACAAATTTTGGTACCAAAAATTCCTTGTCTCAAGAAATCACGCAGCATTCAAAAAGAAAAAAAAATAGAGAAAATGAGGTAAGAGAATGAGATAACATAATAGTTACGATATATGAAAACTAATCTTTATAAAAATGTAGTCTTCTCTGAACTTCTCTGGCTTCAGTTTAATTAGCATTGTAAAATTGTGCTGTATTTCTAAAAGAGACAATATATTCTGACCTTTATAAGAAATGTTTTGTTAATCTTCCAGCTCCTAGCAGGCCCATCGTTAATTCTCAGTTATGAGTGAACTGATTGGGCAGTTGTGATTAAGTATATTCAAAATTGTTCTGAGATTTGTACAGGAGTTGAGAGGTAAAAGATTAATTGAATTGCTCTCTGAAGATCCTGCCTGAATATTGTGATGGATAGCCAAGTGAGCAGTTTTTTGTTTCCTCTTCCTGAACCTGAAGTGGAACTTGTAACCCCAAAATCTTTTATTCCCTTCTCCAAGATTCACCTGGTGTTTCCTCTTCATTTGTGGAAGAAAGTTAAAATTGTGAGACAAGGAAGAGATGGATGACTTTGAAAGGGACTTCTGTAATTAATTACAGAATGCAATGTGATCATTATACTGGCATCAAATTATGTTGCCTAACTTTTAGGCATGTGATGTCCCCATTTTCCCAAAGACTAAGGAAACTATTGCAAGCTGGAGTAAGGATAAACCAACTGTCTATCATAAACCAAGCTCCAGTGAACATGATTTAATTTTCCAGGGACTAGAAATCACTTAGAAACCTTCCCTTCCAAAATTCCCAAGAGAAAGGACAAAGCTGGTTCCTTAGCCTGAAACTGGATCAGAAAAATCTAATGACACTTTCCAGTTCAGAAAGTCATCATCAGAAATATCTTTCAGAGTGGTTAACAGTCCCCTATACCAAGTAAGGCCAAAGACAATAAGAACTGATATGTTTGAAAATCCTTTTATTATTACTATTTGGTTCTGTTGTTGTGGTATACACTCTTTGGAATCTGTGTAGCATTGTTTGAGGTTGAGTTATAACCACAATGGAAGGCACTGGAGAGTATTTTCCTACTAAACTAGAGAATCTTCCCTTCCAGTTATAACATTGTGGCTTTCCCTGCTTTTTGTCAGTGATGGAACAAGGAAGGAACTGCTACAGTATTTGCTCATCAAAATACCTTGTAACATTTATACTCCCTAGGAGAGAGAAGAGAAAGAGGAAACCGATTAGCATCTGTATTTGATGATGAACTTCCAAGAAGGAGATATTGGTTCCTGAGATTGCAAAGTAGGCTTAAGCCAATTTGCTTTTTATGCTAAAATATTTACCCAGATAAAGATTTATGTCACAGCTGTAACTCAAATGAATGATAACCTCCTTAAAGTTCTTGCTTGAGGATTTAAGAGTGATTATTTGCAGTGCTAATTTCTTGATTTTGACTAATCTAAGGATTTACTGCCACTGGTGCTGACAAATTATTACATGATTTTATTTTGACCATAATTTGATACTTGCACTCCTAGCTAATTTAAAAGAATTTGTAGTAGGCTTAAATATCTATTGTGTTCTCTTTGAACTGATTCTTCATTATTTATTACTTTTAATAAAATTAATGAAAAGCATATTGAGACATTTTATTATTCAATAAATAATTTTAGATGAACCACTAAAATTCATCCAATACGTTTTTGTCCTTCAGTTTAACACTTTTGTTATTACGAGTGTAACATCATAGGATGACTTTGAATGAATTAGTAAGAGGGACAGACAGATAGACAAGAGAGTATTATTCGCTATCAATGACTGAGCACATATTCACAGAATCACAGAATGGTTGAGGTTGGAAGGGACCTGTAGAGATCATCTAGTACACCTGCTGCTGCTCAAGCAGGGATACCTAGAGCACATGGAACAGAGTCATATGGAGATGTTGGTTCCGAAGTGCTTGGTAACTGCACACATGGTTTGGTAAAAACAGAGAAACTACTAATTTCAATTGTACTGAGACTGCAGAGGGAAAAAAAAAAAAAAAAAGTCCAGTGTGTAAGGAAGTTTTTGACATATGATCTTAATTCAAATCAGATTTATCCCAACTTTTATAAAAATTTCCTGTGAAGCAGAAATTCCCCAGAGCTAGCAGCTGTTCTGTGAAAATGACTTTCTTGTCAGCTTGACTAAAAATAGCAATAACACTGATTTATGAGAGCAGTTGTAGGGGGTTTCTGTACTCTTCTGCCCAGAGCAGATTTGTTGGTGGGATGCCAAGACTTTGACCCTGATGCTTCTAGCATCTATAGCTCTGAGTTAGACAGAAGCCTGTTTTGGCCCTAGAGAAACTGTGCTGAATCCAAGATGCTTTGAATTAAGTATTTGAGACTCTGTGAGCTGGTGTTTTCATGCAAAACTGTCAATTTACAAAATTTCTGAGGCTCCAGAAATGAGTGGCTACAATGGTCTGATTTGTCTTGCAGTCAATTAAAACAATGAATGAGGTTTGTTATAACTCTCAGCTGTAGTACTGGTATGATCTGATTGTATTGCAAGTCTAGCCCTCATGTTGAAAAATAAATTTCAAAATGTGCTCCAAGGGTAGTCAGAGACCCTTTCTCTAGCTGAGCCTGCAAAGAGGCTGAAAAAAACCAGCTTCAAGATCTGAAGTAACTAGGCTCCTTTGGAAGACTGACTGGAAGAGACAGATGTCTATCAAGCTGCATGTTCAATAGACCCCATCGCCATTACAGTAAAGAATTAATATATTAATAGAAAAAATGGCTACAGAGCCAGATTTCACCCAATCAGTGAGGAAAACTGAAACTACCAGCTGCTACTCCCCATGTGAAGTGCCAGTAAATACTGCATTGTGATGTATAACTTCTTAACTTCTCCAAACCAAAGTAAAGAAACTACACTTGCTTCTTGATGCAGCCTGCAGTTTACCCTCTGTTCTTGTGGAGAATGGAAAACAGAGGGGAAAAAACAGCATTTTATTTCCAAAATGGAAAATTCGACTACCAGAGCAATAACCTGCATTTTGAGGAGCAGAAACAGCACCAGAAATGATGAGGGAGTAGCAATGCATGCAACATGTAAAGCAAGATCAGGGTTCAGCCGCAGAAATGCATGACATGCCTTAGCACATTTAAAATATCTGCACATGGGTGGTGGATATGGCAAAGCAGTTAAGCCTCCAGGGCAACAGCTTGATCCCAGCATGATTTCGCATAGTACCTAAGATGGTTCTGTAAGACTATAATTATGCAATTGATTTGTGTCCTGAGTGTTTAAACTCCCACGATCGGCAGTGGAGGTTTTGAGTCATTTGCCGCACATGTGGTGCCATCAGAGGTACCCTGGAGTGAGTGCCTGAGGCACGTGAAGGCACTTACAGGTATTGAACAGCACCTACGGGTATAGTATACCTCCTGGAAAGGCAGCTGGAGACCAGACGGGATGCCTTGGAGCACCCCAGATGGCGTTGGACACCTACGATTTGCTCAAATTAATTGATCTCGGAATTAAATCACACTTCAGAGAAGTTCCCCTCACTCTACAGCTAAAAATATATTTGCCAAGGTGAACCGCTTAGCATTATGCTTAGTTGTAAGGTAATGCATTGTACACTAAGCTGTAATGTAATATGCGTTACCTAGATCTTTGATCTCTGCGAAGACAAAATGACTTGTTCACAAGGAAACATTTTTGGGTGTTCAGGGCTGGAACATACTGTGAAACCATATTTGTGATTTAAAAGTCCTGACTGATGTGTTAGATGTCAGCAGGACTGTGAATTCCAGGTAAAGAATCTCTGAAGCCCAACACAACATGCCTATAATCCCAGAAATAGCTGTTTTATCAGGGTGCAGTCTGTCTTCATGTCTGACACAGGGATCCTTGACAGCCAAAAGGAAGGCTGGTGCCTATAAGTTAGTGCTTATAGGAAGGTTGGTATCCAGAGACTAGGTCCTGCAATGGGCTGTATGGTTATGCTCATGTGCCTTTGGTGGAGCTGAATGTCAACCCTGAGCTTAAATAGTTTTATAATTTCTAACCTGATAGATTTAAAGATATAGACAAAAGATAAGATGGAGCTTCACTTTTCCCAAATTGTATAACCCACAAATACTTTGTATTTAAGAAAGGTACCACTTGATATTTACTTCCTGTGGTCCTTTTTATTAAGTGTTACTTTTCAATGCACCCTATGAGGGAATAATAATAAGCTTTGCTACAGTTGCTGCACAGAAACCATTAAAAACATCATCTGTCCTTGCCCTGTGAAAATGTGCCCCCTGAGAGGCTCTATGAACATTGATTTTTAGAAAATAAAGAACAATAATTACTAGCCAAAAGAGCTTCATATTTTTACTGAGGGAAAAAAGAGCAAATCTGAATGTCAGAGATCACATGAGCCACAGTGACACCTTGGCTATGACATTGTAAAGTTTGGTAATAACTGAAGTAATCTGGTTGACAACAGGCAATCTAGAAATTCAAATGTCTAATGCCCTCTGACTTCATAAAATTGGACACAAAGTTATCCTACCTCATGTTTTGACCAGAAATTCCTTAGACAGTTGTTAGCAACATTTGACCCAGAACACCTGGATAGCACCTCCATTTTACTGTTGAATCTGAAATTAACACAAATTTTAAAGTCAAAAGTATTTTTAATCCAAAATTGGCAAAGCACATGAAAGAGATGGTAATTATGGAACTTTGTTAAATACATCTCAAATACATATATTCATTTTTAGCATTTCTGGGAATCTGCAAATAATAACTCATATGGAGGCATTATGACCAGAAATGAAGACTCTGAACTGGCTTTGGGGAACTGTGAAATACTTGTTTTTGTTTCCATAACAGTTCTGCTGGGTAACACTGGGAAAATCCACCTCTTCCTCTCATTGCTGCTCTGCCCTCAGTTAAATCAAAGAGTGCTGGGTTTGATCATCTTGTGAGTTACCACTTTGCTCCAGGATTAGAAGGTGGTGTTGCAGGATCTGATTTTCAGCAAAATCAATGAGGCCAGCGTCCCAGCAGAGATGCCATGACAACAGCTAGATGCAACACGAAGCAGCTAAAAAAGTTCAGGGCTTTGCACAGAGATTTTGGCCTGCTTAGTTCCATATCAACCACCACCTGTAAAAATCTTTAAGAGTCCTATTAATAACACAGGAAGAGAAGAGAAATAAAGTAGTTAAGGCTGTGTTAATATAAAGTACTAAGGTTTCTCTCTAATGTTAACCTTAATCCTCTTCTTTTTCACTGTATAGCTTTGTAAGAAAATCTCATGTATGACTGTATTTTAGACTGCACTGAAAAGACTCTCTCTTTCAGAAAAAAAAAAGTATTTGAGAGAGACTGGATCTTGCTTTGCTGCTGGTATTTCTACCTCCTTTGGAAACAAGCAAGGTTGACATACATAGCGTGAAAGAGGAGAGCAGCAGAGCTGCAACTCCAATCTCAGTGTTGCAAGACTGTTAACTAACTCAGACATGAGAAGAGGTTAACAGCACTGTACTGTCATACCCCTGCTCCTTGCAGAGGGCACAAGAGTGAATTTGCCCAGCATCATCTCCTGACAGGTAGTCTTGCTGCAAACCTGAGTTAAAACCCTCAAATCCTGTGATTTACCACTGGAACAAGCAATTTAATCCATAAAGAGATCACTGATATCTCAAACCATCATTTGGCAGTTATCTTATGCAGACTCTTCAATTGATGCTATTTGGTGTGTATAGCTTCCAAAAGGCAGACATAAGCCAACATCTTAATACACAAGTTTTCTGATCAGCCAGAGTTCCTGATTTTTTTTTTTCTTCAGGGATTATTAAGACTTCCTCAGCTTGCATTGCCACAAGACTCCATTTCCTGTAGGGATGGGGCTAGTGCATGTGTCGATCAGGAGTGTTTCAACAACAGGCAGAAGGACAGCACCATATCTCTGTAAATAGATGGCAAAGGAACAAATAAATAGCTCTCTAACAGATAAGAGGATAGGTAAAATAACTTTCTCCTCTAAGTCTTGGAAGACTTTAATTCAAGCTCTTGGACAAGGGTCTTGAACATCTCTGAGTACACAGAGCAGTGTGAATACAGATGCCCCTTTCTCTTTCTGGCCAAGTGAATGCCAAACTCCTGATACAAAGTGTAAGACTCCATCAGAGGACCCTGAAAAAGCCCCATTCCTGGTATTCAATAGCCAAACATATAAGCAGTATGAATTCAAGCTCCCATTTTGACTCTGCTCAGAGACTTGAACTTCAGGTTCCCATCAATATACCTGAATATCTGAACCATTCTCTTTCTTACGTGTGTTGCCTTTCGTCCTTTGTCTCTTGATAAGAAAATCTGGAATGGGTCACTCCTCAGGCAACTGATCTAACACCAGCACTTAAAGATGATTGAGACCTAAGATCTGTAACAGAGAAAAACATCTGTCTGACACATGGTCAGTCTTGCTCTGGTCAATGCACCAGGCAAGAAACCTCCCCCTTTTCCCTGATATTGATAAATTCTTGCTCATATATTTCACAATACCCTTGCCATCATGATCTCTTCTTCCTCTGTGCTAAAGGAGAGGGCCCCTAACCGAGACTGAACATTATATACAAGATGCCTTGAGCTAGGACACTCCTGTCCAGAGCACTAGGACATGCAAAGCAGAAGGACACAAGGAGATAAGAATCCAGGCCCAATACCTGAAAAGGCTGGTAATGCTAATTCCTGCTAGTGAGAAAGTTTTGCCTGGCAAATACATGTGGAAATATTAACAGTTATAACTAATTTCTTCTTAGTGGCTCAACATTGCCCATCTGTTCTCTGGCAGAAAGCCAAAAGGCGCTCTTTAAGAATGGACTGTTGGTGACAGCTCTTCTGGGAAACTGTACCATTGCTAGAGCCATTAATCACTGTGCCTGTAACTCCTTTAAAATAAATCAATCCAAAATAATTGAAGCCTTTCTAAAGATCTGACTCAGGTTCTTGCATTGATTTTCGTCATGTCCAGCTGAGATCAGATGAGTGAATGACAACTTACCCAATTCATAGAATTTGTCTTTAAGCTAGTTCAAAAAAGTGTATTCATGGTACAGATTATTTACACCTGAAAATTCTGCTTTTAAATAAAAATACTTAAAAAACAACTATAATACCAACTATATTACCAACTATAATAAATTAAAATGTCAGCCTTACTTAACCTGATGCACATACAGATACAGAGCTGTAATTCAAGTACTGGCAGGGCTGGAAAGCACTTAAGAGATCACCTGTTCTATCTTCCTCCCCAGGGCAGATTCAGCCATGCTTATGTCAGTTTGACAGATGTTTAAAGACTTTACAATGATAGGAACTCTTCGGGCCTTTTCAAACATTTCACTTTGGTTCTACATAGGCTTTTTTTTTTTTTTAATTTCCTATTCATAGCAAGCATGGACACTTTATTCCCGCACCCCATCCTTTTTTTTCTAGCTAGCTTTTAGAAATGTGATCTCACATCTGCCTTATGCTCTTTCTTTTCTAAACCACAGAATATCAATCCTTCCTTTAGCTTTTCCTGACATACAGCATTTTCTAGCTCACATTGCCCTTCATTTCTCTTCAGTGATGCACATCTTTTCTGAAATTAGGTAAAAAAAATCTGCCGACAGGCCCACTCATGCATTACGAGGAACAAACAGGAAGAATTACTTTATAAGCCTTGCAGATATTTTTCTCGTTTAAACATCTGAAGATTTTTTTTTTTCCCACAGTGGCACACCATCACTGATTCATGCTTCATTGTAATTTGTAATTTGCTGTAATCTCTGTTTCATTCTCTGAAATGCTGTCTGGTCTGTTTTTCTCTTTCCAGTATTTGTACAACCTACAGCTCTTGCCTCCAACTTTTCCTTGTCTTGGATTGCATGCAATTTTATCTGAATCATTCCTTAGTTTGGCCTTGAATATGCAGAATTCAGATCCTACCCTCCAACATGCTTGCAAATCCCTCCAGGTTTGTGCAGCCTAGCAATTCAATAACTACTCCTCTTTCACCCAAGCTACCCATACGAATATTGAAGAACACAGCTCAGAGGAGACATCTGTGGATTTCTACTCAATACATCCTTCTCACCTGACAGTAAACCTTCATTAACTGATCTCCAAGCTTTCCACCATCAATCCACCCACCTAAGAGCACTTGAATTTAAAACATATTTCCTGTCAGTTTTCAGAAATATAATGTGAGACACATACAAAAGCTTTATTATTTCCCTTTCTCCATACTTTTATGAGTCTTATTACCATGTTACGTTAGGTTAGTTCACTATATGTTTGACAAATCTATGTTTGCTGACAGTCTTATTATCTTCTAGGTGTTTACAAGAGGGTGCTTCATTATAGTTCTTTTTTTCTTCTTCCCGAAAATAATGTCAAGTTGTAATGCTTTGCCTTTTTTTCGTCCATTGTCAAAAGATAGGCACGTTCTTTGTCTCATCTGGTAGAAGCTTAACTCGACTCTACATTTTAAAAAATAATTACTTACAGCTTTGAAACCTAGAGTAAATTTTGATCTCCTCTAACTTGTGCTATTTAAAACACATGATTACAATCGACCTTTTGGGAGAAGACTGTCATCAGAAACACATTAAAGACTCTGACCTTCTTACTGTCATCTGTTAATAGCTTTCTATTTCTAATGAGCAATAGTCTGACACATTATTTTATTTTTCTCCTCTCAGATAAAACACTTTCTTGAATTCTTCCTTTTAATCTTTGCTTAAATGTTGCATTTTTACACTTTTTTTATAGTCAACTGCTCACCTTATGACTTTTTTTTTTAATGGGAGGGAGAGGGGAGAAGGGTGAGAGGGAGCCCTTTTCTTCCTATGTTCAGTGAAGAACTAATAATTTGTCATACCTCTTATAGGCTTGTCTCTTACAGCACCTCCATTTTTGACACTAGACTAATCTGCCATGCTGTGCTACCCTCCTTAGGATTTTGGTTTTGTTGTCCCAAGCAGCAGCAGGTTGATATGTCTACAGCTGTAAAATATAACTGAATATTTTTGCCAATTTTCCTATTATCACTAGTCAAAAGTACCATCTCCTACACACTGAGCCGTACTCAGCTATCCCATGGAATAAAACAAAATGTAGGGTCAGCAGATAAAGAACAGGTAGAAGGAAGCAATGCCACTATAAAATAGCTTATATGACATTTGAAATATGCAGAGACATTTTACCTCTCACCCAGGTAGATGTCTCAACTTGGAAGTAAAAACAAACAGTTGAAAGCCAGCTCAGTCTGAAGTGAACTCAAATTCTGGGCATCTGTGATTCCACCATTTATGCATTATCAAAACACTCCATAAAACATATTAGGCCTAAGGGAGGAAAAAAAAAACACACACACAAAACAAAACAAACAAAAAACATAACTGAGTTCCTTCTAATTACATAAAGTGCATAGTCTTGCTGGAGGGTAGATGCTACAAACCTCCATAACGTGGTCTGCAAGTGCATTTAAGAAGCTCTTGGGTATTCTAGCACTGTTGCTCCAGAAGAGTTCAGCTTTCTGTCTTATTTGTTAGCATGAATGCCTCAGATATACAAGAGCATCTCAAATTGCACTGGAAGCCTATATTTAGGCAACCTAAACTCACCTCTAAATCTCAGTGAGAGGAATCCCATCCAAACTCTCTATAAACTTATAAAATATCTTTTGAAGTTCAGCCAAAATATGCAAAAGGTAGCTGATGATCTGTGCAAGTAGACTGATGCTGCAAAATATATTATCAAAGCCCCAAAACGCATGAAAGTAAACAATGTGCTTGTAGAAGCTGCTTGAAGTGCGGCTTGAGTATGGCAAAATTCATCCAGAAATATTTCCTATGCAGCCAAGAGAGTAAGGTCCCTGCAAGACTCACAGTACTCTGAGTACATCTATGAGAAAGGCAAAGAGCATTCCTGGAGAACTACTGGTAAGGACAAAACAGACTGTTCATTTACCTTAAAGGCTACACAGCAGGCAGACGTGTATTGCTGAGAGTGTCCTTGTTTTGTCAGCTTATGGACATAATCCTCTAAAACTGATCAGCTCCAAATCTATCTGCAAGCCAAGAATGAAGATAATGAATAGTTGGTACATTTACATCGATGATAAAAGAAAGCTAAGTGAGAAGCATGGTGGTAGAATCCAGCGTGTCCATACTCCTTATTTGTTGGCTGGTTCTCCCTTGCAAAAGCATAAAAGAAAACACAGAAGATCCTCCAGGGAGACTCATGTAGAATCGTACTTAGCATATCTTTTCCGTCCAATTGTGCTCTCTGCCAATGAATTTTGCTGTAAAAACTAGATGCTTCTGCATCCTTGCTCACATTTATGGAGGAGCAGAAATATATATGTATGGACAGGGTAGACAGACATACTTCCCTGCCTGTGTCTACTCCGAGCTGGTCAGACACAACTTAGCTCTGATAAAGAAGTCAGAGCTGCACATACTGTTATGCAGGATCTTTATCAGCAAGATACATTGGCCTGGACTAAAAAGACTATGTGGCATTTAAGTTGCAGCTCGCTACCCCCTGAATAGCTAAGTGTCAGAGATAGGCTACATCCAGTAGGTTATTCCCCTGTATGGAGAAACGGAGCGGTGCCTTTGAAATGGTGCAGGAGTTCTTCATTACAAAGCCTTGCCACAGTCCTAAGGGTAAGCAAGCCTAGCTCACCAAAACTCATACCGGGGGCAGGGGGAAAAAAAAAAAAAAAAAAAAAAAAAACTACTAGAACCTCACTTTGCAAGAGCAGATTCCTAATATTATTAATATTGTATGAACAGCATAGGTACACTCATCACATAAATGAATAGTTTGTTCATGGTAATGCAGTTAACTTTTGCTGCCTACTTGCTCCAATATCAATCTCCTTTAAACAAAGAGGGAAGCAGATGGAAAGAGTTTCCATTACGATGTCTGTTTCTTGTATCTTTGTTTTCACATTCATCATTGCCACACAATAGCTGACAAGTTAAACAATTGTTGCTTCTATTTGTTCAGTTGAGCATAAAGACACAGTTCTGAGGCCTTATACAGCTATTTAATTATTTTGAATAAACACAATCAGACTGAAAATAACTGAAAAAAAACAAATTGCAGTGTGGTAATTTTTACTCTCTTCATTGCTTAATTAATAGTGTATTGGAGCAGGATATACTGAGTATACATACTAGATATGATTTTAGAAATTTCCTTCCACCACTCTAGTTTGACACCCAGTACTAGTACATGAATATATATATATATATATATTTTAAATCTTGAGTTGCATCATAGTAGATACACACTGATAGACTACAAAGGATTTTACATTTTTCATAGAGGGAATTAACAATTGCATTCCGTCATAGTGTCTTGTCCACCTTCTGTCTTCTCCATTTACATCTGTACTACCTACTTAGTATGCACTCTCCTCCAACTTTATCATGCTCAGACAGAAGCTGGGTTGATCTGGGAAAACGCTCATGACAGGTATGGCTCTGTAACGAAGAACTCCTGCACTGTTTCAAAGGCACCGTGCATTTTGCAAAGTTACACATAGACACTTATACATTTCTGTGAAACATCTGCATTGTATTCAAATAATGTGACTAGGAGGAAATGACCTTTAGCTCTAGGCATTTTTTTCCCAGGTTTTTACCATAATCTAACATTATAACTGATCATGGCAAGGTGTTTCTTTTGCAATATATTAGGGGTTAGAATAGGTGACTCGTGAATTCCTTGTGGCTTTCAATACAGCAAATATTGTCAGTATCACATTCTTCTTCCTACTAACCTTCTCTATCATGAATTTCAAGCAAACAGTCCAATTTTATTTCATACAAAGTACTCAAAAATAAAATTTTAGAATGCATTAAATCCTCTGAGACAGAACAACCAACTTATTTCTTCTCTAAATACATTCTGCAGGTTCTCATTACTTCTTAAGTCCATATTATTCTTTATTACGAAAATATACTTTGGATGACATACATTTCAGTTTAGCTCATGATGGAGTTAGGAACAGACTATGTCAGTGGTCCAGAGGTAAATAACATTGCCTTTTTTACCTAAAGCTACATTTAATTGAAGGATATATATTTCATTTAACTGAAAAATCACTCTCTTCCATTTTCTGTTGCTGCTCTGTAACTTAGCCTTTCAAAGTATTATGAAAGAACAAATCATTGTTTTCTTTTTCTTTTCTTCTTTTTACCAACATGCTTTTAGGGAATAGTTCTCCAGTGCAAAACAACAAGTGAAAAGAACTTTTCTTCTAAAGCTGCTTTCTTTTACATTTTTAACAATCTCCATCTCTACTGACTAAACATACACCTGAAATATAGTTACAAGGGTTGGTTTCACATAATCACAGAATGGTTGAGGTTTCAAAAAAACCTTTGGAAACAGTTTGAGAGCAGCCCCCCCACTAAGGCATGGCTATGTAAAACACATTGCCAGGATCTTGTCCAAATCGCTTTTGACTATCTCAAAGAAAGGAGCCTGAACAACCTCTTGGGGAAACCTGCTCCAGTGCTCTATCACCCTGATGGTAAAAAATATTTTCCTTGTGTTTAAGAGGAACTCCCTGTCTTCCATTTTGCGCCAGTTGCCTCTTGTCCTATTGCTGAGCACCACTGGGAAGAGTCTGGCCCTATCCTCTTGATACCCTTCCTTCAGATATTTAATACACTGATAAGACCCTTCATCAGTCTTCTCCAAGCTGAACATTCCCAACTTTCTCAAAGTTTCCTCACAGAAGAGATGCTGCTATCCCTTAATCATCTTAGTGGCCCTTCACTGAACTCACTCCAGCACGTCCACCCTGACTTGAGTTGGGGAGCCCAGAAATGGTTGCAGCACTCCAGATGCCTCAGTATCTGGACTGAGAAGAAGGGAAGGATCATCTCCCTTGACAACAATCTTCCTTATGCACCCCAGGATGCTTTTGGCATTCGTTGCCACAGGGACATATTGCTGGTTCATGGCTAGCTTTTTGTTCACCAGGTCCTCCAACTCCTTCTCCACAGAACTACCTTCCAGTAGGTCAGTCCTCAGCCTGTCCTTTTATCTGGGATTATATTTCTGTAAGCGAAGGAACCTGCACTTCTCGTTGTTGAACTTGCTGAGGTTCCTCTCCCCACATATCTCCAGCCTGTTGAGGATCCTCTGCATCAGCACAGCCCTCTTGCGTATCAGTCACTCTTTCCAGTTTTGTATCCTCATCAAGCTTGCTGAGGGTGCATTTTGTCCCTTCATTCAGGTCTCTGATGGATTGGAACCAGTGTTGCCCCCTGCGGGACACCTCTATAAAGTGGCCTCCAACTAGATTTTGCACCACTTTTGCGCCACATTCACAAAGTCTTGGACCTCAGGAAGTGGGGAGCATGAGAATCTTCTTGTGACTTTGCATGCCCTTCAGAATTGCCTTCTTGGCAAACAGCACCTTGACCTTTGCCTCTGGTTGTGGGGACACAACCTTCTTATTCACTATATGTGCCATCTTGGGCAGGCAGAAGCCAAAAGGGGCTTTTGTTTGTTTGTTTGTTGTTGTTGTTGTTTTTTCCATAAGAGCTTTCTTTGTGTTAGTGTATTTCAGAGAAATTGTTACCTGGAGAAATTGTGATAATTCATATTTTTAGAATGTAAGGTTTGAACTCGAAATGAGTTGAGTTAACCTGTAACAGGCAATAACTGCATTTATTGCAACATCTTTTATGTAGTCTATTCTTTTTGTCTGATTGTAGTTCTGCAGATGAGTGTGTTTAGCATGTTGTTTGGCAGATAGCCATTACTGAAGCCTTGGGAAAAGGAAGTTCTGTCAAACTGACATTTTTCTTCCTGAAAATGGGTTTTGAAATAGACTACACAGAGATTTTAGTTCAATGTGGGAAAATTCTATACATCTGTAACTATTCTTAAACTAGAGAAGAAATTACGGTAATATGCTTGTATTTGTATTTGTTTTGTTTTGCTTCTACCATGTTGGAAGAATAAAAGAATATGTGTATATATTTTTGAAAGATTACAAAGGACTTCTATGCGTGCAATGAGAAGCATCTTAACTGAGCCTGACTGAGATACTCAAAGAGACACTTCTTGCCCAATGTATATAAAACTGAGTTCTTTTGAAGTAACTCAAATTGGCTCTCACAAATTGAGGTATTCAACCCTTTAGAATGCTTGGACTAAATGCAACTATCCTCATTAAAGAAAAGTAAGTTTATGCTCTTTGGAAAGATGGGAGGGCTGATCTTGCAAACCCTTTCTCACATAATTAATTTTAAGCCTTGATACCACATGCATATTTTTGGGATCAAAGTTTCAACTATGTACAAGCTAATTCAAAGACATTTTTTCCTTCCCACAGCAGAGAACCAGTATTATTCCAGAATTAATGATGAGCAATAGGATAGTGTATAATGACTCATTTACACTTTCAGTGGTTGTGCTTGACCTATACAGCTAAACAGAACCATACAATTCAAGCCAACAGCGTTTAAGTTCAAGAATAATTTCCTGAGCACTTTATCTGAGAAATGTCTATCAACTGTGGAATGACTCATCCAACAGCAGAGAGAATGGAAGAAAAAAACAATTAGCCATGATGTACTATGAAGGAAGACTCAGGCAGTAAAATATGGGAGCTTTGAGGAGAGTAGTGAAATAGTGAATTAGTGATACAATAGAGTCCACTATGTATTGAGGTTTTAGTCCTTAAAAGGATTGTGCCTGTAGCCAGTTTCAAGCACGCAACATAAGCCTGTGGAAATCAATATACATGTCCATGAATTTAGTGATAAATCCCTGTATGTACCCCATGTAACTACAAGGTGAAAAGGACAGCCTGAGTCACACAGATCAGGATTCAGTTTCCAGCTTTGTACCGATTTGTTTTTAACTTCTCCTGCCTGCTCTACCAAAGCTATAACATCAGAAAAATGGAATTTGCCTAAAACACAGGATTGTTGTGAATAAACAAATAAAGATCATGATGTTGCTCATCACAGGAGCAAACACTAAAATACACTTAAAATACAGCTGAAAGTGATGTATCAGCACAAAAGGAATTCTAGGCTTAGATGCTACCTAGCCATCTTATTTTTTTGTTTGTTTGCTTAATGTCATGATAATCTTGAAAATCTCATTTAATTTTACTAAAAAAAAAAAAAAAGACCCTTCATTATATGTATAGGGTGTTTCTGTAATACAAACTTTGTTTCAAAACACAGTCACAGAGAACTTCTCTTTTTATGTCTTAAAAAATACCCTAACCCTGCAGATCCTTTGAGTGATAGTAGATGGGAATTAATCTATTGGCTCATATTCCAGACTGGAGAAATTAAGGACTTCAAAAATAAATTAACTGTATACAGACTATGATCATAGTTGGAACCAGTAACTGAAATGGCTTAGTACACACATGCATGCTATGTATGTCATGTATATATGTCATGCTGGAATTTGAAAGAGAAATGCCACAGTTTTTCTACCTATAGGTAAGCTGACAATAATGGCATATTAGGCTTTTTTTTTCTCTTTTCATGTACTTCCACATAACCTCTTGCTGGTATCTCTAAAGTCCTACTTCATGCACTATTGGCACCCTGATTAATGAAGTCTAACAGAATTTTCCCTGGGCTTAAACTTAAGCACACATACATATTTTATGCTAGGAGGAAAGCATAGAATATTCAAAAACATTAAGTTGTGTTATTCCTTCCCCTATGCTATTTCACTGCAACTATTAAAGAACATTGGTGACAACCATGTTAGAAGCACATCTATTTATTCCAGTATAGACTAAAAACACCAGTCAGGCTATCTCCAGATTGTATTCGATGAAGCTATGTGACTACTGATCCTACAGGCTGACAATGTCAGGGGATCCAGCCTATGCCAGCATAATCCTTTCCCAAAAGCCATAATCCTTTGGTGTGCAATTTCTGGAAACTGTGCAGTTTGCAGAGTCTCCATGGGTCAGCAGTCATCTGAAATGTTGAACTTTGTTCTTTGCCCTTTGCCAGTCTTCTTCTTCACCCCAAAAAAGAAGAATGAGAAAGAAACACAGGAATGGGACTGCTGGCTGCCTACCAGGAGATTTCCTTCTACTAGGGGCAATGTAGCCTGTGGGGGTAAATTGAAAAATTACGAAATATGTCCTATTTCAAAACAACAGTTTTCTGCCACTTTCCTAATACTGCACTTATCAGCTATGCAGCTCTGCTCTGCTCTTTACAGCTCTTTTAATGTCTACTGTCTCAGAAAAGGGCTCTCTGGTCAAATAGTGGTCAAAACTCTGACAGATTTTCAAAAGCGCTACTGCCATTTTTCCTCTCGAAGGTAGATTTTCTCCATTGTACAGAAATGAAAATATAAAGACTACCTATATCTGTATGAAATCACCACATATAATTAGGATTACATCTACAAAGACACTTTACATAGCATTTTGTGTACCAAATTGCCTCTTATTTTTCTTGGGATTTTTTTTTTTTATCTATCTGAGGCACTACTACGAAACTTTCCTGTAGTCATTACTTCAGTTCCCACAATACTGGTGACCTATGCACCATTGGTTGTTAGCCATTTATAAATGTGCGACACTGAGTAGTTTACAAAGTTCATTCATCTTTACCGCAAAGTAATTAATGCCAGAGAGACAACATATTTTTATATGCATGTAATTAATGTTATTATAAATGGGGGGGTGGAGTGGTAAGAAAAATCAGCAAGCAAAGTAAATTAGTTCCACAGAGGTTCAGGAGATTAAACAGCAACCTTTAATTTCTTGTTCAGGAATATGTGACGCTTCTCTTGTTTACAGCACATAAAGACAAAAATTAATGAAAGGGTAGGAGGTTTCAACAGACTCCAAAGGAAGGTAAAGGGCTCCAAAGCAGCTTGTCAAATACAACACCAGTCTAAAAGCTATTTCAACATTGAAGTAGTGTAGAAAGCAAAGGGCAATACAATCCTCTGCTACTGCTCAGATATGGCTACTGCCAAAAGTGAACTTGCACTTTCAAACTAATGAAAATGTTGGATCAGACTGTTTGTCTTTTCTCCTTTCCTAATAAATACTGTTGCAGTGAAATAGGAGGAATGACTTCAAAGTGAATAGCGAGTGGTTCCAAGATGGAATTCCTATATTCATGGAGCCATGGGACAGCCCAAATACCTCTTCCCTTAGGCCATCAGGCCATTGGCATACACAGGATTTTAATGAGTAACAAAAGGCATGGGCATAGAATGTACACAAAACAGGCACATGCATATCAAGGGTTAATGTCCTGTTTTTATAGCTAGTCAATATTTTAGAATTGCTTTAACCAGGCTGGGATGGAGTTGAGATTTAACTACAGCACATCAACATTTGCCTAAACACAAATTCTGCAGACTGTTAAGGTTTTAATGATCCTGTGAAGAAAGCTTTATGTAGCATCAAGCATCACTTGACTTTTAAATTGTGAGTGCTCAGCTGAAGAAAGAAATGTTGATTATAAATAAACACAGTTCCTTGCAAAGTCCTGAATGTCTTTCTCCTCACTTAAAAATATTTATCCTGGAAGAGAGAATCTGCAGACCCTTTTTGTCCTATTCTTATCTAGTCATCAGTCGTCATACAAGAAAGGATCACAAGAGGACATTGCAGAGAAGAAAAATACCCGTGTTCTTTCCGGCCCTTAAGATATTACCTGATCAAGATGCATCTTCCGTGAGATGAGGGTATGTCTGCATAAGGTTCATATTGAACTTATACATGTCCATATTGTGACCTTGCATATTGCATTCTTTACAGTGTTTGTATCACAGGTTTTTTCTTTTAAACTGATAATTTTTGAAAAGATCTCTGAATTATCTGTGCAAGAACTGAGTTCCTTTTTCCTCAGTTATATGCTATGGATGGCTCTGAAAAAAAAAGGTCTAATGAGCAGCAGTGAGAGCTTTGATAGATGGCAGGTTTAAAGCAAGATAGAAATCACATTAGTAGATCAGAAATGACAAATAATGCTATTGTGTCAAAAAAGTTAAATTAGAAACCAGAGAAAGAATTTACCATCTCTGAAGTTTATGATTTTCTGCTCAAAACACTAATCATCACTGATTTTAAGCAATTCAATAAATATCATATTCGTTGGGCAGAGTACAAATTTCTCAGGACATTGCAGCAGTATCGCAAAGAGGGTTCAAAAGAGCAGTATTTTAAAACTCGTCACTCTTTTTAAAATAGTGTTTTTTCTTATTTTGAGGTTAATTTAGTATTTTCAGTTATAACAAAAATTCAGAAAAGCATTACATTTCCCTTGAATTACCACCCCTTAGGTCACGGTTTGAGGTTTTTCCTGAAAGCTTCTTATTTCATTCAGTTTTGGAATTTTCCCAGAACTCTCTAGATATTTCCCAAAAATAAGTGAGTCTGCAAAGAATGTAACATTAAAAAAAAAAAAAAGCAATGGGAAACACAGGTCCTGACTCTGAAATTAGTGAACTATCAAAATGTACAATGTATTTCCATGTAGAATGATACCATTGTTCCAAGCTGCCATTCTATGGAACAGGCTTAATGATTTCGGTAACCCAGATTAACTGTCTTCAAGCCAATCAACTTTTCTGTGAGACCTATTTAATGTTGTTTTAAAGTTAATATGAACATTTTCTTTCTCTGCAAGGAATGTTGAACCAAAAGTCAAAACTGGCCCGCTATGTACATTGAAGCCAAGAGTGACCTTGAAAATTGAATAAAAGGATTAAAAAAATGATCTGAAGTACAATAGGGTCCAATCTAAAGTACTCAGGCAGAGGGTGAAAGACTGGGTAGGCAGCAGATCTGCACAGGAGGATCTGATGAGGAGGTGGCTCACAATGTTAGCGTCAATAACAATTCAGTGTTAATTGGCTTATTCATATGTTAAATCATCATGGACTGAACTTACATGTCCGTATTTGCTTTTGAAAGTTGAGGTGTCTGTACTACATTCAGTGCACAAGTCATCCTTCACTATTTTTATTTTACATGAATTCTTGCTTCAGTTACAGCCCAACTCGTGTCGCATGCTCACAGTGTATCTTCACAGAGCAAAGCACTGAAGATGTATACCCCACCTTCTCTACTGAAATTGCAGATGGAGATCTGGATAGTATTACACAAGGCTTACTGCATGTCTCCACCAATGTTTTAAGGCACTTCCTATATCTTAGTTAGAGAAGGAAAATATGGTATTAGATTTTGCTATTTAAAGGGATATTCTCCCTGTGAACACTAATCAATTGTAATTAAAATTCCATATTTAAAATATTTTCTTTGCCTGTGATGCTCCTTGCTCATTTCTGTCATGCTATAAGTACATTTTCCTGTCTTGCAAATATTTTTTCTTTCCTGTTGCTGTTGAAATGTAAAACTGAGAAAGGAAATTGATTTCAGGCCCATTCCTGTAAACACAATAATGAAAACAATGTTGTCAAATGCATAAACAATCTGCAAAATCAAATTGTATTTCTGTACTCTCCATGATAATCATTCCTTATATGTTGTTTTTAGCAATAATAATTTCTAGATATAAAAATTAGGGGGAAAAAAAAAGTGTGATTTGTAAGTTAAAGATGCCCCATGGAATAGAAGTAGTAGGTTCATTATGGAAGCATAAAGGAGTATATATAATTTAGCCTTGTCATGCAAAGGACTTCAGAATTCAGACATCCAAGTATTTAGAATGGACAAATTTACTGTTCTTTCCCAAGAAGTTTTTTCTTTCTTTGTTTTTATCAGCTTTCAAGAACTGAGCTGCACACCTGTATCTCTGCAGATGGCTTTTCTTGAAGCATGCAGACAGCAGAAAGTCCTAGTGTGCATTCTTCAAGTGAGTTCTTTCTGCTTCCTTTTTCGGCACTTTCTTTTCCTGTTTATTTCTGATTTAGTTGCAGTGGAGTTGTAAAGGTAAAGAAATATCTTCCTCCAGTCTCAAAAATAAATGTGCAAGGAAAGTACAGAAATATGGGGCTTCTCCTTCGTATTTATCTTTCAGAATGACTATGATTGTCCTACTTTTGGCTCTTCATGGGGTGTGAAATGAGCTCTACCTTCACCTTCTCATTTCCTAGCCCTCACAGTGTCTATCCTTTTCATGTCTGGATTAGATATGCATAGGTGTTTCTGTTTGCATATTTGAGGAGAAAAAATACTTCATGCAAATGCATACTCATTGCATCCGAGTGACAAAATAAGGCCTTTTCGGGTATTCAGAGAATGAATACTTCAGTTTTTGATGCTCGTTCTAGTTCCTCTGCTCTGATCTTTCTCTACAGTTTGCAGAGATTCAGAAATAAGATAGTGTTTCTTAGCTATGCACAAATGATATATTCATATGCACATTATAGAACTGTGACTACATGTTGCTTGTTTCAGGTGATAGTGGAGAGAGAGAGAAAAATATATCACCTTCAGAAGGGTTTGGGGAATAATTCTTTTTTTCTGTTTAACTGCCAAACTGGAGAGAGAGAATGAGAGAGAGAATCAAAATAAATTTTACACTTTTCAATTTTAATTTAACCCAAAATGAAATATTTCATTAATAATCATTAATAGTCTATCGTTTAGCTGCACATCACCTCAGTGACAAAATTCTTCCAAGCAGGACCACTTCTTGACATTTTGCCAAACCCTGGATTAGTATTAATGCCTTGAAAGCTTATCCTTTGAATCATGCTGTTTCCTGAAGCATACCAATATTCGTTGAAGATAATTCCTCCAAGTGAAACAAGCAGCCCTAACAGCACTTACTGCAGGACAGCTAGAGCCCAGGATAGAGGCTGGAAGGTTCTGGTAGGTAGAACAAATTCAGGAGGAATTAGGGAACTTCCAAGAGACAGAGCAGAGCCAAGAGTAGTAAGGAGAAACAGCAGGGGAAGCCAGATGGAAGAAACAGCAGCTGCCTTGGAGGAAGCCAGCTGAATTAGAGCTATGTGAGGAGTTCTGAGAGCACAGATTATCACCAATTCTGCCTTTGAGAAGTAGCATGTTGTCAAAACTTATGATAGAGCCATCTTACATGAAATAGAGTTGATGAGCGTCGCATACTGTGGTGCACTACATAGTGGGTTTTTAATGGTGTAGAGCAAAGTTTCCCAATCCTCAGTAAGCAATAGGAAGCATTGCTGAGAAATAAACGTACTGCAGGCACCAAAATGCTTTCTTGGACACCCTGAAGCAACATACATACTATACATAATTGGCTGTGCTTCTGGACAGTACTGAGGGTCTCCCAAGCCATGTGTTACTTATCACACATAGAATAGGAGACGTCAATGTAGTTGTTTATCTTCTGGCGTATTGTTCTGCTTCAAACTTTCAGGGGACTGCTATGTGGCAACATGCAAACCTCCTTGGCAGACCTACTCTCTGAAAAGGCAGACTCTGCAGAACTATCCATCCTAGCATGCTACAAGCAGGATGTGTCAGTGCGTGCACAGTGGTGCTCTCAGTCAACTTGCAATTGATGTGAGAGCATAACAAAAATCAAAGCCTCAGCTCTATATCATCTTGCCTCACCTCGGACTTTTAGCTGTTTTCCTTAGCTTGGCAGAGATAGCAGTGGTTAATTTTAGAGTGGTGGTACTCTGTTTTGAAAAGGACATTGAACCTGCTCTTTGCTATGCTGCTGGCAGGTTAACAATAAAAAAGATGAGGAAAAGCGGAGGTGCACCACGGGATCTTTCAGAAGAAGATGTGGAGTTCAGAGTATCATGGTTGCTAGGGAGATGTGTTCAAAGAGGCTTTATTTCAGGTAGAACAATGCTTTCCTTAAGTGTAGAACAGTAATTAAGGCTGTTCTTCCTGGCTTTGACAAAATAGTTTTTATACACAGAGGCAATTTCATTTCTTCTTATCTACCAGCATGAATGGCTGTCAACAAGTACAACAAGATGTAGAAATGCCCGGCACATTCTAGATGTCCTACACACTGAGCTGTGGCCTGGGGAGTGTAATGTGGGAGTATCACAGCTGGAACATCTGCTCATGGTAAATAGACTTCTATGCAAAGGACATTTCAATCAATGGATTTAGGGAAGTTAAAAATGCAAAGGCATGGAAAGTGACTTGTACCCTCAGTACCTACTGATCGCTTGTTTCCAACTCCAGGAGGTCCAGAGATTTATGGGCTAAACCAATCAGAAGACTGTAGGGAGATTTATCTAAATTAACAAATTAATGGATTTCCTATCCCTATTAATCTTTCTATTCACCCTGAAAAGGAGACTTCTAATAATTACTGTATTCATCAGTGCACATCTAGTACTGCATTGACATGATAAGAGCACAATTTGATTATCTGAATATACAAATTTTGTGTAAAAAAAATCATTATCTGTAGGGAAAAACACACACACAAAGATAATACAGATGTTAATTAAAAAGTATTACTTACCTCACCAGAAAAGATACTGCTACCATTGATTTCAGTCTTTGAACTATTCTACCCAGTTACTTCTGCAGGTTTGGGTAGAATAAAGACTGCTGTAAATACCATTGCAAATATAGATATAATGTTCATTGCTGTAAGGACTTGGTTACTCCTCCACTGCCCTAACTTTGATTTGGAAGGGTGAGGAGGGAGGTGAAAACACAGAGATTTTTGATCATTGCACTCGATTGCTTCATAAATCCGTCTTGCTTTCCCAGGGCTGATAGGCAGTTCTGTGTTTTGGGTCACAAGGGGAAGAGGAAGGCAGGAATCTTTTTTGCTGAGGGAATTAGCCTCACAGGGTAGGATTAATCTCATCAGATTAAAGCATCTATATGGGAACCAGTGACTCCAGGCTTCTCCTGTAGTCAAAAGAAAATATATGTGCAGCTTAACACATCCTGAATAATTATCTAAAATAGATTAATCATGCCCTAAAAGGGTTTATTCCTCTTCATCAACTACAAGAGGAATTCACACTACATAGGGTGAATAGTTCAGAAGAAGACAATCTGTAGTGTCAGAGCACAAGATTTTTTATGATCCTTGACGCTTATACTTGCCTATTATGAATCATTTTCTCTGTCTTACAGGGAAAAATGCTTATACGTATGTTATAAAACAGACTAACATTTTATGTGACACAGCTGGTCTTCACAGTGATATCTGCATTTGGCAGGACAAGGGATCAGAAGAAAAACTTTCGAGGGATGCTACAGGAGACTGAGGACTTGTCTTAAAAATAGAAGGTGTGAAAAATGAGAAGTCTTTTGCTCAAGAAAATTCTTGGTTTAATTTATTTTCAAATTTAAATGTGAGGCAATTTTTACTTTCATCATGACAACCTTATTGTTACTTCCAGCAGTCAGAAGATTTTTCAAGCAGAGACAATGCTTTCGTTATTCAGGAGGGGGTGTTGTAAAGGGAGGACAAATTGCTGAAACTAACTCCTTTCCCACCCAGAGATCCCCCCCAGTGTCAGTCTATTACACAGGAAGATAAACAACTGTTCTGTTTACACAGAACAGAGAAGTACTAAGTAGTGATAAATACTAGCTTTTACATAAGTGAATAGAAAAGAGAGACCTTCTTTTTTGTCTGTGTAGCAAGTATTTTGCAGTCTTGTGATTTTGAATTAAGATAGCTATCACCGTCTACTGGATAAAGCCGTGCATCTCACAGACTCGTTTTTTAAATGTAAAAATTTCTATTAACTCAAACACATTGGGAGACCCAGGAAGATAATACTGCTTTGGACATGCCTTACATCCATAGGAAGGATGGCCAGCATCCATAAGGTACACTAAAGTCTAAAACAATCCATCTTTTTTGTCTAAGGAAAAAGACAAAAGGAGAGCAATACACAAATAGGTAGAATATATACAAATATACTGAGAGAAGAGCTGAACAGACTTAGAATAAAGTTCCATCTAGCCAAGTATCAAACACCTAGAGAAAAGTGTAAGAAAGCAAAACAAACTTTTGCATTCATAAGAACAGACTTTTTTTTTCCCCCTCCTCCAGAATAATCTCACTATCCCCAATTATTTGTGGCTCAGGGACATCCTGAAAACAGAAGTGGATTGCAGTAACCCAGAGCTTATCCTATTGATTTTTCAATAGATGTAAATTTTAGAAGACACAATTCTGAGGCACGTTCCTTAGCATTTTGTAATGGGCAATCATGAAAGGTATAAAAAGTACCTTTTATTGCCTGTTTGCAACTCAAACTTTCTTCCTGAATATATCCCTGTAATTTCCCTGAGTTAGGAAGATGTTATCTAGAAGGAAGGAAGCTCTTTATTCTAGGGTTAATTTACTTCCTCTTAACAGTAACCTCCCCAAAATATATATCTTCTACTTTTTCTGCTTTCAGACATTTATAAAACATCAAATACTGTGTTGTTGGGGTGGTTGTTATTGTTGAAGTGAATAGATAGAAGTAATTTATAAGGCAGCTGTTCAGTATCCTTCCATCTAGACAGGAGCATAAGGGTCTTTCTTAGATGCCTGCCATGGTAATCACAAGGTCAATTATTTATTTTGATATTTGCAGTTCCGTTCATCGATTGAAAGCAAAGCTTTGGAAACACAACACAATAACTGTACATTACATCTTTTGCTCTCCAGCTTAATTACATTTCAGTTGCTGACATCATTCTTTCCATTGTGTTCCACAAAATTATTAAAGTTTGCCTCTTTAATCAAAAATGTCAAACCCACTTTTGTTCAATGATGTGCCACAATCTTAACTTTAGAAACCAACATTTTAAATTCACTTTAAATTCATTTAAATTCAGAAGCTACTTCTTCCTGCACAAAACTGTGCACAGAAAATATTTATATTTGCAAAACTGAACTAAAACAAAACTGAACTAAAACAAAACTGAACTAAAAAGCTAAAAACTGAAAAAAAGACCTAAAACCTATAAAGCATATTCTTATCCTCTTGTGTGGGCTGCACATGCTCCCCCTAGATTGCACCTGACAGATTTTAAAGACCTCAGATGAAACCTCAATTTCATTAAAATTAATGGCAAAGATCTCACCAATTTCAACTAAATCCAGATCAGATCTGCACCTCCCATTTTTACTATGTGCATGTGCAATTATTTTGTGAATTTAATGAAAAAATAGACTTATTTTCTACCAATACTGTGCCACAAAGCTTTGTGTTAGGCTATTTTCTTTTCTCGACATGGCTCAGACGCAGCAAATGAAATGTTCTAAGTCGCAAGAATTCTCCCAGATCCTCTGTATTTTCTCTAAGCTTCTATTTCAGGTATATTCCTTTCTCAGCCTGTGACATCTCCAATGATCTTTTCTCTCAGGTAGCTGTCATAGTGACTGTCATATGTTCATTCTATCAGAAAGAAGAATAATTCTATGCAGCTTCGGTCAGCATAAATCTGATTTCAAACAATATGGCTTCATTATCTTCCACAAACCACTCACAGAAAATTCGTGCAGTAGGAAAAGGAGAGGAAATGACAAAAAAATATTGTCAGGTAATAACAAGTAGATACATGACTCACAAACTGCTTGCTGACAGAAACATAAAAAGCAAAATTGTGGTTTGGCCATTGACTTAATAGGAACAGGATCAAAAGTATTAAATTTATAGCTCTGACTTAGAGGATTGAATCTAGTTATGAGAGCTGCAACCTAGAAATGGCAATAGTATGTATTTTAGCAAAGTCAAAAATGAGTTTTCATCTAAGCTATTGCCATACTTCTGCAGAAAATTAACAAAGTCCTATCTTTACAAAGTTGAGGCTTCTGCTACAATATGACTTTATATAACTGATGTCACTTGCCTAAATTGATCAGATTTATGTGCTGGTACTTTGAGATATCAAAGGTCTCTGAACACTAATCATTGGAATTGTCAGTTGGAGATAGCATGATTAATTTCCCATTTACCAGGTATCTGCAGCCTCGTGTGTTTATCCTCGTCTAAGAGATTTGGAAGATCTTTCAAGCCTCAGTCTTAAAATTGCATTTCTCCCTTCTTCCTGATATTTTTAAAGTGCAGTCAAACTCCCTAACATACAATTTCTTCACAAATCTAAAGGACTGAGAAGAAATGTTTTCAGGACTAGTAAACAGGAATATGATGCAGAAGCAGATAACAGGTGCTGATTCTGTAGCAGTGATTTGGGACTACCAATTAGCGAGTAGGATTAAGGCACATAATTACAATACTAGTTTCTTCCTCTCATAGAAATATTAGGCCTTGAAAAATAAGCCATTATCTATTAAATATAAAATAGGGGAAAGGGAGGAATATTTACACCCGCTTCATGCCATAAAGAGACAGGTATAAAATGCAGTTCATGTTACCAAGATTAAACTATCTCTGAATCCCTGTTAACCATTTATGGTGTTAGTATATTATGCAAATCTATTTTTAATCACCAATGTATTCTACCCTTGAATTATTCCCACGGGGCTTCACAAACCAGCTCCTGCTAAGGCAAAAGAACTGGGAAGCCAGTTGGTTTCACTCTGCTGTACAGCTCTTAATGTGAAGATCAGGGAGAAAGTGTTTTTGGTAATTGCAGGCATTTCAGATATGAATTATCTCATCTAACCTTGTGGGCAACTATACTATCAACAGCTGCATTTGAACTATTCATCTAAACTTCCTGTATAGCCAGTGGAGACAAAGCTGACCTATTTTAGATATCTCCCTTCAGATAAGATGAATGTCACCCAGAAATGTCTCTTTCTCCCTATCAATTACAAAGCAGTATGGATGTAGAAATCTGAGCTATACTTCCTTACAGTCAAGTGTAAGAGCCAGAGAGCAACTGCAAGGATTTTCACATCTTCTTTGTTATCTAATGATAGGAGAGACTAGACTTTCACAGAGAGTGATGGAGAGTAACAACTCAAATGTGAACTTCTTCCCTGTGGAAATATCAGGTAAGACTCTAACCTAGGAAATCTTTGTAAAAAATAAAAATGTTCAGAAAGAGGTGGTGCAAGAAGGGAGATGATAGGACCATAGGAAAATTCACCTTCAAACGGCTGATCTAAAATCACGCCCAAAGCAGAACATGATTTGAGATTAGACCATGTTGCTCAGCATTTTGTCCTGTCAGCTCTCTGTCCGAAGGCAGAGACAGTACAATCTCACCGGATGACCTGCTCCATTGCCCAACTGTCCTCATGGAAGAAATAAAAAGAATCTCCTCTCTTCTTCCAACATATGCTCATTACCGCTTCCCACCATGTCCCACTGTAACAGCCCATCTCCACTTCTCCAGTGACCCTTTAAATGTGCTTGGGTCTATTTGGTGCCCCAAAGCCAACTCTTCCCTCACCTGAGCAAAGCCAACTCCCCCAACCTCTCCTCATGAGGCCATGGTGGCCGTCCCAACCTCCTTGAGGGCCCTCTGCTATGTTCACTCCAGTTTGTCGATGATTATCCTGCACTGATGGATCCCAAACTGGTTGCAGTACTGGTCTGATGAGTGCTATGTGAAGGGGGATAATCTTTTTTCTTAATCTACAGGTCATTCTCCTGCCCATACATTCCAGGTGCTGTTGATTCCTTGACGACCAGGGCACACTGCTGGCTCTCATTCAGCTTGCTGCCCACCTCAACCCTAAGGGCCTCCCACAGACCTTCTCTCCAACTCCCCAGTCGCTATCCAATGTCATTACTGAGGTTCCTCCTTCCCTACTGCAGAACTTGACTTTTGCCCGTGTTGAATCTCATGAGGTTCCTATTGTCCTGTTCTTCCAGCAGGCCTGAGTCCATCTGGATGAGAGCCCTACCCTCGAGCATATCAGCTGGAATCAACCCTTATACCCATTTCCCATGGGAGAAGTGCAGCTTCACATGACATTTCCCCAATCCTACCAGTTTGCAAGGAGATATCATTTCTACTCTAATGTAGGTTCAAAACAAACCTGATATAATTCAGATTCTTCACACAGGGCTATGACTTTGTCCTGCTGTACATCCTGAACTACTTTCTCTGGCTAATCTGCCACCTTTCTGAGAATCAGAAAAGCAAGTAAAATATCAAATAGCAAGTGTGCTGTGGAAGTAACTACCACCTCTGACTTCAGGGCTAATCCAAAGTCTATGGAAACATTAATGTAGGATTTAAGCAGATTTTGTCAGATAATTCTTTAAGCAAGGCTGTTGCAAGCCCTTTCAAAAAATTATGCTACTGCCCTGTACAGAGGAGAAAAACAGAAAAAAAAAGGAGCAATGCATATTAAACAGATTGAAAAACTGCGTATCACAAAACACAACTTAGCAAAGCTTATGATTAAATGAGTACTAAAAGTAAATATTTCTCCTGATTTCCACTGATGTGAAAAGCTATCACCACTCGAGATGCTCCTAATTATAAACAACTATTGGAATCCATCCCAGGCTTCCCAAGACATTCAGCCAATTCACATGGATTAGCAGAATATGAACCTATAAATCAGAAAAGCAGTCTTCAGACACATGAACTGAAAATCTCACTGCTCCCTCCTTCCCCCTGCCCCCCCAAAAAAAGTCACCCACACAAAATAAATAAATAAATAAATCCTAGATATTTGAAAGAATATCATATAAGATGTGAGAAGCTTTGTTCCAGCTCCAGTTAAGGCAGGGAACCAGACAAATTGTTGATTCACACAGAGTTCTCCAAACTCTTTATTCCCCCAGATTTTTGTCCAGGTTTTCTATTTCAGAAAAACATCTGTTAATATAGTTGCCATCTGATACATGCAACACAATATACAAGAAGAAAGTTTTCCTAAGAATACAATTCCAAAAATGATTAACACAAACCCCAAGATAAAGGAAGTCTGCGATGTTTGTTGTGCTTGGGGACAATCTTGGAGACACTTATGTAGAAGGAGGTACATGCCTTTTCTTACATAAAATAGTTTTTTAAAAAAACTGTACATCACATAGCAGCTTCTCCCCAAATATTACATCTTACAAGTGATTTAGGATTTTTTTCCTCCTATTAAAAGTGAAAAATGTGCATATATATTCATTAAAAAGGATATATTAGAAAGATATAAAAAAGTACATGTCTATAATAAAAAGATTAAATAATGAGGAAAATGTTTCACTTTAGGACATTGACATGTATAGCCCTTGCACTTTTCTAACAAAAATGTTGAAACAATAAACTGGATCTGCTTCTAGCTCTAGTATAGGTTAAGGAAGGCTAGGTAAGTTCTTAGCACATTTGAGAAATACGTTTTGTTTCCTATGCATCTCATCCTAAACATGAAACAGGTGGTAGTGCATTATTTGCGCTTCTGTACTATAAATTTCAAGCACTTTCTAATAGATCTCTAAAACAAAATAGACCTTGCAGAGGCTTTTAAAATAGCATTATTAACAGAGGAAGGGGAGATTGTTTCATTTCAGATCTCAAAAATGTGAGGGGACTGAGGATTTTAAGATAACACTCCGTACTTAGTCACTTTCTATGAAATATTTTCCTCCTTAAAAACATTCTTACTACACAGCATGCTTGGAAAATAAAATCATAATCTGATGTACCTCCCATTTTCTAATATTTTACTAAATTAAAACAAAGCTTACTATATCTTAAATATAAAACATTCAATCTGATTTAATGTAGACTTTGCATCTCAGTGAATCTCTCTATTCTCCCTTATTGTCTGTGGAAGCATTTCCGTGGTTCACTTCACCTCATCCTACCCTGAGCACTTCCATTTTCTCAAATGACTAGTATTCTGAAAGTACCCATTACTTACTAGGAAGCCCACAAGGTGCCAATTCAGATGTTTACAAAGGAAACAGCTATGCTCAGGTGAAAGAAATTTCAATTAAATAAACTAAGAAATATGCATATGCTGTACATGAAGCGTGATCTGAATGTCCTGAAAACTCAGATCATCCTGCTACCACCTTGTCTGCTTACAATATCTATACCTTACTGTGAAAAGAGAAAAGCCTTTATTTATTTACTCCCCTAGATTGTCTCAGAAAATAAGAAATCTTTTGTGTTTTCTGCTCTCCCTATGAATGGTGAGATAAAACCATCTCTCCTCTGAGATCAGCTGTAGGATAGCTCCTCATCCATACACAAAAACATTCTGCTGCATCTAGCGGTGGCTTTGACATGACAAACCAAAACTATCTGGGACAAACTAAGAAGAAAGAGGCTAGGCACACTTTGTGGTGTTCTCCTGTATGAGGATTCACTGAGCTCAACCCATAGCCGCGGTGAGATATAAGCCATTTTAACTCTTTGGAGCTTTGCAAGCTGATTCAACTGCAGTGACTCACCCTGTTAATCATCTCCTTGAGCTGAAGGCTCACTCCAAGTACCAGAGAAATTGGAGGGTTTGCGGGCAATGTAAATAACTGAAAAACAAGCTACTTGAAACTTATAAACCCATAATCTTGTGTGAATCCCATTGTCTCTGTCTGCGCTTACTGCCTCCCCTGTCCTGACTCCCAGGTAGGTGTCACCTCTCTGTTCTGCTGGCAGAGCTGCTTTTGGAGGTGCCCCACTGTCATCAAAATGATCCGGATCAGCTAATACACCTGAGTAGTACTCTAAGGGAGGGAAAAAAAATGCAGAGCATTTTGACAAGAAAGTAACAGGTGGAACTACCTATACAAATATTTCAGAAGTCTCAATTTTGTAAGTTCTGTCAAGCAGAAGGGACAGAGAGCAGTGGGGGATGCTGAGGGTTACAACCTTTTTAGTCCTGCTGATTTTCAGCAGAGAGTAGCCTCTGCACACAGTCTTACTAAAGGAAACCTGCTGAGCACCTGTACTGCACAACCCTTCTTGGCGAATGAGTCATTCACAGAATGAGTTTCAGAAATAATACTAAGGGATAGTTTCACCATGCAATTATCTAATTTGCTGGAGGGTGTTTTTTTTCTTCTTTCTGTCATATTTTTTTTCCATAGCTTCTAAATTTGTCAGTTAACTTCAATTAAACTCTCTTTAGGCCTAAGAGCTCAGAAATTCATTGAGCTTGATAAGTCCACAGCTTGTCTATGCTTTTTCTTGGACTTACCACTCCCTTTTCAAAATGTACACTATAGAGATTTAAATGAATATTTTTATTATTTCTTTTAAGTCAAATTTATTGTAGATAAAACATTGTTCCATTTATTTCCAGATTGCAGCCATACTTCTTAGTACAAAAGGATTTTTGCTTTAAATGAAGATATTTTCCGCTACGTAACAGAAGCCGAAATGTTAAGGTAGTAATCTCCAGAAAATTTCCTTCAGTAATGTTCATTTTCTTCAGAAATAAAAAGGAATGAGCAACATAGCACCCTGGCTACAGACTTGATATACAAAGTTCAAAACAGATCTTTTACCTTTTCACAAAGGCAATTGAGAGCTAATGTTGGATATTTGCCATTTTTAGGTAAACAGAAAAAAGTGGGAAAAGTCAAAAGAGAAAAAAAAAAGATAACAGCTGGCATAATCCAGTAAGTTATTTATATATAAGCATTTGAATGTGATTTTTGCTCTGTAAGAATCACATTTGTTTTCTACTAGCAACATATGTATTGTACAGTTTGCATCACCCAATGACATTAACAAAATCTTGAAAGCCATAAAACTTCTGTTCTCCCTGCTGTTGCTCATCTATTGTTCTGTCAGAGAAAAGAATATATTACCCACTTGTCTGTGAAGAAACAGCAGTTGTTTGCACATGGAAGACTAGCAAGGCATGGGGTGCTTCCCCGTTGGAGTGTAGAAGGTGTTAATAATCTAAAGAGTATGAACAGCTGGTATCTTCACAGTAATTAGCATAATATTTCCTGATTGACTACTCTGTGCATTCTCCTTTTTTTTTTAATTGAAACTGCAATCAAATTAATCCAATTATTCATATTCTGGGATTATTTCCAATTTATAGACTAAGAAAGTTCATGAAATGAATGTACAAATCAGAAAATATATGATAACTCCTGTATGTATTGTTTTAATACAAAGAGAATAGCAGCATTAAAATATAGCATGTGCTACATTCACAGAAGATCTCAAAGGTGAGAAGTGATTAGACCATTTCTGAGTTATGCACCTGCCTGTGGAAATCTTTGTTCCAACTTTGTGAGTCCAGGTTCTCAAGACAACGTAAGAAGAGCATTACAGCTTCCTAAATGCTCACATTACCTAGTAGAAACACTGAAAAGAAAACTTGATTCAACATTAGACATCTCAGAACTCATAATGTTTCAAAACCCAAGCCCAAGGGGCCCAATTTTGCAGCTCTTATTCTTATAAGAAGTTGGGTTTACTAATTATTCCATAGCCTCAAATAATCAATCTTAAAACAAGGGAGTATGAAAAAGTTATGTTAAAAACTCTTTTTAAATATATTTTCATTAAAAAATCATAAAAAGGAGAATTAGCAGCAGGCTGTTTTTCCAAAATTTGATTAAATATTACACAGCTCCATTGGGTCCATCTGCATTAACATTCTAGTTCAAGTCACAAGTGCACTTTTGAAGAAAATCTGGTTATCTCGAGTTCTAGGTTACACTATGGAATGATCTAAGAGGTTGTAAATTGGATTCCTTTTGGATGAAGTTAAATCAGAAAATATGCTTTCTGGGTACACCTGAAGTTCTCCAGCAGCTAGTGGGAGTTCAGAGTACTGTACCAGAAAAGAGTTGGTCTGAAGTAAAGGCTTAAACAAATAGAGTGTGGTTATTGGGTCCTTTGCACCAGCTGCTTCACAGATCTGCTTCTACCAGTGCACTGTTTGCTAACACTGACAAGATTTAGCATAGCATAACTCCCTTGCTGAAGAAGGACACACACTCTGCAGTATTTCAATCTGGATGCATAATTATATCCCTGTCTGGTTGTTAGGGAAGGAATGTGAGAAGATTCAGGAGAAAGTTCTATTCCAATAACTGCTTATTTATTTATGATAATTGCAGAACAGCTTCAGTAGGAGGGATGGCTGGTGATTTGCACAGAAGGTTTAGACTGTTATGCTAAAATGTGAGCTCTTGTGCTTGAGTTACTGCTCTAAACTGGGCAGAGTCGAGGATGTACAAATGAGTCTCACAGTTCAGGTGATTTTAATTCTTTATCTATTCATTTATTTACCTAGTTCCCCAAAGAGGCAATTTACTAATAAATTAATGGCTTTCAGTAGCATTTCAAATTGTGTGCTTTCTTTTGTTTTGTTCTTATTCTTGCCTCTCTCCTCTATCTCCTTAGGTTAAGAAGTTTTCTACATAAGTCATTCAGGAAGATATCAATTCCATTAGGTCTTTCTCTGCTTCCCCACAGCCCAAGCTTTTCTATTTTCTAACTATCTTTTGTCCTAGCATTCTCTACCTGCATACAATTTACTTATATTCTTCATACCCAGATCTGTTACAAGCCTCCATTCTGCCAATTCTGGACCCCAAAGACATGAAGAAGTCGAAGAGCGTGTGGATACCTGGAGTGTAAGGATATCGGATCTGAGAGGATGTCTGGGTAAGGGCTACTCAATATAAAATACAGTTAAATCATAGTTAAAACATGCAGATACATGAACTCTATGGAACAAGAATTAATGGAAGTAATATAAAAACCCAGGCTTCAGGAGCCTTTTTTGAGAGCCTACTGAAGGAACCATTCAGGTATAGCTTTGAAGAGGTTCAGCTAGAAGTTTCTGGCTGAGAACAAGGGAAAAAGATTATAATGGTCTCATGGGGAAGAGAAAATTCATGGGATACTTAAGGGGACTGTGAGAATATGCAAAAACTCATTATGGGATGCTTATGGGAAGGGTCAAAGGTGAGGAAGGGGAAGGATCCACGTGGATCAGGGAGGAACAAAGATCAGGAAACTGAAGAGAAGGAGTGATAAAAGGATCTGGTCACGTGTAAGCTACCGAGCAGTATGTTCTCTGGCCAAACCATATGTCTGATTACACAGGATCACAGAATCACAGAATCACAGAATGGCTGAGGTTGGAAGGGACCTCTAGAGATCATCATTGGATTCAACGAGGAGGAGGAAGGGCTGTAAGTAGCCTTGCGACGATGGAGATCATCATAGGATTCATCATAGAGATCATCATTGGATTCAACGAGGAGGAGGAAGGGCTGTAAGTAGCCTTGCGACGATGGACTTCAGGAGGGCCAACTTTAGCCTCTTCAGAGACCTCCTCGGTAGAATCCCATGGGCTAGTGCTCTAGAAGGCAGGGGGGCCCAAGAGAGCTGGTTAGTTTTCAAGCGGCACTTTCTCCACGTCCAGCAACAGTGCATCCCTGTGTGTAGGAAGGGAGGCAGAGGGGGCAGGCGACCTGCGTGGATGAGCCGGGAGCTTGTGGCAATGCTCAAGCAGAAGGCAGCGGTATACAGAATGTGGAAAAAAGGACAGGCCCCCTGGGAGAAATACAGGAACGTAGTCAGGGAGTGCAGAGATGCGACAAGGAAAGCTAAGGCACGTCTGGAAGGCAAGCTGGCAAGGGACGTTAAAAATAACAAAAAAAAATTCTTCAAATACATTAACAGCAAAAGGAAGATCAGGGAAAACGTGGGTCCGCTGGAGGACGGGATGGGCACCTTGGTTACAAATAACACAGAAAAAGCAGAGTTGCTCAATGCCTTCTTTGCTTCGGTGTTTACCAAGGGCAGCCCCTTAGAGCCCCAGGCCCTAGAGGCAAGAGAAGAAGCTGGTGGAGAGGAAGACTTGCCCTGGGTAGAGGAAGATTGGGTCAGAGAGCACCTAAGGAACCTCGATACCCACAAATCCATGGGCCCTGATGGGATGCACCCCAGAGTGCTGCGGGAGCTGGCAGATGCCATAGCTAAGCCGCTCTCCATCATCTTTGAAAGATCCTGGAGAACGGGGGAGGTGCCGGAAGACTGGAAGAAGGCCAATGTCACGCCAGTCTTCAAAAAAGGCAAGAAGGAGGACCCAGGCAACTACAGGCCAGTCAGCCTCACCTCCGTCCCCGGAAAAGTGATGGAACGGCTCATACTGGCCGTTGTCTCCAGGCACATGGAGGACAAGAAGGTGCTCAAGAGTAGTCAGCATGGATTCACCAAGGGAAAATCTTGCCTGACTAACCTGATAGCCTTCTATGATGAAATGACCGGCTGGATAGACGAGGGGAGAGCGGTGGATGTCGTCTATCTCGACTTCACCAAGGCTTTTGACACCGTCCCTCACAACATCCTCCTGGGCAAGCTCCGGAAGTGTGGGATAGATGAGTGGACAGTGAGATGGATTAGGAACTGGCTGGATGGCAGGGCCCAGAGAGTGGTGATCAGCGGTGCAGAGTCTAGTTGGAGGCCTGTGGCTAGTGGGGTCCCCCAGGGGTCAGTCCTTGGTCCAGTCCTGTTCAATTTATTCATCAATGACCTGGATGAAGGCACAGAGTGCTCCCTCAGCAAGTTTGCTGATGATACCAAACTGGGAGGAGTAGCCGATACCCCAGAGGGCTGTGCTGCCATCCAGAGGGACCTGGACAGACTGGACAACTGGGCGGTGAAAAACCTCATGCAATTCAACAAGGCCAAGTGCAAGGTCCTGCACCTGGGGAGGAATAACCCCAGACACCAGTACAGGCTGGGGACCGACCTTCTGGAGAGCAGCTCTGCGGAGAAAGACCTGGGTGTCATGGTGGACGACAAGTTGACCATGAGGCAGCAGTGTGCCCTCGTGGCCAAGAAGGCCAATGGGATCCTGGGCTGCATTAAGAAGAGCATCTCTAGCAGGTCGAGGGAGGTGATCCTGCCCCTCTACTCAGCCCTGGTGAGGCCGCATCTGGAGTACTGTGTCCAGTTCTGGGCTCCACAGTACAAGAGGGATGTGGAGCTGCTGGAGAGAGTGCAGCGCAGGGCTACAAGGATGATCAGGGGCCTGGAACATCTGCCCTATGAGGAGAGGCTGAGTGAGCTGGGCCTGTTCAGCCTGGAGAAGAGAAGGCTGAGAGGGGATCTAATCAGTGTATATAAATACCTCAAGGGAGGGAGTGCAGAGGACGGGGATGGTCTCTTTTCAGTGGTGGCCACTGATAGGACTAGAGGAAATGGCCGGAAACTGAAACATCAAAAATTCCATAGGAACTTAAGGAAAAATTTCTTAACAGTGAGGGTGACAGAGCACTGGAACAGGCTGCCCAGAGAGGTTGTGGAGTCTCCTTCTCTGGAGATCTTCAAAACCCGCTTGGATGCAGTCCTGTGCCACGTGCTTTAGGTGTCCCTGCGTATGCAGGGGGGTTGGACTAGATGATCTCTAGAGGTCCCTTCCAACCCTAAGCATTCTATGATTCTATGATTCTATGATCTAGTCTAACCCCCTGCTCAAGCAGGGACACCTAGAGCACATGGCACAGGGTAGCGTCCAGGTGGGTCTTGAAGATCTCCAAAGAAGGAAACTTCACAACCTCTCTGCGCAGCCTGTTCCAGGGCTCTGTCACCCAAGGTGCTGTCTGATTCTTGAAATCTATCCAGTTTTACAGAATCCTCTTAATTATTTTCTCTGTTACCTTGCCTACTCTCTGTGTGTGAGCATGTGCAATTTCCTAGTGCCCTTCAAGTTGTACTAGCCCCTCAGTAGAAGACATATATCTGGAAAGACCTAAGTTCAGAGATGATGACCAGGTAAAGGACCTGGTATCCAGGTGTGGATATTACACAGACTTAAAGTTCATGCTAATATTTAAGGGACCTGTCAATATGTGTGCTCATAATGCAGAGTAAGGGTTTGGGTCCTTACTCCTAGAGTAGGACCCTCGTCCTACTAAGCCAAAAAAAAAAAGGTTCAGCGCTTGGCCCTCTGTGTCTGTGCTTATATGGGTGTTATGTTTACATGGGTGCTGGTAAAGCCATTGCTCCTGTGTGTGCATGTATGCATTTTCGAAGCACCTGCTCAAGAGCAGCAAACAGATTGAGAGGAACAATCTCATGGATCTTAGAGATCATTGGATTTGGCTTCCCTTAGCAAGAACTTTCTCTTCTCAGCTCCCCTCAAACCGGACTACACAAGATTTGTTATACCTGCAACTCTATCAAGCTGCTGAAACAGACTTACACATTCCACATTGAAACATCAGTAAAATTGATCCTACCACACGTCTCTCTTGTTTCAAGGACCATCTCTGCAACTTGTGCAAGGTCTGAGAGCTTTGTTTCTCCATGTTCAGCAAGGTCCTTAACTTCTTGTTGTGTAGGAGAAACCAAACACTAAGGCAGGAGGTTACATACAGAGAGGAGCAGGGTTGGTTATTTCATGGTCAATTCTGGACAACTGTCGAATCACAAGTCACTACAGTGCTGTTTTGGAAGATCCGAACTCTGTGCCTACATCTATACAGCAACTCTATATTGCATACCTTGCATGTGTAACAGGTCGGTCTAGCTAATCATGTAAAGTGCGCTCTATGCAAGAATGATTTTCTGACATGCAAGTCCTCACACTTGCCCCTTGCCACTTGCAAGACCAGAGACTCCAAGCCTACCTGTGTGGACATGCATTAGAAGATATTATTTGGATTCATGTATCTCTACAAAATCTAAACAGTGTCCAAATGACTGACCTGCTTAAATCCCAAATCAAATTTCTTCTAATTCCAATAATTATATGAGCAGAAATATCTGCATATGACCAGGTTTCTATACTCTGAAGTGGTCCAATAGAAAATATTATTTCCATGGTGCTTGCTCAGAGAAGAGATACCTTTCTGTAGACACTACTGTTATTAATATTCCATAGGGATTACTTTGTTAAACATGTTCTATAACAGCACAGTTAATTAAAATCTTTAGACAAATTCAATTTCAAAATTAGACTTATATTGCCCAATCATTCTACAAATTCATAGTTCTTCCCACTCACAGGAGCCAAATCAAGCATAATGAATACTTGGATTTCAAAATGCAGCAAATGGTAGGCTTCAGTGTCTAACTAAGCTCCGTTTCAAATAACCCATTTTTTTCGCAGTTTTCACAAATGGAAAATGCCTGTTCTAAAGCTGAAGAACATCCTTCATCTACTAAAATTATAAACCTGCTCATAGTTTATTTTATTTTTTTTTTCATAGCATAGAGAGAGACCGATTGAAGCAGGAAGAAGACAGAGATGCTGACAGTACCAAGAATTTATTTATTGTTAAAAGTGAAAGCTTGCAACTTTTTAAGTAATAGACAGCAAAATCAGACTTCCATTCTCAGAGCAGGGGTCGCATGTAGTCTCATCTGGCTCTCTTGGCATGATTAAGAGTATGCAAGAGAAGCAAAACAGCAGACTAGAGTCAGATATGTGCACTCCAAGAAATAGAATGAAACTTAATCACTAGCTTAATGGAGGCAATATTTTATTTGGCTCAGTGTCTATCTCATTCTCCAAAAAGCAGTGTCTGTATTTCTGTCATTTAAAAGGTGTATTTGAAGTATTATTACATTATTATCATATATATGTGAGCATGCACATGAGTGTGTATATACATGTGTAAAGATACTTTGAGATATTGCAGTAAAACAAATTCAGACACTTCTTTCTGGGGGAAGCCAGAGATAGATACTGACCACTCTAAGCTAGGTCTGGAGCGAGGCACTGAACCTTCTTAGGCAGAGTCCTAAGACAGAGCATGACAAGAAATAGTGCCCATCATATCAGGAGTAATAGTAATACAGCACCCATGAGTTCTATCCTATCTCCACAGTCCATTGTGAACATATATATATTTGGTCTGTTGGAAAGAATGTTGCAGCTTCCAATGTTAATTTGAGCAATTCAGTTTCGTCATGCCTTATAGTCAGAACCTGAACCATTTAATCTCTTAAAACACTCATAATAAGCCACATGAATGTTTTAGGTCAGATGAAACTCACAATGGCGGCTTTTTTTACTCTCTCGACAAAATGGAGATCCTTAGTGTGGACGCCCACCTCAAGAACAGCAGTACAGGATGCAGTACAGGATGCCTTGTTAGCAGATAATCAATCTCAAGGATGACAATACAGGTGTCTTGTTAATTAACCTCAAGGACAGCAGTACAGAACATCTTATCAACAGATAAGGAACAAAGCAAGAAAAAGAAGAAAACTGCAACTGCACAGCTGGCACATTGACATAATTCTTTATACTATTGGCTTATTTAGCAACTGCGCTCTGCGTGCTTTTTGCAAGTAAAGAATGATATCCGGTTTAGTACAGTATGTAAGCTTTATCTGATGCTTAATAAAATGTCTTTGGTTCATTATATCGGAGTACATGCGCATCATACGCTGTACCTTAGAGTGACTAGGTGCAGACATTTACACAGGAGGTATCTAACATGGGTGATATCTTAATTTTCCCATTAGTTTAACAGTTAACTACTGTGGTCTGCTATCACCCATGCAATGTCTAAACCAATCCTCAATGCATGTTTGCCATAAAGAACATAAAGTTCCATAAAGTTCCTGTAATAATTGCTTCTTTAGATGACATTAATCTCCTCTTATTCTCTTGGAGAGCTAGAATGAAAAGATGCAATGGGGAGAAACCAGAGATCTTGCAGTGAGTTTTTGCATTCTTCTCAGCTCAGGAGAATGCCAAGAAAGTACTGCAGATTGTATTTTGGTTGGAAGCTACTGTGCATTATTGTCTAGGACAGAAGCAAAATCAAGGTGACATTTTTATTATTAGTTATAACTCATAAAACCATCATTTTCTTTTGTATTTAAATAAATCAAATAAGAATAACCAAATACTCAAATATTATTTTTCTTCTTTCTTTCTACATATTAAAATGTTATCCTTATGTGCCCAAAGCAAACAAGGCCATAAACACATATGTAGCTTTACAAGCAGATTAAACCATAAAAAGAGCAGTTTTGTTGTTAAGGAATATATTGAACCAAGAGTTTATTCCACTGTGATAGTGAATTTAGGAAACCCATGCGTCATGTTAGAGTTTCTGTGCAACCTCCAGACTCAGACTGACTGAGATACAAGAATCATGGGAGTCATGAGGTGAGAGAAGCTGATATTCATTGCACTTTAATACATTGGTTACCATAAACATTTCCATAGGGAAACATCTGCAGTTTATTCAGGGTGTCAAATGGAATTCGAAGTCCAGTGATATGGACCTAACTAATTTGCTTTAGCACACCTTTGCACAAGGTGTATTTCAGTCAAAATAGATACATTGGCTAAAACAGACTGATCTGTGCATGTTTTGAGGAACCCTTAAGAAAAAGTAGCTGAGCTCATTTTTTACAGTACCTTACCATGTGAGGCAGACATAATATACATACAGGAAATTTTGGTGCATGAGGTACATTTCCCACTCCACATCTTTTTTCAATGAGTCAAAATCCATTAATGAATTTGTATTGCGTCATTGCAATAGATTAGGGGGCTATAATCACAGCTTCTCCCCCAGAGATTCATGTTATTGTTCATTTTTTTAACTACTAGAGCAGAGATGGTAATTTGCAATGTGCTATTGTTCTGCATGATCCTTGACTCCTCTTGCTCTGAAAATGTTCCTTTTTATTACCTGTTTCAACAAAGAACTAAACATCAGGTTAGGTTCACAAATCTTTGAATAAATTCAGTGACTTCAGTCAGTGTGACTAACATTGTGTTTCTCTGTTTAAAGGTGAATATATGATAACTGTTTTTCTTATTTTTCCTTAACCTGTTCAAAAATCTGTCCCCAACCTCGTTCTTATTTTCATTCCAACTAAGCTCTTTCATTTCACACACACACACACACACACACACACACACGAAAGAGATCTTGTATTTATTGTGTCTCTCACCTCCAGTTGTTGGTACCTCTGCCTGAATTGCTAAGAAGCACCATAAATCTAGGCCTATCCTTTGTATCCTCAATTGGCATTTCACCTCTGGCACCAGTTTCACTTGAGGGGCTGCACTCACAGTAGCTGGAACAATTACTTTGATGATATTTTGGATTGCACAGTATGGAAGATGAAGGCATAACACAGAACTAACAAATCAGATGGCTCTAAATAACAAGGGAGGAAGATTTACTCTATTTCAGAAATTCACAGGTGTTATAAAGCTTCAGTATGCTCTCACTGAAGCCAACAGGAGCCTTTGCTTTGACTTCAGTAGGAACTGGATCAATAGAATGAATGGAGAACTATAATTTCTCACAGCAATAATCTCCTTTTCCTGATAAGCTATTCAGCTTTCAAAATCTCTGTAGACCCTTATAGGCTCCAGCATTTTGACTGACTTGAATGGTGTCTGTTTCCGTTATGTGTTGTATAAAAACAAGAGACAGTTAATTTTTTTTTTCCTTTACCATAGCAGTATTAATAACATAATCAGTAATATGAGGATATTATCAACCTGCACAGTGATGCAGGCAGGTAGATACTCTCATGCAAAAAAAAAGTGTACTGAATTAAAGAATTATTTATGTCAGGACATTATGAAACCAAAAAAGAAAAAAAAAGTTTAAGATAATACAGTAATTTTATCCAAATCATATATCTTATAGTTGAAATATAGATACTTAATCTAATCTCAGAATTAACTGTACATTGGTGTTTACTCATGTTCCAATAGATTTAACTAAAGAATCAGATGTTCAACTTAGCATATCATGTTTCCACTACAACTCTGGAATAGTTTTAAGCAAACCCACCAATAATATTACGTCAAATCATACTCTCTTTATAAGCTAACTATTCGATCCTGTAATGTTTAAAAATCAGGAAAGACCAAGACAGGATATATCAGTCCACATGGTGCGATGGTCCTTTCCCTGACCCTAATAAAATGATACACCATTTCAGATATAAGAAAAGCATTTTACTAAACCACATTTCAGAGAATAAATCATATTGCAGAAATCTGCCAAAAAGAAAACAAACAAACAAACAAGCAAACAAACAAAAAGCTAATATCCCCAGCAACTAAAATTACTTTTTCTTTTGCAGCTTGATTAATATTCATCTTAACATCTCATCCAAATATAAGTGGCACATTACAGGAAAGAAATGAGATAATTAGTAGGTAGGTTCTATGTCTTCTGTTTGACCTCCTAACTCACAGTCTGTTTACCCCATAGCCATCTATGGTTCAGAGAGGTACTAAATGATTGGTTTCAACCACCTCAGCCACTTACTGGTAGTGAGATACTGACCCATACGGTCTTCTAGCCATATGGGAAAATGCCCACGGCAATTTTGATAAGCCCCACGCTTATATTCACAATTAACAAAGACAACAGGCTATCAGATCTCTCTTGCTGAATTGGTATTTCAATATGACTATAATAACGCTGTAATTATTTTCTTAAGTAACTATTGGTAAATGAGGAAAAGCTTTTAAAAAGGAATCCAAATGGGGAGTTAAAAGCTATCAGTAACGATCTATTCTGAATCATAGTCATTACACAAAAAGTACATACTCACCTTTGCAGAAAAACTATCATTAAATGACCTTCCAGTTCAAGTAAGCACGTTGCATGTATTGATATTATACGGTTTTACATATTTGCCATGATCCAATGTTAATTCATTCTGGTTGTATGGGATATGTATAGAATAGCTTCCACAGACATCTCAGTGAAGTGTTTAAATGATTCAGTACAGTATTTAAATGTGAGACTAACTTTCAACATGCAAATAAGCTGACTCCAGATTACAATCACAAATACGGAACAAGACATTTGCATCTGAAATAATCTAAATTATTTGTTTTGCTATGGAAAATTTGTTAGACTGTATGAGAAAACAGAAAATTATGGAAACCTCATACTCTCCTGCTGTGATTTCATTGGCCATTTCACAGTATTTGGTGTTTTACTTGAAGCTCTGGATAATAAATAATAATAGTATCGCTTACCGTACAAGTGTTTCTGTACTCAAGACCTGGTTAACCCCAAGCAGTAAAACTTCCAAGTAACCTACAAGGTGGCCATTTTTTTTCTGTACACAGGGCCAACACAAGTTCTGTGTATGACTTCTGTCTCACCAAAGCCCTATTCTGAATTGTTAAAGGAATTTCAAGATGTGCTGTCTTTGACCAAATTACGGTGAATTTAACTCAGAATGAAAACACACAGACACAGTGGAATTATATGGAAGTTCTGTATGTCTCTAAGGATTTAGTCCTAAGCCACAGTCATGTATTGGTTATATTCACTTTGGTTTCTCAGCATAATTATGTGAACCCAATGAACCACATGGCTCATATGGACCCAAACAGAAAGCAGGTTGAGAGGGAAAACACTGAAAATTATGCCTATGGTGATAAGTGAGTTGCATTCATTTAGATTAATCTTGGCAGAAGGTGAATATAGGTATAAGGCTAAAAAATGGAAGAGATGGTGAAGTTCATTTTGTATGTGTGTCTACTGGAAGTCAAACATATGTCAGAAGATTCATTTTCCATACCAGAGGGAAAGCACAAAAGGTAGATGTGGAAGAAATAGTAGAAACTTTGGCAATATTTAAATTCCAGTGTATTTCAAAGTTCTCTGACAACCTGCAGTAACGAACTGCCTGCTGCCTATGGTGTGTCACAAAGCAGGTGAGACTGGAAAACACCTCTGGAAATCATCTGGTCCAACCCTCCTGCTTAGGCATATTGCCTAGATCATATTGTGCAGGACCATAGGTCCACAGTTTGAGCACACAAGCTGGTAGACAACATGATATAGTAAGCCATGTTTTCTTACCATATCAGGCCAATAATTGACAAAGGAATTACAGAACTAGCCATACCAAGCAAAAATTCTGCTTTGAACAGCACACAAAAAGTCTTTTCAGGCTCAGTTCTGCTCTGAATAAAGTGAATGGCAGTGTATTCTCAAATTTATCTTTTAATTCCACTGATGTCAGAAATCAGTGGACTCTGGCTTAGAAACTGCCTCTGCAGCTTCATTTGTTCCTGAATTTAAACAACAGCCTGAAAATGACTAAATTCATATCTTTTGTGATGGAGGTGTGATGAGATTGTAGGTAGCACCTATACAGTGTGACCCAGTAACTGTGTGAACCTAGAATTTGTGTGAATAGTTTTGATATAGTTGTATATGAAAGGGTTAAAGGCAAAACTGTACGCAAACTGCTTTCCCTTCTGTTCTCCTATTTGTCCATAAAGATAGCTTTAATTAGTACTTGCGTGGAAACAATTTTCATATATATTAACTAAAAAATGTAATCAGTATGAAGAGAAGCTGATGAATAGACATAAAAATAGCATCCAAACATCAAAGTCCCTTTCAGAAGAGAAATATTTTTAATCTTTATATGAGATGGTACAGAAGTGTTGCCGTGTCAGTAGAATCATAGAATCATAGAATGCTTAAGGTTGGAAAGGACCTCCAGAGGTCATCTAGTACAGCCCCCCTGCACACACAGGGTCACCTAGAGCACATGGCACAGGACTGCGTCCAAGCAGGTTTTTGAAGATCTCCAGAGAAGGAGACTCCACAACCTCTCTGGGCAGCCTGTTCCAGTGCTCTGTCACCCTCACTGCTAAGAAATTGTTCCTTAAGTTCTTCTGGAACTTTTGATGCTTCAGTTTCCAGCCGTTTCCTCTAGTTCTGTCGGTGGCCACCAGTGAAAAGAGGCCAGCACCATCCTCCTCACTACCTACCCTGAGGTGCTTGTAGACACTGATTAGATCCCCTCTCAGCCTTCTTTTCTCCAGGCTGAACGGGCCCAGCTCCCTCAGTCTCTCCTCATAGGGCAGATGTTCCAGGCCCCTGATCATCCTTGTAGCCCTGCGCTGGACTCTCTCCACATCCTTCTTGTACTGTGGAGCCCAGAACTGGACACAATACTCCAGATGCAGCCTCACCAGGGCAATGGAAATGTTCTATTTGCATGTCACATTAACATGGCAACGGGAGCAGTGGTCAGCTCATTTTCAGGATTCATTTTCAAGATGCAGACAGCGCAGTTAGAAATAAGCCTTTTTCTCAATCTCTAATTTGTGAACTATTTAAATTTTTCTCACCCAATTTGCTTAAGAAAAAAAAAAAAAGAAAGCCACTACAGCTGTTGATACTTTTTGATACTTTTTGATAATGACTACACTGAGAGGATTAGGAATGTGGTGGACTTGGAGAAGACAAGGAAAACTGTGTTCTGTTAGCTCAAAAAGGAGTAAACACAAAGACAGAGGAACAAATGTGATAGAGGGCTTCACAAGCCAGTGCATGAGAGTTTTTTTAGCAAAATATGTGGTCTATATATCTATGACTTGACACAGATAATCACAATCAGCCAGCAAGTGTTGTTATGCCAGAGCATATCCCCAAACTTATCAACATCATAAAGAGCTAAAATTCAGAGAGCTAATACTTCTTATTTCAACTCATAAACTACTAAATATATAGTACCCTTTGCAAATGGTATACAAATTACTATGACCTTCTTTAGGAGGCATGGAAAAGAAGTAGCAGAAAAATGAAATTGGACCTAGAAGATCAAGATATCATCAAATTATTTCCTGTCCTTGTTTTGCAAAATAAGAATTTTCAATTCAAAATATTGAAAATTAACTGGGGAATGGTATTCATAAAGACATAGAAAACAATAATTTTAGGTTTCTAAACCTAACTCTAACACTGATAATGAAAGAAACAGACATAAGCCGCATTCACTGGAGGCATTTGTGCCTTTCCACTGACATTGGTTCCAACAGCACCCTGGAAAGACTGAAGGGGACTCACATAACCTATCTCCAGTTACCTACCACTTTTCACAAAGGTAAGTCTTTCAAGGAGACACTAAAACCAACCTAGCAAGTAAGATCTGATTCTCTACATAGCTGTCTTGAGGGCTTATGTATCCTGTTTTTCAATGTGTATCAGAGCTCCTGTAATATCCAACAGTGGCATTCTGTTAAGGAGAATTCAAGATTCAGGCACAGCTTATTATACAAGATATTCCTTTGACACTGGCAGTTTGCATATCCACGCAGTTCAGGTAATTTAGAGAGGTGCCTTGGGAAGCACCTCAATTCTTCTGATTCCTTAGTCTTCTCAAGACTCCATGGAATCTTGCACTGAACTGACTATTACAAGAGTGGCTCTGCATGCCTACTTTAAAGAGCTTTCTTAAAGATCGGTGGGCCCTGCATGCCCTGTTTTTTTTGGCAGAAAAACATATTTTCTATTAGACAAACATTAAGGTAAGGAATTAAGTTATTCTTGCAATGCAGACATTAAGATTCCTGATACCTATACAGATGTCTTCAATTTCTCTGTTTGTGTCTCCCATTACTATCTACATCTCTCTCTTTAAAGATTCCTCTGTTTTCTTCATCAGACGTAAAAGGATGTGATCTGTTGGTAACCCAATAATTCAAAGTCCTAATCCTATCTGCACTTCCAGAGTCCTCTGCTGCTGCCGTGGGTCACCTCTTCTTTCCACCCCAATTCTCTGTGTGTGATCTATGGATAATGATATTTACCTTTGGGCTTCAGAAGGATGTCAGGGGCTTAATTAGAATAATGCTTTTACAGCATTGTGAAGTGGAACGGTACCTGGAACGGTACTCATCTTTGTTTTTATTGGCATTTTAGTTAAGCATTATTTCCCTTAGCATATTTGCTTTGTTTCCAGTATTAGTTCCATGTCTTACGATTTTTAGTACTCTCTTTTGCCTAGTGACAAGTTCCTGCATGTTTCTTCACGCTTTCTGCTCTCTAGTGTTTCATTCACATTGATTTCTTCACCACTTGGCAGATATCCCTGAACATTAAACTGCAAAAGCTGTGCTACATCTCCCATTCCTCTTTCAGAAAGTTCACATTGACAATAATACTAAAATATCCATCTAAAGGAATTCATTAATTCCTTAGCCCTAATACATCTATGATTTCTGTGCCCTCTTTAGGCATTCTAAAACATGTCCTGCTAATTTGCAGTATTGTCTATTAAAAATACTACAACACCTTTCTTACCCTGACCAGCAACTTTGGCTTTTCGCTCAGTAGTGTTTTGCACCAGGGAGTCAGAAGCACCTCTGCAGCCCAGCAGGTGCCATGAGTGCACTCAGAAAAACCCAATCTCTTGCCTACAGCATATAGAAGTCACTCCCTGCTTACTACACCTCTTTAGAACTAGAAAAGTAGTTCAATCAATCCAATGTTCAATCAATCAGCCAATCTAAGTTCAATCAATCTAAGGACAATATATAGGGTCTCCACAGATAGTTATTAAACTGGCCTTTGCAAATGTCAGGCTTTTTTATTATCTTTACTGGGCACCCAAATGTTTCATTAAAACCATGAAAAGAAGACAGGCAGATAAGAAAAAACAGAAACATATAAATAAAATATTAATGGAGCTGGCATCCCCAAGCTGTTTCCAAAACAATGCATTAAATAAGATTCAGGGTCCCAGCCTAACACAATGAAGGTTGTGCTGAAGTTGTGCATCTTATAAATCAAACATATTCCAACTAAGTTTTTTGTTAAAGAATCAGTCTTGTGCATCTGGATTCTTTTTTTCTTAATATAATATATTTAGACAACTGTAACCTTATCTGAATCCTTTCAATCTCTAAAGTCTTTATTTCTACCAGTCTTACTTATTACTTAACAACTCATCCAAACAACACAGCGAACGTATTATAATTCATTTCAAATGCCAGCCTTGAGAATCACCATAACTTGTATCTGTATTTGGAAAAGGTAGTATCAAAAATAATATATAAAAACTTCTCAGCAGTTTCTCATAAAGAATAGATGGTCAGAGATAGAAATCAGCCAAGAGTTATAATTAGAAATATTTTCATTTCACAAAAAAAACATCAATTTCAAGAGATTATTTTGTTGCTATTGGATAGAAATGTTCTTAGTCAATATCACCTACATCAGCTATATCTTAATGGTCACTCTCAGCCTTCTGAGAACTCATAGAACATCTGAAAAATTACTGTTTAAAGTCCCTTCTGCTCACAGAGTTATGGCTGTGCTGTTTGAGGATTTTTTTTCACCTTTGTTTCACTTACAATAAACAATAAGTATCTTGATAGTGATATCTATTTCCTTTGTTAAAAAAGTCCTGCTGAGCACTTGCGACTTCATTCAGGCAATGCAAAGGTGAAGTGTTCTCTCATACAGTTAGTTGGAAATCTTGCTATCCATTGTGTAAAACCACAATGTTTTGGAACAATTCACACCTCACTAATTAGGTTCATATTAACATCAATACACAGAAGCACACAGAATTATAGAATGATTGAGGTTGGAACGGACTTCTAGAGATCATTTAGTCCAACAACTTCACATGAATGAGATGAGAAATAGTTTTCACGCCTACCAACAGTGAAAGCAATGCAGATGATCAGAGGGCATGACATAAGAAATGTCACTCTAACTTAGACTGTTAAGGTTTATTAGCTCACTGCTTTGGAGAATATTGACCTTTCTGCTACATACCCAGTACAAGAGTAATATTTATACAGTCATGAAAACAAATAAGTGACTCATATTATCACCTCTTCAGACATCTTTATTCCCTTTTACTGAATTTAAGAAATCTAGATCTGCATTCAAAAATACCTAGTGCAGGTTTTTAGTCTGTAACTTGCATAAGTCATACCATTCACAATTTTTGTGGAATTATACCTAGCTTCAACACACTACTGGTACTAATGTTGAAAATACATATACTCTGTAAGTTTATTTTTCTTAATAACAGTATTAAGCAGTATTTCAATTAGAAAAGTGAATGACGGTGTAAAATCACTTCCTAGTGGTGCCTTTGGTTCACAGTTAAGATGAAATCAAGTCAGAAACTCCAGCTGAGTTCACCTTGCTTAACTTTTGACAATTACAAAGTTCATATCTACTTGCAAGTTATGTAGAACAGACAATTCTACTGGGATAATACGTAGAGGTGTCGTTCTATAGAATATAAAAGGTGTATTAGGCTAGGTGGCTAGCCTAAATATAGACACCTAAGTTGGAATTCAGTCACCTAAACACATGTACCTACTACCATTTTAAATCTACAAAATTTCCCTACCTCATTTCCTAGTCTCCAGTAGGTCCTATATTGTATATAATGAGCCTGCAGAAATCCTAGGTAATGCTGGAAATCTTAATACCAGTCAGCTGTGCTTAGACAACTGCTACCTGCTCATACACTTTGAACCTCTGAAGTTTGATGAGGTGAATCCCATCCTTTGGTTTATAATTGCACTTGCGGGTGCCTCAGAGAACAGATACCAGGGTTCCTACATGTGGAACAAAACACTGGGCCCTGTGGAGTCCTCTGCTTAAACAAAAATATCAAGCACCAGCTGAAAAGTTATACAATGTCCAGGATTCACCTATCCTGGACATATATGACATATGACATATGTGAGCCTAGCAGATATGGCAGGGAGCATCGGAATGTATCCTTCAGGATTGGCACCTAACAGTCAGATGGATTTTGCTGAAATGGGAGTAGATGCCAATGTTTAGGCAACTGAATCCTCTTCAGTGGTGGGAATTAAGCTTGAAGGTTTAGGCATCTAATATCAGAAGTTTATAATGTAGATCTGAGATCTACGCAAGGTTTCATTACAGTCAATGATCATCTAAATCTTTAATTGCCCATACTTAGACAACGAAACCAATCAGAAAAGTAAAGAGAGCCCAAAGACATAACAGTTCAGATGGTCAAACATTGGCACCTGAGCCATCCTAGGAGAATAAGATAGATATCTTATCAGAGTATTCTCCTCCATCCCAGGGTCAAAGACATCTATCATCTCACATGTTTTATGTAAGCATAGACTTTTACCTAGAGTTCAGTGTCTGAATCCAGAACTGAATCTCACCCCTACTGATTCTTTTTCTTTGGTTTTCTGGAATCTCTTTCTGTTTTCATGCCTCTAGGAATGAATTAGAGTTCAATTTCACACTATAAATTTGGCCAACTCTCACAAATGTCTCATGAATTTCTTGTAAATCCTCAGCATTCTGCTGAAGCAAAGAAAATCTGAATGCATTATTTCTCTCTCTGAGACCTAATAGAGTAAGTGCCTCGTGTTTTTATGAGAAACCAACACATCTTGCTAATAGAAGGGCAAGATGGAAAAATAGCTAAAAAGCACAGTGTAGTCTCTCTGGGAATTTCTAAGAGAAATTTTGTCACACTTCTCAGTTCAACATCGGGGTTTTCACCCTACAAGGCTTTACCCTACTGGCTTCCTCAAACAGACAGTGGGGAAATTTTCTTCTTACACTCTTATCTTCCTATTTATCAAGTGACTTTTCCCTAGTTTATGAATTTATGCCCTCACTAGAAACTTGATCGGTTGATTGCTTTGGGTAATACTGCAGAGAAGCAGGTGCTCTGGACTGCAACTCTTCTCCTAGGATTCTGGACTGAAATAGGATATTGTCTGCTCTATCGTTTGCTTCGTTAGCCTCCCACCATCACTGCTTTAAATACCAGTCTAGCATGAGATACCAGATAAAACTGTGCTAGCCCAAAATAACTATAATTTTGTACTGATAAATATATGCAGACTATATATCAATAAATACAGAAACACTGCTGTGCTTCATCTGATAAACAGACATGACCAAACATGAATTGGTGGCTGCAATAAACAAATCTGTGCTGCAGAATATCAGTATTCACAAATCATTCAGTTGTGCAGACCATAAGTAACTCTGTAAAGTTCCATCTCTTTCTTGTATTTCTATGGGATCTGTGTTCCCTCCATTTTACCCCATTGCTTCTCAGAGTGCCAGTGCTTATTTTAATTTTAAGAGGGCAAAGTAGTGTTGCTTGGCAACACCATAATTAATAGCTGGTTGCTGTCTGGCCTTCAGCATGCTACTTCAGAAACATTTTATATAGAAATATCTCCTTATTACCTAGGACGGTTATTCAGATTTTTCTCCCTGGCCATTTAATTGTGTAAGTCTTAAAAGCCACGCAATTGGACAACTCTTTATACTTAATTTTAGAAAGTAGAGTGTTTATATTTTGCATAGAACCAATGCAGGAAAAAAAAAAAAAAAACTTAATAACTCCCCAATCCATAGTTATTAGCAGAACTATCACAGAATTCAAAAATTTCCCAGTTAGGAATCTCTTGCACTTTTCACTGTTATGTACTATGATTTCTAAAACCAATATATATTTTTTCCATACTTAAGCAGTAAAAGCCAATGCTATAGCTTCTTTACAAAACAGAGGCTGCACTGTGTCTACTCCGATAACACCATTCTTCCATTCTTTAACAATTTGTTAAAAAAAAAAATCTGACCTAGATGATTCCTGTGGAAAAAGTCAGCACATTTCTTTCAGTTTTTAATGAAATACTACAAAGTATATGGGAATCCTAGACAAGTATTTTGTGGGGTTATTTTTAAAAAGATTAACCTTGCAGAAAATCTCAAGTTGGAAGAGATAATAAAGAGTAGCAGGTACAGAGTACTAGAGAAAAGCTCTTGAGAAAAGCGTTAACAAGAGAGTGATTTCTACCACGAATACCAAAGACATTTGAGATATAGTCTCTATTAAAGAAAGTGGGTCCTTAAGGAGTGGCTATTCACTTAATAGGTTAGTGTGTCATGTGTGCATATGCTAAGAAACTGCTCTGTGAATTTGAACATCCTCTATTAATGAAAGAGTAGGTTAAAATAAACAGGAAGGCTTACAGACACTGCAGGACATTGCTTGAAAAGAAGTAAGCTTTATATGTTTAAACGTATGTGCACCTACATACATAAATACAATGCATTCTTATGTCTATGACTACCATCATTAACCTCAAAATATAGAAATCAGATTAAAGCAGAATTTTCAAGAAAAAAAAAGTTACATTCCAACTCAAGTCCTTAACTAGTGAGAAGACTTTTTAACATTAGCCTACTAATAACTTCTCCCTGCTGATACTTTCTTTAGTCTATTGAGAAGTCCTTCCAGCAATTTTTTTCTCAGTGAGTTACTGAGGACTTTAGCCAAGAGTTTGGACAATGATTAGAAATATTAACACAGAGTTGTTGTTAGTTAAATTCCTGTTTCACATTTTGAGTATCATCTCATTAATTCCATATTTCAGTTCATCCCTTTCATGACAGACCCAGGTCCTGGTTTCTGTGCTTTTTGAAATAGCAGAAGACAAATCAGACCTAAGAAAACTTTGTGATGTTATACTATGTTCTTATTAGAGTATTTCTAGACTTTTCACTTCAGTGAAACAAAAAGAAACAGATTCATTCCTAGTGTGAAGTTTTATGTGTGTAACGATTCACACTTCTTAAAAGGGACCAATTTTATTGGGCTGTGATCACAATTTTTAAAATCTGTCACAGGAAACTTTTCGATGAACAGCTTTGCAATAATGTTTTCTCCAGTTTACAGACCTCAAACAGCTAGAAATTGTAGACCATAAGTAAATTAGAATACCGTTCTAAAGACAAGGCTAGATTTAAATATTACATTTAAGTCAGTATCTGTTGTGACTACAGGGCACAAGAAATGGTAGTAACTCTGCACAGTTTTGAAGAAGTCACCACAGTTATCAAAGCAAACTGACAGCTTATGCTTTTTTCACCATCCATTTTTTTTCATCCAGACCCTCAAATATCTCCACATGAATCTCAAATGTAGTCTTATTTATGAGGGTAAACGATAATATAAATAGCCCAGGTGGTGATACCATCCACCTAGTTAGTGGCATTATTCTCCTTGCGCTACATACTGTTAACAGTTAACCAGATAAAAAAAAACATATGTAAATGCCTCTGACAGAAAGATTTTTTACTGGTTATCAAAGAATTCAAATATTACCCGTGAAAGCCTACTAAAAATAGCAATAAAGGAAAATGCTGGTTGTCTTAGCTATTATGACATACAATGCATGGTGATTAACACAAAAGAATATGCATAGGGTCAATTAGCCAGTTGGATGAGTAACCAAAATTAGCAAGTGATCATTATACCATTTTTACAGCATCCTCTTTTCCCCATTTTCTCTGCAATTATTATTCAAGTTTCTTTAAAGTGCTTATGAAGTTTTCCAGATGCTATAAGGGTGCTTCTTTTTTCTTATAGATCTCTTTATTATAATTATTACAATGACCTTATGCTTGTCAAGAAAATTGCAAGCTGCAGTTCTCCTTAATTTTTTATTCCTTTTGCCTTGAGTGTGCAAATAGTGCAAGACTTAGAGAGTTCAAATTCTCCACTTCTGACAATGAGATGGATCCTGTAGTAGGAAAGGAGCTAGGGACAAAGCTCATGGATGTCTATTCAATGGTACCATAATTATGAGCAATCAATGCAAGGATAGATTTGAAAAAGAGAAATGACTTCTTGAGTTGTTTGAGGAGACAAGGAAATGTAAATGCCATTAGAGAAATATGGGTTACACAGTGTGTGAAATACAAACATTTCTTTCAGTTATGTTTATTAAAGATGAATTGAATTTGAAAAAGTGTGGAAAGAGATAGTAAGATAGGAAGACAATGAAGATCATATCCTATGAGAGGAGATGAAAATTATTTGATTTACCTGATCTGACCAAGTCTAGACCAAGAGGGAGTAGGATGACTGCCGACCAGAGAGGTAAAACGTCTTATAAGGAAGACCAAAGGACAATACTGGCACAAGGACAGAGGAGCTGAACGTGAAGACACTCCGCCAAAAGACTGTTCCTGGGTACCAGAGCAACAATACTCTAGAATAAAATTTTGGGAGTCCTAGAGAGAAAAGCTCCAAGTAATTTTCAGGTGGAGCATAATAAACTTATAAATGAGAGACTTAAATGACATGGTGCCATTTTAATGGCAGCGGAAAGCCATGTGGGGCCAACCCTACTTTTCAGCCCTGTATTTCAAGGCAGATTGCAAGTGCAGGCCAGGCACTGCAATTGCTATATGCTATAGTGTGCCTTTGTCTGTACCGGATGCTGAGGGCAGACCCATGCTATAATAGGAACAGGTGGACATGATGATTCCAGGACTTTCTTCTTCCCGTTTCACAATGCTCTGTTTATGTCTGCATCAGGTCTGAGCTGGGAAAAATTTTACAACCTCTGAAGAAATTTCCCTTTGAGCCAGTGATGTTGTACATTCCGAATGTTCAAGAGAAGGAAGGAAATAATAAGGAAATAATGCAAGGTAATGGAAGGGATTTCTATTTTTTTTCTTCATTTGCAGGAATAAATTGGCAGATTAGTCTTTGGTGACCAAAAGAAAAAGGAGATTAAATCCAATATTGCATCAATCCACAATTTTCTACAGCTAAAAACAGTCAACTAGTAACATATCTTTGTTGACATTGCTGGGATGGATAAAGTGCTGTTACATAAACCAATGAATCTATTACTATAATCTTAAAAAGAAGAAAGACTAGTTCTTTTCAGATGACCTCATCAAATGGCAAGTTCAGCCATTCAGAATCAAATAGATTCTCAGAGAGAGAAAAGCATTTTACAGCTGTAAATTTGAATAGAATAAAAGTGTAGTAAAAATGAACCAAATTTAACCCTGAACACTACTACCAACACAGCTCTTTTCAGGGTCCTGACTGCATTTAAACCCCTCTGAAAATGTTAATTGCATCAGGAAGATTCTTTGTGTGAGTGACAAACTCTAGTATTATACATTCTGTATCCCATTTAAATCAAGATTGCAGTTCATCTGGATATAGGTACTCAGATATAAATTACCTTTAAATACTTGAAGAATCTAAACAAATATGAACTAGTAATTCTTATTCACGGCATTATGTGTAGTATGGATGAATGGGGTTAATCCGTCTTTCCTTGATAAATCTCTTTGGCCAAAAGTCACACCAAACAGCTTTTTTTTTTTTTTTCTTTCCTAGGGAGATGTTAAGAACAAATAAGAGTTTATCTCAAAAGAAGACCCACAGGAAAGTAGATAAACACTTTATATTAAATTTCTTAAGCATTTTTTTCTTAATCATTACAGACAAATATGTATTAAGCCTTTGCTACTAATGCTATACTTACTTTAAGAACAAGATTAGCACGCTATTTCAGTTCTCCAATGAAATCTTATATTTTGATTTTAGTGACACATCACCTTTTAAGGAGTTTGGGCATAGGAAGAGAGCATGGCATCGTATTGGGAAGTTAAAATTAGGAGCATAGTTATTTCAATATTTGTAATTAATTCATGACAGCATTTTATTGATTATTGGACTAGATGATCTCTAGAGGTCCCTTCCAACCTTAAGCATTCTATGATTCTATGCTTCTATGATTAACCTCCACACAGAATTATGTCTAAGAGTACTTAAGAGCTCTACCCTGAAGGTGTCTGATGATGTGTGTGATCCTTTTTACTTCACAACTCCTCATCCACCTCAGAGACTCACTGAATTATCTGCACAATTTTGCTCAGTGGGAGTTTATCCTTCCCTCATTGCATTCTTCATCTCTTTCTGATCTTTGTAAATGAGCAAATTGAATGATTTATTCATTTCTAAAACAGAAAATATCAGAATTGAGCTTCTCCATCACCTTGCATTTGTATGAATGCAAACAGCATTTTGATTAATAGCATTTTTTCTTCTTCGTAGGGTATGAGTGTCTTAAAACAGCATAAAGGAATCTGGTATTACATATTCTTTCTGTAGAAAGAATTATCACTTCTTTATTCTTATGCTGCGAGCTGGAAATGACCAACGAAGATGTTAATTACAATACTGTTCCATGACTGTCTCAAAAGCTGAGCCAGAACTCCCTTAGCAGTCCATGTGAACATTTGACCTTCTAGAAATGTCATTGTGTCGCTACCATAGTACAGGTTATTCTTTCCAGAGATTCAATATCAGGACCATAAAACTTGAAGTATATACTGTTTCCCAAACCTTCACGGAGCATATCTTTGTCAGAAATTACTTTCTATGACCATTCCCATTTTTAAATGTTTGGAAATTCATCTCTATTGTAGTGATGGAGGGAACATTTCTAGACAGCTGTTCTAATATGTACTGTGCTACAAAACTAAAATATGTAGGCCAATTTAATTAGCATGTAATTGACTGTTATTTCATATACTGTTGTTTCACAAATCTCCCATATTCAGCTCTGACCCGCTTTCCCTCTCAGCCTTCTATCTGATTTTTTTACTGGCCTAGATGTCTACCACAACACAGCACAAGCAATGGCAACAGAACATGGGAGCAGAGCTCTCTCAAGTGTGCAGGGAAAGGCAATGAGGACTGGCAATATTTCTCTGCATTTGCCATCATTTCAATGAAGTACAGAAAAGTAAATCTTAATCATGAAATAACTCTGCAAATACCTGAAGCAAGCCTAATGGATACAAGGATATATCTTTGAAAATATGTGAACAGTCTTCTATCTATATCTCTGAAAAAAAAAAATGGGAAATGCCCCTTTTCTGCAAAAAAGTAGTAAAGGAGAGTTTATCTCCCTAAGCAACCTACTCCAGTGCTTATCTGTCAAAAGTACTCAAAAGTGGATTTAGTCCCTTAAAAATAACTTAGCTCATAAGAAGTGGTAAACTGTTGTCCTGAGGAAAATGAACATTCACTCTTTATCACAAGAAAGTATAAATACCCAAGGAAGTAAAAATACATCAAAAAAACCACACACACACACAAAAACACATACACAAGCAGCTGTAATATAAAGGTTTCCTAACCTGCCTGATCTTCTGTAATTATGCTTCTATTTTATTTACTTCAACACAGAACAATAAAGATTGGAGAAGTGGGCTACCTATCTAAATGCTATCCTTTGTATGGATAAAACATAAGTATTGAGAGATGGAGGGACAAAAGACCTTGTTGCATGTGTAAGATCTCATAGTTCCTATGTTTAACCATACCCCTGTTTTCTAGTTCAGATGTTTCAACAGTATTTATTCTTTTAAAACAAAGCCTATGTCAGGCAATGCTACAGGAGATATTTTTAGTCATGAATGGAATATATAGAAAGAACTGAAGAGATGTTGCAAGGGAATTTGTCTTTTAACATGGAAGAAAAGCTCTGCCTTTGAGGGAAGAGAACAAACAGTAATTCAGATTCATCATAGTCCTCAGATACTGCTTATTGCGTATTCCTGGTTAACCCTTCAATTTCTGCCAGTTTTATGATGAGAAATCTCCAGAAGTAGTATTCAGAGAACCAATACCTGATTTCAAGAATGTGGTGTAGGTGACTTACTGTCCCAGGTCAAAAGATCCTAACTTCCAAAATAATCATTAAGAAAAAAATGGCAGCACATTCACAGCTACCTGTGAAAAAATCTAGCTATAACTCTCAGGTCTCCTTGATGACACTGGAGCTGTCTAGAGTCTGTCAGCCTCAGAAACTAGAAAGTTCAACTGAAATCACTTGAGTACCATAGTAGCTATCATATCAGTCACCAGAGCAGGCACTCTGAATACAGATGTGGCAGCTACAGACACTTACAAGTTAAAACATCGCTTGTGACAGATTGACAAACGTAATTTATTAGAGTGCCACGAGTACACCCCAAAGGAACCAAACTTGAATGAAAAATGTGAAGGGACTAAAGGGCAGTCAGCTGGACTTTGGTCGCACAGATAATTAAAAGGAGCTCCCAGCATTTCCTGAGGATGCAACTCATTCCATTATAAAAATATGTTATGTCATAAACCTGGCTTAGGATTTTTTAAAAACTCAGTATCAATTTCTTCGACATCTGTGGTAAAAAACAATCATACTCTGAAGTGCTGGTAGAGAATGATAAATGAGCAATGTAACTGTAGTTAGCTCAGTCTAGTTCCTATTAACAGCCAGAGGGAACATAGTGAATTCAGAAATGTGATTCTTGACACCGCTCTATAGACTTGTAGAAAAAAGGAAAGGTTTGGGTTTTTTTCTGCTTTTTAGGGGCTTGTAATTCAGTCTCTTCTATTGCGTAATGTGTATGGTCAAAGCTCACTGCAAGAAACATGGCAACCATTAAAATAAATATGATAATTGCTATCACTGCTTTTAGGCTTTAAACTGAGGCCTAAAAATAACCTGTATGTGGTCTCCACTTGTTTCCACAATGTAGGGTTTATGTGGGAGGGAAAAGGAATAAGGCTGTATTTTTTTGATGTGCACATTAAGACCCAAAGGAGACAGAGATTTCATGCAAAAACAATCAGTATCTTCACAAACCTTCCTATTATCAAAAAAAATTTATCTATTTATTAAGGTATGTTTGTTGTGCAATCAGTTAAGTCAATCTTTATTTAAAGACAAAGAACTATAGCAGCCAGGATAATTATATTTAGTTAACTGCTCTGGTGATGGTATGAATCATTCAGCTGACAGGGGTCTTCTGATTTATGCTCTAATACTTTTCCATGGGACAGGTCGATGTTGAAGCTATTTTTTTGTATGTGTTTGTTTGTTTGTTTGTTTTTCAATGGAGAAATGCAGCTATGAGTTCTAGATAATTACAAATATTAGGACCTATCCAGCAGTTTTTGTAAGCAAGAGGATGTGAGCCACAATGTTATCTCAACACTACATCCTCCTGACTACATATACCTGTGAAGGTTTAACTGTGTTACTCTTCTTCTCCCACCCTGAATTTATGTTCAGGTATCCCTTGAACCAGAGAGTATACAGGCTACAGTCTATGTGAATACCATGCAATTTATCTCACCAGTGAAGACCAAGTTCATCTTGGTGTAGATGTAGCAGGCAGGAAAGGCAAGGGCAAGACCCTTCTTTGACACACAGGCCAAAATCAGTAGATTACAAAGGAGTGATACAAAGGAACTGCGGGCATCCAGAAGCATACATGCAACTTCTTGCAGACTGATTTGTTCTCTTGATGCATGGCTCTACAGTATAGTGCACAATACTTGTGGCGTAATGTAAGCATATCCCAGATGGCCTTAAATTGGCTGTGTTACCTGATAGTCACAGAAATAGACGAAAGAACAAAAGGTATGTGAGCTCCAAACTCACAAGCAGGCAGGTACTTAATGAACCATAGACATCTGTGGGAAGCTGGGGTCTACATGGACATCTAATATCTCTGTAATGCTCAACTGCAGTGATCGCTGTCACAGGCTGAGTCTGACACAGCAAGTGTCTTCTCAAAAGCAGAATGGGTCCAGGTGTGATTCTGGTGTGGGCTGATGATGTGGGCTACATGTGAAAGGAGCAAAAAAGCATTTATAGATGAGCCTGAGTATTTTGTGACCTCAAATCCTTTCACTTCCAGCTGAACACCCAAAGGATTTTTGGAATGGAAATTGAATTCTAAGAAACATGTGGTCTGTCTACATGGCAAAATGAATGTGGCAGATTTAATCTGGATAGCAGGGGCAGTCACAGCAACAAGGAAAGGATGGTTTCAGCATTAACATGTGCTCCAGGAAAGCTGCATACAGACTTAGCTCCCTTGAGCCAAGATTTTGCCTCTTGGTTGCTAGCTCAGATAAAACCTGAGTTGATTATGTGCACTGTTTTTCTTATGCCAGGTACCTAAAGTGTCAAATGTTTATGTGCAAGCAGTGCAGATACATTTATACTACTAAATTAAATAGTGCGACCCTCTGTATTGTTAAATTGTTAGAATGGTCTCTGGGACACATCTGGCCAACATTGGTCATGGCCATAAAAACAATTCCCAGGCATGGTTCAGGAGCCAGAAGGCACAAAGGAACATTCCTTGCACACATGCAGGCTGCACACAGGCAAACTGCTCAGGTGAGTGAGAGAGAGATACACATTCTGTACAAATTGACATCAACGACCAGGACTGTTCCTCAGCATGTTTTATTTACTACTGTAAACACCACCTTTGAACACAGCATGTTCATTTTGCTTTACAGGCATCCTAGACATTTCTGGCACTTCTTAAAATGCTTACTCCTTTATGTTTGCACATCTTTCTCGCTTCATCTCTTGCCACAACTTTTCACCAGCCTGGAGAGACAGTTGTGATCAGCTTTCATCTGTTCAAATAACTACATATTTAATTGCTTTTATCTCTACAACTGCAAAGAGAAGTCCTTATACACACACACACATCACTGCTCTTCTGCAGAAGGACTATTCTATATCTATGAAATTTGGCAGTGCCCTCTAGTGATTAAAATTCCTGGACCCTCCCAACAGTACATTGAAACAAGACTTGGGTTCATAGTCCACACATAAACCACTATGTATTCTTGCTGGTTTTCGTCATGAATAAGCAGCAGATTGGAATTTCAGATCTTGAAGAAGCAAGGGCAGAAGCATTCACAATATAACTAAAGAAGTAAAGACCAGAAGAACCTTTCCTTTGTTTGACCAAGTTTAGAGGGAAATAAAAACTACAACACATTTATCATCTTAAAGCTCCTAGAAACTCATGCAAGGCAAATTATATTGCCCGGAAATGTTAAAATCATATCCTATTTGGTATGAAAGCACAGTCATAAGAATGGAAATAATCCTCTCAGGAAACAACTCAGCGAGAAAAAACAACATGACCCTGAGTTATAAACAGGAAGGGATTTTCAGTGTACTGCAGGGGATTTAGTGAAAAGATTCCCATTAACGTTAACAGGAGACACAGGGATGAATCCCCATGCACTGAACTGAAAGACAGCCCTTACTGTGGAATGCTCTTCTGAAAGCGAGCAAGTCTGATTCTGGCTGTGCACCCAGCTAGAAGCAGGGATGAAAAGGGTTAATTGCTTTCTGATGTTTGAGTTGAACTGAAGACACAATATAAGCAAGAAGCATCTGAAAATAATGTTTCTTTTAAGAATTCTGTCTGTCTTCTCTACACAGATATGCACAGCTCCCTGCACTATCTATCTAATGTGAACCTCATTTAGATTAGATGAGATTAACCTCAGACTTCATTGCCCATGCAAACAATACAACTTAAGTGCACTAACATATAGGCTAACCACTTTTCTCAAAACATAAATGCTTCTCTCTGCAGAGCTTTTAAGCAAATTACAAAACAAACTGAACGTAAAGCACAAACAGAGCTATTCTACTGTAAAGATCTGTTTTTTATGCAATTCTTTTTATGTTGTGTTATATTTAGAAATGTAAACTATAAAATGTTCTGATGCGGTCTCCATTCATGGGTTCTGGTTTTTTTTTTTTTTTTCAGTTGAAGTTTGTCTTTTTATTGCCTGAGAAGTGAAACTGAAATATTAAAGTGAACCCTGGACCATTGAAATAAATGATAAATTTCCCACTGTTTTGGAAATAAATAGATAAATAAATAAAGTAGGATTTCACCCTCTTCCTTCATGTGCATCCAAAAGTGAAGGGAGACTAAAAATGGAAATTTCCTCCAGTGGAGGAAATAACAGGAATACATAGCAGCTGGACTACTGACCCGATATGTATTCATGTAAACACACAGTTGTAAAATTTACCACAGGTCTTGAGACTGTTTTTTCTTCCTTGTGATTATGAAGAGGCACCATCTTCCTACTGACATCGCTTTAGGAAAGAGGATAGGTTAACTAACTGCATCATATTTGCAAACTATACAAATTATTATGATTTCCAAATAGTGGGGTTAGGAGGCAGCTCCTATGCTAGAGGGCAGGACTGTTATTTAAGGGGGCCTTGGCAGGCTGGAGAAATGGGCTGATCAGAACCTCCTGAAATTCCACAAAGGCAAAGTCCAGCACCTGGGATGGTTGAACCCCATGCACCAGGACAGGGGGCTCAGCATTTCCTTGCTTCATCTTGCATTTCATCTTGCAATAGCAACAGCAATGCTTTTTGATCACTTTACACTTGAAGTTCTAGGTCATACTAGTAATGCATTATAATGTAAATAACATCAGACTATCACATTTTGCAAGTGGTCATGAAAAGCTCAAAGGATTTATCACAACTGCTTTCAAATATCTTTTAGAAACTATCCTAAAGTGAAATGTTACCAGATACGAAAAAAATCCACTATAGTTTCCATTCCTTGTTTCCTTGACCTTTTTCTAGAGGAAAATACAAATGGTAGAGATGGATGCCTCTCTCCCTGCACCCTCTATGGCTGTCACCAACCTCCTCCAGGGAGCCAGGGACAGGACACACAGTTCTGAGGCTGCTCAGCTGCACAACCTACAAAGACAGATGAATAAATTCGTAAGTTGTAAGAAAGAGATGTGGGGGAAAAAAAAAAAAGGAGAAAATGTAGAGCAGAGGTAAGAAAGATCAAGAAGGTAAAATTATAAGTGGCTTAGATTGCTGAGACAGGATCATTAGTAGTCCAGGATGGTATGGAAGAATGGAAGAATATAAAACCCTCAAGGACAAAGCAAAGGAAATGCCGGCTGACAGCAGTTCAGCAACACTGAGGATCCATTTCAGGCACCAAAAGAGTTTGACCCTTCTTTTCCTGATTAATGCCTGCCTGGACAGCAAAGTCTTTCTGGGTATCTTTTTATTGGGGTGGTGAGTATAACAAAACTAGCAGCTTATTGCATCCCAGCTATATTTGTGAGTGCTAGCCAAGATATAATTGTCTTAAACTTTAAAGCTGACTGTTTTCAAGGTTTCTCCACATGTTAAAGGTGTGCAAACAGGTGTCCCAGGGGCTATTGTAACAGAAATAAAGATTTAAAACTTTGTAGTACTGTGTGGTATTGAATTTTGGTGTTGGAAAAAAAACTGCCTTTTAATCTGTCATCTTATTAACCAACTTGAATTGGTGCAAAATTATGCATGTTGTGCAGACAAAACCCCTTGTGTATTCACACTACTGTCACTTACTGCTTTTCTGTGTCTGGATATTTTGTAATTAATGTCACTCCCAAAAAGGCTACTGAGACGAGCATTTCTCAAGGGCTTTCAAGGCAGAGTCACTCAGTTTCTTACTTTCTACAAATTATGAGTGCTCAGCCATGAAACTAAGAGTAGCAGCACGGTTTTAGGCAATGTATGCATAGCTGATTACAGTTTTAAAATTATTAGTCTTTAAGCAAAATTGCTGCCATTCAGTTTATATTAGCAGAACTCCTAGAAATTGAAAATATTTACAAGAAGGAAATGATAGTGATGTCTCAACTACCAGAATATGAATAGCCCATGAATGTTGATTACACATTATCAGTGACCACCATGGTCTGGACCACTGAAAAGGTCATTTTGTCCTCCAGAGAAAGAGCTGTCCATGACTTCCCAGGTTATGCTAGAAATCCCTGCTGGGCTCTTGTTCTTTGTCAAGGAAGCAGCATTACAAATACGTTCCTCCCCATTAGCTTTTAGTCCACCTTATTTAACTTTCCAGATGTTCGGCTTCAATACAGATTAGAGGTATTGCTGTTAAGCAACTAGATGCCAATTTATCTTGAGAAATCTCCAGTTAGGAGACTGGGACAGGTTTAGCAGTGTTAAGACTTGTTAAGAAATTTTCTTAGCAATATTTCCCTTCTCCAGTGTATCCTCAGACACTCAAAATCATGGAAGCTTCACAAGTACTGTCTTGAGGCTAGTTTCAATTAAACCCTCGCCTGACCAGGCAGCAGTTAGTGGCAGAAGATACCTTTGCATTACAATAGAGGATAGTCATGTCATCAGCCCAGACTCGGCAAGTTCAGAGTAAAAAGCTCAGAGTAATTCTGGTTCCAAATAGCTTCCAAGATGCTACACTTCCACATCCATCACTGCAGTTATCAGCATATTTGCCATACACCAAGTATTTTCCTCCATGTCTACAGGAGTATCTTGCTCATGGAGGGGGGAATCTAAGCTGAAATTTAAATTCTTCATTTGAAGATGTCAAGCTGGCTTCCTCCCACTGACTTATAGAAGCAGTTATCATTATTGCCCTGAAAGGTGCAAAGGGAGTAAGCCAAGCAATTAAGGGAGCCTGTAAAACCCTGTCAAGGTGCTGAATAGTCTGTTTATTTTCTTATTGATCTTGCCTTTCTTTTTTTGAGGTATAATAACTCCCCCATCACATTCTTAAAGTTCCTCATATCACACAGTACCTTAACCTTTGTTTTGTAGTTCTGTACTCTGCCTTGCACTTACAGCTCTGTAATCTTTCTCCTAAGATGCTGTAACAGTATTTTTCCCATGTCGTTCTCATGCTGTTATTCTCGTGCTGTTATTTGCACCTTACAACTTGGATATCACTGTTAGCCTGAATTTCTCAAAGGAAATGATTGCCTTCAGGTGAGTTATGTAGCTTTTAGTTTATACTAAACAAAAAAAAAAAAAAAAAAAAAACAAGAATTAGTGGATAGCAGAGTATGTAATAGTCATTTCTGTATTTGATGAATATTACCCAATATACATATACATAATGCTAGGCAACGACCTCACCTTCTGTGAAGAAAATGTCCCATATGCTGCACTGAAATCAGTATTTGCACTGTAGGATACTAAATAAAAGACTGTTTTCAATTTACATGATGTAAGTTGCTGGCATCTTTTATTTTTAATCAAGCTACAAGATACTGTGAAGCACCTGGGACTGGGATCATCTTTCTCATTGTGCTAGTAGGCACCAAGTACCCTGAGCACTAAATCTGAGCAGAATTTTCCAGTGTAACCTCCATACAGCTATGGAACTTACCTAAACTTCTGCATCATTAACACCGCATTGAGTTTAGGTAAAAACTGTAACTTTTACTTCTGGTTTGCAGATACTGAAAAAGTTCATAGCATCTGAAATCTCAAGTCCTTTCTGTACACAGTATTTTTAGTGTAAGTAGCACCATACTGTTACTCCTTGGACTTGTTGCCAGGACTCAGGTGGCTGAGGAAATGCAGCTCACTCAGACATCTTTCTATCTGTGCTGCAGGAAATCACTGTGCACAAAAATCTCTGTTTCCGAAGAAGAGCCATGCTCAGTCATCCACATAAGGGGCTTACTCATACGCCCTGTATATATAAATTACTGAGGGGGAAAAAAGAACTTAGCTGAGTACATTTTGTCACAGGAGATAAATCTAAAGCAGGTTGAATGTGAGCACTAACCTAGTTACTTACAGTCTAAAAATATTCCAAGCTGGTTTTTAACATAAACAACATCTCAGCAACCAATGCAAGCTAGAGTCTGCATTTAACAGATGTGAAAGTGCAGGGGCAGTCGTGGCTCAAGTAGGAATGAGTTTCATTTAGAATCAGAGAGTCACAGGGAAAGGTGACTCCCTGTGAGAGGAGAGCTCAGGAGAGGAGGCAAAGCCCAGGAGTCCCACTGGCTCATTCCCTTTCTCTAGGTGAGATCAGCTACAGAGGTATCATTCCTGACAAATGTGTGTGGAACACTGTGGATTAAGCGTTCTAAACTGTTTTTATGATTTGGAAAAGAATTGCTACATTTCATCTTATTAGAGTCAACAGAACAAAGAGAAAGGAAAATCTGAGCAGCTATAAATTATTTCTTTATGCATTTTGTATGCTAGGTCTCACACCCGGATTAAATATGCTTGGCAAGCTGCATTTTAACTGACATCAGGCTATGCTTAATGCCAACAGGAAAAAAAAAAGGATAAAACTATCCTTATTGAGACATTGCTTGCCTTACCAAGACATTGAAAATTCAAAATATCATTTGCTTTTTTTTTCTCTGACAATGTATTTGTAGGTAGAACCAAACATAATGTCTTCAATAAATACTAAATTTTACTAGTAAAAAGGAAGAAAAAAAAAGAAGCACGACTTCTCTAAAAATAAGGTCATACCTGCAGAATAGATTTCAGTTAAGAAAATGAGGGGAAGAGAAATTGTTTTTTTTTTTCAAGGAGTTTAAAATCTATCTTTAATGGGACTAAATTTTTCTCCTTCTTGCAAATCAGACAAAATACTTTGATTCACATTGCAGTAAATGTTTCTGGTTGAACTGCAACTATTTTTGTGTGTGTCTGTGTGTGTGTATTTGTGTGTGGATATGGGTGAATGTTTAAATGCCATCATAAAGATCAAATAAATATCCTATTCAGCCACCATAATAAAAATTATATGCAGTTTAACAAGGACCATCCTGAGTGAGAACTGAGTGTACTGAAAACAAGGATTTTTTGTTTATTTTCGGCATCCAAATAACAGCAGTAGCAGTAACTATCCGGATGAGTACTACCCTTGGATGAGTTTGAAAGCAGGTAACAAAAGACCACTCAAACCATTTTCCAATTTAAATTATATAATGACCCTATCACAAACTGGCACATCGGTTCTCTCTAGTATTGAAGAAATGTATCCTCTAGCACGTAATACAAAATAATTCTCCAAAGGGTCCATATAGGATATGGACTTCAGTAGTACAAAATTATTTAAGTGTTCATAATAACTATGGTTTACTGAAGCAGTCGGCAGATACACCTCTGGGTCCTCACTACGAATCTACTGAGGGGACTGTATGAACATAGTTCTACTGTATGAACATGTAAAATTATCCTCTTCAAATACACCTGAGTACGTTCATGTGGATCTTGACTTCCACTAATGTTCATGCAAAGCTGTGCATTCAATGATCTTCATGTATACCATTTGAACACTAGTGTCTGCCTGGGTATATAAAGCTAAGCTCATTCTTCTAGCTGGGTAGATGTTAAAAGCCCCTGCAGCAGGCACTGATGTTGCTGCTCATAGACCATGTAAGCAAGGCAGCAATGTTCCCGGGCTTGCAGCAGCTAGCAAGCCTTTCACTGAAAAGGCCTGTGCAGAATCCCGACTGTTGTAAAAAAAAAAAAAAAAAAAAAAAAAAGCCAGAGGTGTGGAAACAAATGCTTCCTGTTCTAAAAGCAAATTCATTAATTAACTTTTAAACCTTAAAACTACTGACTGCCCTCCATTTTCTCAGGTTACCATAGTTGAAAGCAGTTGAACTACACAATAGTTTTAACTAAAGTCTAAAGCACCTTTGCCCATGTTTTCAGGGAGGCTGTGATGACGTGTCTGAGTTGCCATATGCATTAGAGCAAATGGCTGTGCTGAAACACCAGTAATTGTTACATGAAGCCTATATACTATATAGTGCATATTGACAGGCAAAACCCAGCTACCTTTTCAGGTAGGATGCCGTGTCAACATCAGAAGCTTGTTTAGAAAATCTCAGTGCTACAATGCAAAACCAACCTTGGTTACCCGGCATCTCACCTCGGTTGCTACGGAGATGCCTTTTTTCGTTTAAAGGAGGAATAAGTTGGCATGCGCTACTACCTCGTTTTCTCTAGATGCATGTAGCTTCCTAAAGCCAGCACACCTGTGAAATTTCTGCTCATGTGTTTAATTCCTAGAAAAATATCTGCCAGTGAAACAGTGGACTGAAATATCTCTTTCGCTCTTTACCCCTATTACAATAGCCTAAGAGGGATTTTGGAACATCACTGGTAATTTTTTCTTCAGTATCATATGTGTAAGAATCTGTTGTCAGACAGAACAGGGAGCTTACTGAGGAACATAGAGGTTTTACTGTTTCTGCCAAACATTCAGCTTTGGGCATATTCTTTTTTATTATTCAGAAATATCCTGCATTTCTGAAACTTAGCCTGAGGTTCCATTGCCCAAATAAAGGTGTACAAATTTCTTTGAGATGCCATCAAACATTGTGCTTGGCTTCTACTGCAGAACTGCCCAGGACTGGCAGCAGCTCCTATCTATCATCTCCATGCAGATAATTCAACTATCCTAAGACAGACCAAATAGCATTAGACTCATTTAGGCAACTGCTTCCCATCCTCAATATTATGGTGTTTATGGACCAGGGTTTTGATGCCTTTCGCACACACACACACATACACACACACACACACAAAAAAAAAAAAAAAGGAGGGGGGGAAGGGGTGGTGGGGAGTCGGGATGTCAGCACTCCTTCCCCAACAGCCCCTATCTTAGTGACTCAAGGCACTGATAGAGATATGGGAAATCCAGATTCAAATCCCCGTTCTGCCTCCTTTAGAGCACAGATTTCAACCCTCTTAGAAGATGCCTGAACAATCAGGTAAGTACAGAGTCCCTCCTGTTATGCTTTATGTACAATGAATATTCATGAAAACAGGCATTCAAACCTATATTTTTCAGCAAGGCCCTTAATTAACTTACCGCTGAGATATTCTTCCTTTGTCTAGCTTGAAGAATACTCAGCAATGTGCAGTAAAACAGCTATAAAAGGAGAACCTTATCTATCCTGTAACAGTATATAAATGTTTGTAAATGTTTCATTTCACTAGCTAGATCAAAAACTCAAACAGTTGTATAGCTCAGGTGCTATTGCTTATTCATCTTGATGATGATATTCTCTGAAAAAAAAATATATGTAATGACTGCTATGAAAAAGTCTGTCACATAAAATGTACAGAGCATTCCACGTGGAGTTCTCTGAGGAATTGTGCTCAGCACCCCCATACACCAATGAGGGATGTATTATGAAGGAAATCACCTTATTTACTAATTTAGCTAGTTTTTAGTAGTCGTTCTGTAGCAAAAGAAAAATAAGCAAACCTCTCTGTTCTTTTTTATGTCCTTTCCTGAATGAGACTTCCTTATGATAATCATTTTGGCCCAGAGCATCTTGCTACCCACTGCCAGTGAAAGATGTCACCCTGAGAAATCCTTTCACCGTGAGATCATTATATTCAACAAGATTATCAGAGGCTGTATTCATGTTTCAGAAAACACAAAATAAAAGCTTAGAGTTAGTAAGAGAATGGATGCTCAAGAGTTATGGACCAGGTTTAATGGCCAGGTCACAGACACCGAGTTCTCTGGTTTTCAGTATTCCTGCATGACTAAAGTCCTCTAGTTTTCTCCGAGTGTGTCTCTATTCATGTTTTACCAGAAGTACACTTCTGAAGCAATTTTCCCTGTTGTACATCCTCCTGTGCTTTGGTTCACATGCTGAAGTGATACCAGAGTGCACCAACTAGATTATTTTTGGGTTATAAAAACTAGAAGATGACTGTCTAAAACACTCCAGTCCCTAACGGGCAAGCAGTTTTTGAAGGAAAACTAGACCAAATAAAACCTCTGAAAAGTGGCTCTAAGTCTTCAGAAACATCTCCTTTGGTCTACAGACCTTTCCCTATTTATTTGTTCTGTTTATAACATAGACAGATCTCTGTCCTACTTGTCAAATAACACTTCCTTTCATCAGAGGGAGCAGTCACATCAGTGACAGTTGTCAGAGAAGATGTTAATATGGCCAAAGTGCTGCTTCATGTCACAGGCTGGACAGAGATCACAACTCCCCCGTGCGCCTAGGAGGAATGAAGGGACCCCCTTGTGCGCAAGACATATGTATGAACCTTATATACAGGAGACCACAAGGCACAGCCAAACCAGGTGCTGGCTGGCTTCTCAAAGCCCAGGAGGGCAGGGAGGCCCTGTCTGCCCCAGCAGAATGGTTGCAGCTAGGTGCAAGCAGCCAGGAGAAGCTGCTAGACCCAGGGTCTGGCTCGGGGTGCAGGTCCCCACAGCAGCTCTGCACATTAGGGAGCTAGCCACCAAGGAGGATGTTGTGAGGGGCTATATGGTGCTGGGTCAAAGGCCCTGCCACTTTCCTGCCCAGCTGGCATGAGTACGTTCCTTGACCTTCAGGACCGATCCCAGGCAAGCTTACTCAAACACCCAGCACAATCTGCTACACTGATGACAAGTTGTTGTTTAAATACAGCATTATTCATGAAGTTTGCAGCTCAGTCCTAGTGTCTATGGACAGCCTAAGAAATGCAGGTATCTTATTTCTTTGGCAAGTTTCAATATCCTTTCGGTTCTGAACTTTGTTTCAGCTTTACAGTATTATTTTCTACTTCAAATTCCCATGGCTGTAGCTACAAGCAAGCAAAACATATTCATACTCTTATGAATTTAGATTATCACTTTCTGCATCTCCAGTTCCTAAGTAATTGCAAATTTCTTTACATGGATCTAGGAGGAAAAATTAGTTCTGTGTTTGTTTCCCTATATTAAACTACAGGGGGAGCTATGGGAACAATCAGTTCTCCATACATTCACTTGCCTTGGTTTTGTGCTGAAATGGGAGACAGGCTACCTTCTTTTGGAGCAAGAGAATAAAACAGGAGAACATGCTCTAGAATTGGACCACTTCGTTGTCTTTCCTCTTTGTTCCTCCATAAATGGGAATGGTGTTCTAAAGGCGTCTAAAGGCAAAGGTAATCATGTATTCAATTAGTTGTATGTATTGTACATGAACTTTGAACAAATGTCTTCATTTTTATTGGTGATATATAAAATCAAATGCCTTTCCTACTTCTGTTCATAAAGGTACCCTGTTAAAGATAAAAGGCACATACCACGAAATACACATTTTTCCTGATATTGTCTGTGAAATAGCAACTGCCAATTACTCAGTAAGCGTGGAAGAAGTCTTGACTTACATGTAGGAAAGTCTTAAAGTAGGAGAACAACAGCTAGATAGCTATCCAAATATCTAAGCGAAATAGAAGTCTTCTGAAATAGTTTGCGTCCAGTATTCTTAGCTGTCAGTGGGAACCCAGTAGGTTGAAAAATGTGACCAGTAATAAATTCCTTCCTCTATAAACTAAAGAACAATCTTGTAGACAGCTATTGAAGAGTTGAAAAGATTTAGGACTAATCACATTATTCTACTGCCCTGGGAAAATATAGCAGACATCTATAGAAATGCCTGCAAAAGATATATATATATATGGATCACAGATGATTTCAACCAAAAGCAGGAAAGATACAGATTTTTTTATTATTATTTAATGTATGTATTTATTAATTAATTAGTAAAGAAAGGGACATGACTAAGTGGCAAAATCATTTGTCTCTTTCTAATCAATCTCCCGCTTCATGGTGCCAATTCCATGGTGTTGGCTGCAATCTGCCGCTAACAGATGTACTCAGGTTTGGAAGCTGTTACTTAACCTACAGGCAGTGACAGTGTTTGCATAATTCTGATGTTATCCAGAGAGGATTAGGAGACGAGCACAAATTTAAACACCCTTCTCCAACACGTATTTGAAGATGATGTGCATTTGCAGGGGACCGGCTGTCACAAAACTAATTTGGCCTATGTTTTCATTTGAACATATGTAGTTTCTCAAAGGAAGTGGATTGTAGGCAGAGATGAAAGCAATTCAGTGCCTCTGATCTCTGGGATGCCATTTCCAAATGAGATCACCTTCACTGCACATTTTCTTTTTCTGGCACCCATCTGGAGAAATTTAGAGACATAAAAACACACTCTTTTATTTTCAGAGTTTTCCTCAGCATATAATGCATGCTATAGAAACAGTCTGAGGCTTTGCTGTTTTTAGACTAATGTAATTTCCTGAAAACTGAAATCAACAGTAATTTTTAAAGACAGACACAAGATGATACCACCAAAACTGTTTTCTGTTTCCTCCCCATTGCTCTAGAATGTGAAATGAAACCAGAAATCTTTAGAATTCACTTCGTTCTTCCCAAAGAGAAGTAGCCAATATAAGAAAGCTATACTTCAAGTTGTAAAAGCAGGTCGGGTTTCATAGGTCAAATATAAAAGCTAGATTTGTATTGGTGTACACAGCATATCATAAAACTCTTATACAGATAAAAGAGAGAATCTGGGATCAAACTTTTCCACATCAGAAAAGACAAAAATCCTACCGCTGCTCTCATTAAGGCTATAGCAAGATTGTCACTTTGTATTTCATCTTATATTTTTTGATTCAGTTTAATGAAAGCATCATGGTGAGATATATCTTTAGAAAGACAAAGTGAAATTGAAAATCTGTTGTTATTTGGCATTTCAGCAAATATGCTAATTGTTAATAACATGATTTTTTTAACTTAATTTTTTAAATTTAGCAAATGCGACATTTGCTAAACAGAGAGTTTACTGGAACAATATTTATCTTTACACTATGTTGACAGACTATATGATATTCCATTTTAATTTTAGTAAGTTATTCATTTTCAGAATTAAGCAAACAGAATGATCAGGAGGATATAATCTGCATGTCACAACATTTGTTATAAAGCACAGATTTTTAAAAAAATAGCCAACTGTCTAAACTACCTGTTAAGTCTACAAGCTAACTGATGATTAGCCACCACTTGGCTGTGAGAAAAAGAAAAGATGTTCCTAAAGGTTTTTAAGTTATCAATCTGTTACCAACACCAGTCATATGCTGTGAAAACAACTCCAGAGAAGCAGTTAAATTTCACATGTAAAATTAAATGTGGCATTAGCAAAATGAATTAATGGCAAGTTTCTAGAAAGACACAATCGGTTTCTACACAGAACATTCCCCGAACCACAGTTGTTGCTACTACCACCTGCAGCTTCTGTCCTGCTCTCCCCTCCCTATTAGGCTGGACGACTGACCCTATTCCGCGACATCATCAAGTCCCTGACTTACCGACTGGGCTGAGGAGAGAAAAACTGATGTTATTACGAGAATCGTTTTTCAAGCCATTTTCATACCATGTTCTGCAGGTCTTCCTTGCCTTTATTTTATCCAGATCATCTGGATAGAATAACCTGGATTTATCTCAGGTGAGAAATCTTATGAAATTCAACAAGGCCAAGTGCAAGGTCCTGCACCTGGGGAGGAATAACCCCAGATACCAGTACAGGCTGGGGACTGACCTTCTGGAGAGCAGCTCTGCAGAGAAGGACCTGGGTGTCATGGTGAATGACAAGTTGACCATGAGGCAGCAGTGTGCCCTCGTGGCCAAGAAGGCCAATGGGATCCTGGGGTGCATGAAGAAGAGTGTCTCCAGCAGGTCGAGGGAGGTGATCCTGCCCCTCTACTCAGCCCTGGTGAGGCCACATCTGGAGTACTGTGTCCAGTTCTGGGCTGCACGGTACAAGAGGGATGTGGAGCTGCTGGAGAGAGTCCAGTGCAGGGCTACAAGGATGATCAGGGGCCTGGAACATCTGCCCTATGAGGAGAGGCTGAGGGAGCTGGGCCTGTTCAGCCTGGAGAAGAGAAGGCTGAGAGGGGATCTAATCAGTGTCTATAAGTACCTCAAGGGAGGGAGTGAAGAGGATGGTGCTGGCCTCTTTTCAGTGGTGGCTGTCAATAGAACTAGAGGTAACTGTCACTTTGAGGGTGACAGAGCACTGGAACAGGCTGCCCAGAGAGCTTGTGGAGTCTCCTTCTCTGGAGATCTTCAAAACCCGCTTGGACGCAGTCCTGTGCCACGTGCTCTAGGTGACCCTGTGTTGTGCAGAGGGGTTGGACTAGATGACCTCTAGAGGTCCCTTGCAACCTTAATGATTCTATGATTCTATGATCATGCACCGACAAAACCCAAAGGATACCCCTCTCTGTCCCATAGCTTAGGGATCAGTGGCTGAAGGAAAGATCTTCCCAGGTTTGTCCTAATATGCTGAAAGGCCTAGGCAAATACCAGTGCCATCTACTAGTCCGCAGTGAGGCTTTCTCAAAATGACAAGCAAGGGAGAGTTCACAATTTCTTTCCTGGTTTCAGGAAAGGAAGGTCTGTGTTAGCAGTAGCTTTCTCCAATACTTTAACTCATCTCAAGAAACTCATAAAAGATTCCAAACTTTATTCCAAAACTAACAGAGGAAAAAGAAAATTTGCATGGGACTTCTTATTCACCTGTACAAAAGCATCAGTAGTATTATCCCTATTTTATAGATGCAAAAATTCAGGTAGATTGTGATTACACAGTTTGCATGTAATTGCCTATTTCTGCCAGACAAAGGGACTGAATGAATGGAAAGAAAGATGAATAAATAAAATCTATGCATAGTATAAATCATGGATAATTGCACAAAGGCCTAAGACTAATGTGCGGTGCACAATATAATTTTTAATTATTTTGACTCAGGCCAAAATCAGACAGTATCTGAGCACATTTATTATCTCAGTGTTTTACATTCTGTTACTATTGCTTTTATGTTTTGATACTTTGAATGGAAATGAAGACAATTTATAATCAAGGAGTTTCACAGCAATTTCTTTTAAAAATATTTTAATTAACATAACATAGTTTTGCTGAGGTGCTATACAGCATGGATTGCATATCTGTATGTGATGTATCAGGGAATAAGGTATGGGAAAGTCTGGAGGGAGAATAACAGTTCCAATATATAATTAAATTAACTTTCCAAATATAAGCATTACATGGCTGATAATTTAAATATGAGCCATTATAATAAAGATAATAAAATGGTATCTCTGTACAGATGACAGAAACTATAAATGGCTTTGTGCAACGTAAAGAAGTTTGAAACAGAAGAAGCACACAAAAGACAATTCCATCATATATATGTCCTGATGTAAATTCAGTCTGAACTTTGTGTAAATTCATGAAAAGTTATCACTCAGATTATGCCTGTCTTTCTGTTTTGTTGAGTCAGAAAGGTAGCAAGAGTAAATCTAACTAAACTCATCATATTTTCAGAATGCTTATCATTGAAATGTAATCTCACATGTTCTCACAGAAATCTCACATGGCTAAAGAAATCTCACATGTTCTCAGACACAAGAATACATATTTTTCAATGAAACTGAAGAGCATCTGGAAAAATACGAGTTTCAGAATAGCAGTAGCAAATTTTAGTATTACACCTGTAACCCTTTTGTGGAATTTCAGGTCTCAGTATTCACCCTATCATATGAATAATTCCTCAGCTGATTCAGTGATTTTGTAAATGTTTCAAGATTCTGCATTTGACGCTGCTTTTAAGCACCTGCTAGTGTGACAGAATCTGATCTTTCATCTGCAGTAGCGCGTGCCAGCTTCTAGAGGAATTCTGAGAAATGCTGCTCGTCAATTCAAAAGTTGGGATTTCTACCCTGAGTTTGCCTCCACTGTTTCTCAGCGACTTTGAAATATCAGGATGACACTCTGTTTGGAAAGAAAAGCAGATGAATAAATTAGCAACTAATCTTTCTAGTTATTTTCAGTTATTTTCATGTAATGTTCTTTTACTGAAACCCTGTTAGCAAGATAGTTACTTGGCATTTACAGCAGGGTCATACTTCTTTTTGCAGGAGGTTATGGGAAATTCAGGATGTCACTTGCCTTCTTTTGAAGAAGATCAGCTTCTTCAGGCTTTGAATGTTAGTGTCTGTCTAAAGCATTCTTCTCAGTTAGGGAATCTAGACAGTCTGAAAACTTCCATATATCCCCACACCACAGAATTTTTCCATAAGCACTATGCAGCACTAAGACATAGCTCACTGATGCCAGCAACAGCATGAAGCACTGAAACTGCTGAACCCTGATGAGGTCACTTTTAATTTCCAATTTATATGGAAAGGTTTAGTTGCCCATTTATGTGGAAAGATTTGATAAAACGTGCTTGCTGGAAGCACGTACTTGCTGGAAAAAAAAAAAAAAAAAACTCTTTCTGTTGTTGTTATTGCTGTTGTTTTGCTTTCCTCATTCCCTCCTTCTCAGTCTCTCATTTTGTTTTAACATCTGGGAATTCTTCATCTTCTTTGCCATCCTTTCAGTAACTGTTCTCTCAGAAGAACTTGTTTGGGCTTGAAGACAGAAATACACTCAGTGCTGCTTGTTAAATGGAATTTTTTATCTGGCCTTTGGGGTTATGCAGCTTTAGGGTATTCTTTGGAAAACATAAAAGCAAGGAACAGTTTAGACTGAATCAGTGGGAGGAGATGGAGCAGCCTAAATACAGTGCATTGATTATTTGTGATAACAGTTGATTTCATGAGTCTCCTAGGTAAATCGTCTTTAATAGATGCCCTAACCAAAAAAAAAAAAAAAAAAAGATTGAAGCTTGACTAGCAGGCATGCCAGACTGGAGTTACAGACTGCCAGGGCTTCTGGTCTTCCACAAGGTCTCGCTTTGTGGAAGAACCGCCTGGAGTCAGATAGAGACAGAAAGAAGGAAGAGAATATAAAAGTCAGTGAGAAGACATGGACACAATCTCAGAGAAATCTCACATGGCTAAAGCAATCTCACATGTTCTCAGACACAAGAGCACTGCCATGCAGGGTGATAAAAACAGAACAGAACTAGCAGCATCTAGGGAAATAAATAGCTTCAGAGAGCCACAGGAAAAAAAAAATAGAGAGAGAAATAACCAAAGAAGAGACAAATAAGCCATTTGTGGAAACATTTCATAGCCAGGGAGAAGGGAATCAGGTTCCTCAGCAGATGAGCTGCCATCTCATGGAATGCCCATCATGGCTGGGCATTTGTTCATCACAGAGCCTGATATGATATAGTGCCCTCTACCACTACTTACTATATACTTTGAGGCTCTAAAATTCTATTTCATTTCATATTTGTCTTATTTCCCCAAATGAGGCAAAGAAGCGAAGGGATTCTGCGGATCTTCCATTACAGACAGACCTTCCCTTGCTCCTTTGTATTTTTTATAGTAAAGACGATCTGGTTACAAGACCTATAAAACACTGCTTACATCTATATTGAAAAGTGACCTTTATTGTGCTCACTTACCCCTTGTTTCTTGCTTTTCTAAATTGTTTAAGTTTCCTCTAAGATTCTGGTAAAGTCTTCGTAAGGACCAAATAAGATGTCACTCGTGATTTGGAGTGAGTTCTCCAACTGATGAGAATGGAGTCAGGGAGGACTGAGTTCAAACTGTGTCTATGCAGAGCATTATGCATAGTGATACATGATTTTTTTTTTAGCACAGAGCAGTAAAGGCCTAAAATGTAGAATGCTAAAAGTTGAAAGGAAAAAAAAAAGATAAAAAAGAAAAAAATCAGTAATCTTTGAAAGAACTTGCACATCATGGAAAGGAGAAAAAAAATCCAAAACAAACAAACAAACAAACTTTTTCTGCTTTATAGTCCACTTCCAAAGTATATCAGCTACAACCTGTGCTGGATCTCCAGCAGCTCTCTTGACATGTCATGGAACAATTCAGCTATTCTTAGAGGCAACCATGATTTTTTCCTGAAAATTGTAGGCCTCCCTAGTGCACCAAGTGTCTTCATACCATTATCCACTACATGACAGGTCTGCTATTATCATCTTTCAAACTGCTATTTAAAAAAACTCCTTTTTGCTCCTGGAGATGGTAAGGGGTATGAGTAGCAGGACCTGTCACAAGAGTACAAGAGCGTGCCAGAGAACATTTCTCTCAACATGCAGACAACTGTGAATCATGTGTCAGCCCCACAGAAATGCTCATGCGTTGCATCACAACCCAGAGATGAGCTTGCCTCTTGACTTATGAATCATAATACTTAAGGGGATGTTATTTTGCCTTTCCAATTAGTTTATCTTTTAAAATTATGTCCTGGCAATACAAGAATTCAAGACAACAGGATAGAGAGAAATATACGTGACTATCTTTTTCTTATGAGAAGCACAGAAAGGCACAAATGAGAATGGTGCTATCCCGTGAAAACATAATTCAAGGCATATGTCAGAGAAGAGTTTCTTCTTTGACAAGAAAAACCAAAAGCTAATTTTCAGGTATATATGGAATAAACTTTTAAATCCACTCTGGGACAAAATTCTGTATAGACATTGGAACAGATCAGCAGAGCTGTTTGTATTTATTTATTCTTTTGGGACAACAAAGAGGATACAAAGGCAAAAAAAACCTAAAACAAAACAAAACAAAAAATTATTTAGTATGAGGAAATATTGCAAATAAAGAGGAGAATACTGAACAATAACAATGTCAAGATTGACTTGTGTAATAAAAAATGAGGGGAAAATCTTGGAGACATGTTAGGAAAAGATGGAAGCATCATCAGACTTTAATCTATACTTGAAGACACGTACCATTTAAATTCAAGCCATCACCTTCCTGTTCTTTTACTTCCTTTCATTAGACTTATAAACTACATTTCTGACCAAAGGACCAAAAACTTTCCTCTTAAGAAGCCTCCATCTTCCCTATTGCTACCACATAGCTGTGCCCATTAGTTCAAGAACTCAGATGCCTAAAGCCCTTGATCCTCTAGAGCACACCCGAAAATATTCCTAAAAGGCAGTGGAAAGCTTTATAGATGAGTTTGCAGATGACCCCATTTTCCCATTCCCATCCCAAAATGATTCTGTAAAATGTAGCTTAAAAAAAGCTTAGAGCAGTATGTGACTAAAACACACAGAAGGAGAATGACTTTTCCCCTTGTAATGCCCAGTTACACACAGCATATGAATAACTAAAGAGCACTCAGGCAGATATGTGGCTTTAAGGTAGGAGATGAAAATCTGTTGACCCCATCTGACGTGCTTTGCAAAGCACAACTCTAGGTGAGCAGAGCGGCGCCATTCAAAGGAGGCTGACAAGAGGTAGCATAGTGTCCTGAGGGAACCACGTTGTGTGAATATAGGAAGTGAATATGCTGAAATACTTAACACCTCTAATCAAGCGGAGAAGATGTAAGGTTCAAAACACTGATTTTGTTCCTTTTACTTAAGAGAAAGAAGCTGTTCTTTCATCCTAAACATTTTATCAACCCTATGTCCACACTGCTACAAGTTGCAAAGCTCCTAATTTTTTACAATTGACTCTGAACAACCCAAACTGTGCACAGCATGAGCTGATAAATCTTGACTTGAACATTTTTTTCTGAATGTAAATTGCTGCAAGCTTTAAATGATCCTAAATCTCCCTGGGGTAGGTACAAACTATTTTTAAAATTGATTTGATACATCTGTTTTAAAAGTCAATTTGAAACAGAATATGTCTCTGTGCTAACGGAAGCAAATGGGATTTTGAAACATATGCTGCAAGCTTTTTTTTTTTCTCAAGAATGCAAGAATACAGCCACACAAATAATAATAACAACAGTAATAATCTACTGTGTATTCCAGTAACTCTCCATACACATATAAGTATATTGACATCCTGACAGACACATACCAGCTGTCTGTAAGTCATGAAAACTGCAGCAAGAGCGGGTGACTGAAAACATGGGAACAAGAGAAGCTTCTCTCATGGAAAAGGTTATACAAGCTAGCTTATATGCATACAAATATATACACGATATGTACATATATACAAACACATACATGCACACACACGTTCACACCTATATATGTGTTGTGTGTTTATATAAAAATGTCTGTATAAAAATATATATATAAAAACAAACTTTCTGACATTTTCATAGAAAAAATCAACCTATCAGCAAAATGTCAAAATATCTACTGTTGCCCAGACTCTGAAATCTTGAAATCTTGTAATGTCTCTTCTCTCACCTCATCTCCCTGGGAGAACTAAACATCTCCTGAGATACACAGATGCCTCTTACAGTAAGGTAAGGTACTGCATTAGGGAAGTTACTCATCTCCAGTTCATCAGGGGAAGCAGTAATTGTCTGAGGAAACCCACTCTGCACACAGAGCAACAGGGATGAGAAAATCCGAGACTGTCAATCCTAGGAGATATTCTAACATTATCAATTTGCAAGAGAAATATTTCAGGGAGTTTTTTTTTTTTTTGACATGAAATGAAAATGAGAAGAACAAACAGTTTAAAATCAAATGGCTAAATTCCCTTATTTTTAATGGACCCAAGAATTCACCACTCTTAAAAGAGCAAAAAGTTTAAAGTATTCCTTAAAAAACAAAAATCCCAAAGTATTCCCCAACATTGGTGGTTGAAAGAGGCTGCAACTGTCTCCTGCCTGTACAACTCCTCTGTCCATCTGCAGGAACTGGAATGTGAAGAGGTCACAATTGTGATTGCTGCCCGCTTTTGCCTCAGGCACCCTCTGTAGATCCTTTCTCTGCCAGTTTCTGCGATTGTAGACTGCCAAACTCAGTTCCATCAAAGGCAGAGAATAACTTTCTGTTTTCTCAAAGAAAAAGGGAAAAAAATAAACAGTGAAAAAAAGAGAGGAAAAAGACAATTTGAAAAATCTTAGAGAATGGAATTGTCACATTTATTCTGAAACATTGATCTTATACTGGCAATTATGATTTTTTTCTTTAGCCTTAATGCCACTCCTGCTACAAAACAGTGGCTTAAATGACTGTTTCAGTAATATTTTATGAAACTACATGAAGCAGACAGTCACCTTCGTAAAATCCTCTGTCCAAAAAACAAACAAACAACAAAAAAACAAAAACAACAACAAAAAAATTTCTCACCATTTTCTTTAAAGAGGAAGCAAAACCAAGCTATTCTTTTTTTTCTAACTATACATTTTCTATCTTTGTAATTAGGGCCTTAGAATTAAGGCCCTCCTTTCCTCAGACACCTTCCTGCTGGACCTGAAGAATCTCCAGAGTGCTTATTTTAACTCACTGAGGGGCTTTTAGAGGTGTCTTGCATGGAGATGGGAAGCTCTCTCCCAGTCTAAACCTCCCACACAATGTGTGCTTAGATGAACGCACACCTGAATGCCATGCAATTTTTTCCCCACAGCAGTGATCAGTGCTACAACTCTTGTGGTGGCAATGGAAATGCCCCACAAGATGCACCACATGGAAATGGCAAATGGAACATTTTATTAAGCAGCCAAAGTTCTCTTCTGCTCTCCCTCCAAGACAGAGAATTTAAATCAAAACGTGGCACTAAAACTTCAGTGCCTAAACAAGTTTGAGTGTAAACATGAAGACAGTAAAAATCCTCTATTTACGAAGTGAGACCGATGTGGCCACCCAGAAATACAAGTTAATACCAATGAGTTGTCTCCTGCTGTCAATACAGGAGAGGTATTAAAGAACCTGATCTCAACAAACAGTCGTGTGGTTATGAAACTGTGTGGCAGAACAGAAAAGCATCCCTGTAGGCAAGGCTGTCAAGGCTACAACAATTTGAAAGTGAAATTGGTATAAATAATTATCTGGAACCAGTGAGGCAAGAAAGAAAGACAAATATTGTCAAGAGAGAATAAAATATAGACTTTAAACGCAAGCTCAATGGTGAGACACAGCAAAGACAGCTACTGCTATAAAATACAAAAGGAACAGTGCAGGGGTGATTATTTTACAGTAGAAAAAAATGGTACTCTTAAAAAAAAATCAAATCAGGAATATTCATAAATTTCTAGTTAATCTAACTTTACTTTTCAGGTGTTCTCAATTCCATTTTGAGCACAATTTAAGAAAATGAATATGTAAATTAATCTAATCCTGGAATTAATTTTCATGAAAACTGCTGAATATTTGTACACAAATACCATATTGCTAAAATGCACCATACACTTTTAATTTAATACTGCAAATCCATGAATGTCTCTTCAGACTGAATTAGCCAGTGAAACCCTTGGTTTAATTGGAGACATGTTAGTGAAAACTAAGCTTTGCAATTTATGTGTCTTAGAAATTTTACAGGAGGAAAAGTGGAAACTTTTTGAAAGTTTATACATTGATGTCAAGAGCTACACATAACAGTTTCCAAGGTGAATGCAAGACCCGCTATTGGGTACCTACCAGTGCTTCACAGGCTCATTTTTACAGGCTTACAAAATCCTTGCTGCACCAGAAACCTTTGGGACTTTATTAGCCATTACACTAAAATTGCCCCAAGCTGACCTTTCTACCTTGGTCTTTCCTGCCATAAGGGATTGAAGAAGCATCCCATCTCCTCTCCTGAGACATAGTACTCATCTAGATTAATTCCCACACTCCCCTTTCTTTCCCCCTCTTCTTCTTTCCCTCTCCTTGGCCTGAGGCATAGATTTTTTATCTAAACCTCAAATCCCTGTGCAGGTTCCCAGCTAGCTGGCTAATTCTGATGAGTATCTGCCAGCATCAAGATCCTTCCCCATCTAGCTACCAAGAGTGAACTACCAACCCATCAGCTACACTGCCTACCGATACGTGCTCACTTTCTCTAACACCTGCCTCCTTCTGACTTCCCCAGGGGCCAGATCCTCCCATCCCCTGACAAAGCTTCCTGTTCCTGTGTTGGAAAGATTATAAACCCACCAGTTGCCTGGACATCAAACAGCGCCCTGTATGAGTCATCAGCTTCATTGCTATAGTCAAAATTGTCCACCGCCAGTAACTGTGGGAAGGAGATACTTCTTGGAGCCAGGAGCCAAGGTCTTTAGTATCTCCCCCCATGGAACTCAGGAGTTAATGAAAATGGAGCAGAAATAAAGCTCCTCTTTTTTTTGCCAAATTCCCCTGTGAGGCAAAGGCAAATAATGAGTATTTTCTCCTCCCTGGACTTCTGAAAGATGCCACTGAAGACTTTTGACTTCTGGGAAGAACTAATCTCGTAAAAGACAAGAAGATATTGAAAGTAGCTATCTCTCACGTCTCTGCAGCCACCAGTTCCACAAAGCGAGTGCAAGTCTGGGACTAGAGCAATAGCAACAACATACTGCAGAGCGCCTATTTTGGCCTCAGCTTTGAAGCACAGAAGCTATTTAGATTCACAGAGTCACAGAATGGTTGAGGTTGGAAGGGACCTCTAGAGATCATCTAGTCCAACCCCCCTGCTCAAAAGCACAGACACCTAGAGTGCGTTGCACGGGTGTTCATCCAACAACATGTTACACTGTGATTGAATTGCAACCAAGTGAATATACTTATGCATGAATATACCTATGCGTGTGTGTGTAAATATATATACGCACACATAAAGCTATACATATGCATATATACATATATAAGAATATATTATTATATTTCATATATTCTTATATATCTTTATATAAGAATATATTATTATATTTCATATATTCTTATATATCTTATATATATATGTATGCATGTATAAAACACCATTAAGGAGCCAGGGGTTTCTGAGATAACAGTGTTTAGAAAACTGACAAATCAGGCCAGGGTTAAATTTTAGAACAAATCATTATCAAATTCCTTCATTAACAACAGACTTGTGCTAATGGTATGTTATTAATCATCACCACTACACCTGCAGAATCACATAGCCTGTAACACTTACATCCTAAAACAGCTGGGAGTATATCATGGAGCTGATGTCATGTACTTGGTACTGATAGCTAAGGTCCTTGGTAGCTCTTGGTCCCAAAGGCCAAGGTCTCTTGGCCTTCTTTCTTTCTTTCCTTAGTTCTCATAGGTGTTTTATCATACTTGCAACTCCAAATAAACAGACATCTCAGCTGCTCCCAGTACTTATCTTGGTTTTGTTTTTGCCATTCATCTTTCATATATATTTGCCCACATATACCCTCTCCGTGATTGCAGTACCTTGCATTTTAGTTCTTTACTTTTGCTCACAATATCTGCTACTTGGATTGCTAGTTAAATATTGTCATGTGCCGCTGACATGCAATTGTGCAATTCACTTTCTCTCGTAATAGTGCTGCTCACACATTTCTGTAAAATGCTTAAATATTATATCTGGAAATCACAGCTAAGCAAAATAATTATGTGCTGTTGATTACGCTGTTTAGTGCACTTGTATTCAAAGCAAGAGAATATTAACTATATCTGAATTAGCATATTTATAATTTATAGATGCCACAGGCCTCTACTGAGAATACAGTTACATTGTTTGTATGTTCTCAAGATTATATTTTTATGACAGTACTTTGCTTTTGCACTATTGTACACAAAGGCTTTCTTATTTTAAGCACATTAGGATCTTTCACTGCTTAGAAGGTGCTGCTGCAGGTGTTGCTTATGCCATGCATATCCTGGCACAATCTATTTTTCATTTTTAAAGCCTCTCCTTAAAGGAAGCTGAGAATCGTTCATAAATAACATTGTAAGAAATCCAAGCTTACTGCTAATGGCAGCATTTTAATTGATGATGTTATAAACATACTTGCCACCACACAGCATTCAAAATGTGGCACACTGGTTTGTGAGATATAGCATCCTTATTTTTCTCTTTGGGATTTCTTGGACAGAAAGATGTGCCATGTCTATGTCAAGCCTATATAGAATTGATCAGAGTATCTCAGACAAGTAATCGAAATAATCTTTTACCATAAAGTCAGGAGAGAAATAGAAAAATCATCAGGGCAATAACTTGTAAAAGTAGTAGCATCTTCACTCTTCCTTCTCCCAAAGGAGATAGAGACATTAAGTATACATATATCTTTGCAAAACTAATCTTCAGTAGATACCTCAGACATTTTTTAAAAAGATAAGGAATAATCAAATAAGCAAATGGTCCAATTTCCACTCTCAATAGGCCTGTGAATATTTGAGATATGGGATGAACGAGTGCCAGAAGGAGAAAAAAAAAAAAAAAAAAAAAGGAAGCAATAGATACAAAAAGAATGGCAAGGAAAAGCATAAGTCTAGGAAATTAAACGGCTTTAAAAATGGAAGATAAATGTGAAATGTACACATTTTAAAAGGATAGTAAAACAGATATAACAGGAGGGAAAGTAGGAAAACTCTAGTGAGACCACACCATACTGCATCTGAAGCAAAACAGCCACAGGGAAAGAATAAGGACACAAAAGTCATATTGCTTTAATCATACTATATAGTTACAGTAGTAAAACCTCCTGAGCATAGATGGAGCAGTACAGATCTAAGTGTGTTTGTATCAGCAGAGCATATTCCTGAAAGAGGTAGAAGATTTGAAAGGCAGGAATACAGCTAACAGCAGCAAAGCAAAGAGAAAGTGGTGGCCAAGTTTGAGAGACAAGCGTATTGTACGCATCAATGACATCAGAGCAGCGTTTTAATGGTGCCTCTTAAATTTTATTGCAGAAAAGATTCACTTCCACAATCAAAAAGAACTCTAAATCGCTTGTGCCTTCTCATGCCAAAATATTTCCGACAAGGCACTTAACCTGCCCGCTTGTTGGTATATATACCTTGCAGACGCTTTGGTGATGGCAATAGCATTGCCACTTACATAAACACCAGAAATTCTGGCCTTTACTGCATCTTATGGCAAGAAAAAACAACACAGAAGTTACAACCAGATATGATAAAGGTCACCTCACAGTGTGCATATTAATTTTCTAATCACTTTTATGAGGTAGCTCTAGGTCAATCACTTCGTGCTTGTATTTACCTGTCAATCAGGCTTATATGTTTTGTCGCTTGATACAGGCATATGAGCCATCCTTTTATCACAGCAATCTTTTTCACCTCCTAATTCCATGGTTCCATTTACTATGTGCAATTACCCATTCCATATATCCACAGAAGAAGGGATAAGTATATTTTGCACAATTGTGGGTGAAAATGGACTTCACTTACACAAAGGTTTGGGCTTCACGCTTCAGCCCTTTCCTTTGCATCTAAATTGATATCTGAGAGTGAGAAGTGGTGAGAGTACTCATACAACTGAACAGAGAGCCACTAATGTCAATAAGACGACTCTGGGGAAGTAGCAAAATATTTATATATTCTGAACATATTTTCAAATGCAGTTATGAATCGCCTCAAAGACATCGAGATTGCTGTACAAACTAATCCTCTTTTCTCTTGAGGTTCAGAGCAATTATGCTGCATTTGAGACACCATGGGTTTCAGCTGACTGAACCAGTGCCTGGGTGCCAAGAGCATCTTGGTAGATTTAATAAGTCAGATAATTCATGCACAGCTGATCAGCAGTTACTGTTATGCTGGTCCCTTCCTGCCATTAACATTTTTGCAGTTGTTTTGCTTTCTTAGAAGGAAGATAATAAAAAGCCACATGATACAGGCCAGAGGGTCAATTATTGGTATGCAAAAGCAACCTTAGGTGATATCTACTGGCTGCATGACTATTTAAATGCTTCAGCCTGGTGTCCTTTTAGTCACAGCCTCTTGAGGGCTCAGGCTTTCTGTATGGCAGAAGGGACCACTTTCTCACTAAACATTGATACTCAGTTAATCCAAGTCGTAATTAATTGGTTTTCTTTTACTGTGTATTCATGTCTAAAAAGGATTTTTTACATCATTATCACATTTAACTAACCAGGGCATACAGAACTGGACCTGCTGTAATTTTTTTATTCATTTTCACACCAAGGGAATACAGAGTATCCATTTTAATTCCAGTGTAAGCAGACACATCACCCCAGACACTGATCTTCATGCAGGAATCTAGAGTGTCATCTAGGTTAGGCCAATCTTAAAGTCAACAGGACTCCATCTACCTATATTATCTATTATTAAAGCCAGTTCAGAGACATTCTTATATTAGAAAAATATCCATAATGAAGCATAATCGGTGAAGTTAAACTAATTTATACCAAAGCTAAGAGGATGTTAATATAGTAACAGGTAAGCTAATTGTTAGGAAAAAAGGCTGCTGCTGAAGAAGCAGATCTGTGTGTCTCTACTAATGCTAGCAGTTGCCTCAGCCATATAGATACCAGGAAAGTTACATTCCACTTCTCTCAAAAAGACAGGTACTGTAAGTCAGCGAGACAATACATTGACTAGTCAGGATTTCTCTGGGCACCAAACACAGGCTAATCTTTCTACTTTCTGAGTCACAAAAGTGTTACCATCAGGAGTGATAAAACTTGCCTCTCAACAGACCTTCACACATTAGTTTTCTAACCCCTTTTATGAGTTGTTTATAGGTTATATGCAGTCAATCACTTTATGTTTGGATTTGCCCAACTGGCTTATGTATCTCATCACAACCTTTCCTCTGAAATAACCAAGAGGAATCACTGATCTCCCACTACTTGTGAAAAATTTTATATATATATACATATATATATATATATATAGCTATAACTTTCAAAAAGACCACTGCATAACTTCAGCTGTTTTGCTGAGCCAGGTTTAAAGGTTAAGACCTACAGTCATAGAAGACTGCCCCTGAATCATGGATTGCAGTGAGCTCTGTGCATGCTGAAGCACAGTCTCAAAATTGTTTATCCAACTCATATTCAATTGTGAGTATTATACTTGCTGGACTATACCTAGACTTGAGACATACATAGAATCATAGAATGCTTAAGGTTGGAAGGGATCTTTAGAGGTCATCTAGTCCAGCCCCCCTGCACACGCAGGGTCACCTAGAGCACGTGGCACAGGACTGTGTTCAAGCGGGTTTTGAACATCTCCAGAGAAGGAGACACCACAACCTCTCTGGGCAGCCTGTTCCAGTGCTCTGTCACCCTCACTGTTAAAAAAATTTTCCTTAAGTTCCTGTGGAACTTTTGGTGCTTCAGTTTCCAGCCGTTTCCTCTAGTTCTGTCGGTGGCCACCACTGAAAAGAGGCCAGCACCATCCTCCTCACTCCCTCTGTTGAGATACTTATATACACTGATTAGATCCCCTCTCAGACTTCTCTTCTCCAGGCTGAACAGGCCCAGCTCCTTCAGCCTCTTCTCATAGGGCAGATGTCATAGACTATGAGACATCCTTGTGCCACAGGAATCTCTCTTTCCTCCAAAATTCCTTGGTTTCATTTACTGTATACAATTACCTATCCTAAATAACCACAGAAAAATGGGAGCCAATTTTGCACAGGATTTGTGTTGGCAACAATGAACTTCATTGCTTCTTTTCTCCTATTATAATCATTTACTTTTGCACAAAATCAGTATTAAAACCCACCTATCACCTGACCTGGCAGTGTTTGGGATAGCACAAGCTACTTTCTAACTGCTATAGCACCCTGCAAGCTTTCTGATCATACTTCAGTTACTCTCTCCTTTCCATATCAGTTGCAGCATGAGGAATCACCTTAAGAGACATTCTGGCTTGGCAGTTGCTTAAAGCCATGAAGCCTCATCCCACCTCCTGCTGTTTCTGAAACTACATCAGCAAGAGAAAAGAGATTCTTTCCGGCAGGCCAAGTTGGTCAAATCATTTCTTTCTAGGAAGCAGAAAGATATGCAGCCATAATTTCTATTGGTGTTTCTCATGCATCAAGTCTTCTCTGGGGAGCTTGTTTCACATTTGATACCTTTTGCCTCTGGCCTTATGACAGCCTCTAGCTGCACCAAGCAGCTGTTCAGTGTTGCTGGTAGAAATAAAGATGAACTGGAAAGTGTTAGTGAAATAGGTCAACTCGGTGTAAAATAGTCCTGCAAACTCATTTCTTGAGTGACCCTCAGGATGGTCTGAGGTGGAAGAATCAATGGGTTGTTACCATTCCACCATCAGAACTGGCTCCTGAGCAGCACTTGGATTTTTTTTCTGGCCACTGTGAAAGTAAGTCACAAATGCAGCATAGGGAGCCAAGGAGTGTCCATTGCGGAGACCCTAAATCAGATCTCCTGCAAGGCAGTGCTGAAAAGACCATCAAAATGAGAGGCAAATGTGAGAAACATGACTTCATCCCAAGGGACTAGTTTGGCTTGTGAGCAGGGCTGAGGGAATCCTCTCTCTGTCCATTACAGCCCCTGTAATGAGCTTTCATGCCTCAGTTATCAAGTAAATGTTACTACTGTATTATTTGAAGAAGCTTGAATAATTAGCTTCTCCAGTATAAAGATTATAGAACCATAAAACCAAAAAGCTTACTATGGGATACTAGGTATTGACTAGAAAAGTAGAAAAGAAGGATGATCCTACTCTTAACTGTCTCATTTAGCATCTTGTAGACTGCAAACAGAAAATGTATTTCCCACATGCAGTATCAGACCTCTTGCAATTATTTTGCTCCATTGTTCTCTTGATTGTTATGAGTCCACAGTACTGCTCATCTTCTCCAGATGTTTTCCTCTGAAATATACTGAAGAACTATATGCATATTTATTGTATGCAAGATATTTTGCTTAGCATTAAAGAGGAGAAAGATGTGTGAATCCCTATTTTTTTCTCTCTCTGGGATGTGTTTATCATTCCACAATGAAATGTAATGTAACTTAGTATCAATTTTACTAAGAATAATAAGCCAAAATGTAATGTGAATACATAAAAAGTGTTGTTGACAGATTATTTACAAAATCCAGGACTTTAATGCAGATTTTGTTTTAGCAGAAAACCTATTAACATAATAAGAACACTGTCTGTTTCAAATAAACTGCTATCCTCAGCGGCATATTTCTGCAGGAGTCCTACTTTATCAAATACCCTGAAACTGTACCTACAACATAGTAGTTGCTGCCTGTACTTCTGTGGATTTCCTGAAATTTTAAGAAGGCTCTTCAACCAAGCTGTCTTAGGCATTATAGTTCCCCTTCCTCTATGCTGTTGAAAGAATTGGAGAGAGTGAAGGAGAGGGTATGAAAAAGCTGTATCTTTTTTCATGGGATAACATATAGCATCTATCGTATGAAGAAAGACTAAAAGTGAGCTGGGCCTGTTTAGCCTAAAGAAGAGAAGACTGAGAAGGGATCTGATCAACATGTACAAGTACCTTAGGGTGAATGTAGGGAGGATGGGGCCAAACTCTTCTCCATGGTGGCCAGTGATAGGACAAGGGGTAACGGGTGCGAGTTGAAACACAGGAAGTTCCTGTGTTCCTTCCTCCATGTGAGGAAGCACTTCTTGACTGTGAGGGTGACAGAGCCCTGGAAGAGGCTGCCCAGAGAGGCTGTGGAGTCTCCTTCTCTGGAGATCTTCCAAACCCGCCTGGATGCCACCCTGTGCCGCATGCTCTAGGTGTCCATGCTGGAGCAGGGGGGTTGGATTAGATGATCACTAGAGGTCATCCTTAACCATTCTGTAATTCTGTGATATTCTCCATGTTTATTTCAAGGGCATTTTTTTTTTTCACTGGCGATCTCATTCCCTTTTTCCCTAGTGCTGGAAGTCCAGATAGTACCAAGATAAATAATCTTAAATATTCAACCCAAGCCCCACTTCAGGTAGTTAATTACACAAGTGTTTCAAAATTAAAGAAGAGCTTTAAAAAAAAAAATCTGTATTTAAATATTGTCACACATAAAAATATTTTCCTGAATATCAGGTGGTGAGGGTTTGTTACACAAGAATCTACCAGGGCTTGGTGTGAGGTACAATTTTATCTATTAACTTCACTAACATTTTAACAGAGACTATAAACCACATAAAAGAAAACCACAGAGAAGTGCTGCAGACATTGCTGTGAAAAGAGAATAAATGCAACCACCTATCACAAAGAAGATATAAAGTGTTTTCATTGGTCTATAAAATACAACATACCTGAACTTAGAGGTAAAACTTCTGTTTTGGTGTCCTCTGGCTCCTGAATGTTTGCCTTCACAATCTTTTTTAGCGTTTCTTCATACAGCAAGTACACCCATTGAACATATATATTTATCACACGAATGAAAAAATATGTTGACAGGCTGATTTTTAAACTTGTAACAGTGCAGAGATGCCAAGTCAAGTTTGAGAGATTTGTTACAAAGCTTCATCATATTTAAGTGGTCCACGGAAAACTCATGTAAAATTTAAATGGGCTAAGTGGAGGGTAGTTTAACAAGAACTGAAGAAAACATTTTCCAAACTGTATTGACATAGACTGCAGAATATTTATACTAATCTTAAGTATGTATTTTGAAACAAATTTCCAAATTTAACCTACATTGAATCAAATCTGAGAGTCTGCCCACCTACACTTTTTTTTTTTTCCAGAAACAGAAATATGGAAGAATTAGCAAACTCCAGAGTGAAGAAATACCAAACCAAATGTTTAACATCCAAATTAGAGATGGTTCATTTATCCATATATTTCATCATACCACTTCCATTTTCTTTTTTTTTTTTTCACAAAAAAATACAGGCATCTTTAGTCCACAGTTTTTATGATTATCTCTTTGGCATGTTGTTTTACATCTGTTCATCATGTAGCACACCTCCTACTTTGAATACTGCTGAAGTTCTTTTCTGAAGTCAGAATTACAGATTTCCTCACAGTCATCTTTGCAGTGCCTCATAGGTCTCACTCAACTTCTTTTCATAGGACCTCTTCAGAGGTAAAAGCATACATGAAGAGAGAGAGAGAAAGTTTAAGGCTAAAATTGTCTGATAATTCAGAATTTGCGCTTTGCAACTCGGACTGAGCAGCACTTCAGAAAAAAACAAATGGTAAGTTCTCATGAAGAAAGTCTTTCTCAACCTCTAGAAACTTCTGTGTGCAGTGAACTCATTGCAAAGTATATCTTAAAGGTTTCAACTGCCAATGTAAGAAACAGATAGGGTTTTTCAAAGCTCATGATATGGTCATCTTGGAACATTTTTCATATAGACAACTAAAAACTACATCCCTGATGATACCCTAGTCTGCTTTACAAATTGCAGGCCCTGTTCAGAAATCTGTTTCTGAACCATGAGAGCATTAAAGGTTCACAACAGAAAGATTTTATGATAATTTATTTAGCATTCATCTTCCCTTAATCATGTTCTTGATATATAATATGAAATATCACGCGGTCTTACATAAATAAAACATGTAAGTGGAAAATGAGTAGTAAGTATGCCTGTAATGTTAATATTTATTATTTGGAATGGTTATTATCAAGATTTTACAAGATTTAGAGCAAGATATCTTTGAGCAGAAGCAGGCTGGTTTTGGACTACTCACATCATTTCAAAAAGTCAGCAGAAGCAAGCTAGTTTTGAACTACTTGCATCATTTCAAACAGTCAAAGACCTCAGGGTGTTCTTCACTTCAGTGTCAGATACTTTTCCCCTTTTCATAGAGTAAAGGCTTACAAAAATATGTTAGTACATGTTTTGATCAGTCAAGTCACACAGCTTAGGCCTAGAACTAACAGAACTATAGAATAAACAGGGAAATCAGGGCACCATTTAACCCACGGATCAGACTACATGTTATTCCAAGAACTGTTTTTCCAACCTGCTCTTAGAAATACTCAGCCACATTTCCCAAGGCAAAGACCAATATGTGGTTGTGGGAATGCATATACCTTTAAAACCGAGCATATATGAGGCAGATTAGATCATCTACGGTTTTAATTACTCCTAAAAACCTGCATCCAAACTAAATAACCTAAGTGCTATAATCAAAATAGTAGCTCAAAGTTTGATATATTTCTGTGTTGCAAGTCACAGAAATACATAAAGCAAACAAACACAAATACTGTACAGATACTATGCTTTACAGGGGTTTCTTTTTTTCATTTTTTTCTGTGAGCTTAATAATGGACTTCAGTGGCTCATCTGAGCTCAAAAGTGAATGCAGGAAGGATAATGAGGAAAAAAAACATCCTGAAGCATCTCCTGAGAAGCAATACTCCTGAGACAATCTGAAGAGAATCTTGAGTTTTCAATTTATCTTCATGAGCCACTACACTGCCAGACATCCTACAGTAATTCTTTTTACTACCAATACATAAAACGTGAGAAAGAGAATAAAGGTGCAACACATGGACATACATACACAGAAGGATGAAATAAAAACAGAAACTATGCTACCCACTATGAACACCTGTGACATTAGAAAAATTTAGGAGAAAATACCTTTCCTCCCTTCTCTCTTTAACATTATTTGTTGAGTAAGCACAGGCCTTCTGGAAGAAGGGGCTGAATACAGAGCAAATGAGCAGTTTTTTGGTGACTGAGAAGCAAAACAGCACAAATGAACAAGGAATGAAGAGAAGCAGAAGGTTCAAAGAGCAGATGCCTCAGTAGAACGATGACAGAGTAACTGTATCTGGCAGATACAGAGTTCGAGGTGATGATAGAGAGAGAGATGGAAGAAAGCAGGGGAAAAAACAAGAGAGAGAGAGGGAGAATATCTCCCTCTTTTCTTTTTCTTTTTTTTTTTTTTGACCTTGTTTACAATGCTCCAAATCTCCCTCCTTTCTATTCATCTTGTATAGTCAGGTACAACCAAATGCATGTGGATTTTCTTCTAAAGAGCAGCAGGTCTTTTATTCCAGCCAGGATAATAGTAACGATGGCTTTCTTTCCGTTACTGATTCATTAGACAAAGCACTAGTTGAACTTGCAGCTAATAAATCACTGCTGCCTATCAAAGTTACAATAACAACCAAGAAAAAGAACAATAGCATGAGAACAACTTTAAAACCAGTGCAAAACCCCTCTGGCTTACTATTTTGTGTAACAATTGCTAATCCTATAATATTCTCCACTAATAAGAAATATGTGATAAAAGTTTTTGATTATTCTCATCTTCTCTCTAGTGCATCTGCGGAGTAAGATCATAATCCTTCTCTCAATAGATCTCCAACACCTGTTGATTTCCTGTTGCCCTTAATAAGTAATTCAGATTTTCTTATGCTGACTTCATCTGAGGTTGTTAGCACTTATTCTGAATTGTTGGCATTTCTTATTGTATATTCACTTCAGAAGTATTAATTTAATGCTTCAGCTATTTCATTATTTTTTCTGGCTTGGGTCCCAATCATTTTCTTAGCAACCCATTACAACAAACACTGAGACTCATGCTTAGCATATTTATTTTGTGCCTATTTCAGGTGTCACTGATTTTCTACCATTTGGAACCTGTGAATTTTTTAATGGAGGTTAATGTAGAGGTTAACCCTCTGATAGCTGTCATGCATTTTTTAATTAGTCTTTACAATAGACAGTGTTTGCAGATATACTAATTCTGTGCTAATTGAAACAACATAATTGAGTACTCTTACAAAGCTCAAAACATCTATTGAGAAAATATATCCAAAATCAGTTCACTATGAGAAGTTACAGACCAAGCTAGCAAGACAGCAGGAACTGAAGTTTTTTTCTTTGTAAACTTCTTCCAATACATAAAATATAAAATTGTGCTGATTCACCAGAGAAAGTTCGCAATTGGTGGAAGATGGTACTTGCAAATATTTTGTAAATAGTATTTGACTTCTTAACTGAGACCTTCCCCTTTCTAAGTAGTCAAACAAATTTCATTTCCTAGAAATAGCACATTTTATTTTTGCTTTGGTTGAGAAAACTAGAATTGCTTTACTGGACTAGATCAGTCAGTAAGTTAGCAGGCTGAATTTCCTGGTTTACAAAGACATGGCAAAAGATGCTTTAGTGAGGCATAAAATTAGCTTTTATGAAGGGAATAACTCATTCAACAGGCAAGTTTCCTTTTACAAACATTAATTAAAGTTAGCCTATGCCCCAGAGAATAAATCATTATTTCTTTTCCAAGACAATTGTTTTGTTTATTTTCTCTAAATCCTACAGATTGATTGAAATATTTTCCTAAGAATGAGAATTATTTTTTCTATTTCACCTCAGAAAGGCCTGCTAGCAAGGTGTGCAGTATTTGGAAATCATTGCTAGTTTTAAAAACATTTTTATTTGATCTGTAATTAAGACAAAGGGTAAATGTATCCAGTGCAGTTGGACTTAAAGAAATTAAGCTGCCATAGAATAAGGGGGATGATCCTTCCATACAGATCTGGAGGCACTTGGGTAGACTTTATCATTTTGTTGACCACCGTACATCGTAAACAAAAAAGGTATCTGTAAATGGCCGAGATTTTGAGGTAAAAGGTTAAATGTGAAGGTCTGTGGGTGATACTGAGTTGTTCAGGGTCTCAGTGACCAAGGTTAATAGTGGAGAATTACAGAAAATCATTACAAGAGCAATTGACTGGAAAAAAAGTAGAAAATGGCATTCACTGTGGCCATCCATAAAGCAATGTAAATAGATTTTTTTTTTTTTTAAAAAAGAAAACTTTACATATAAAATAATGCAGGTTAATAATTATCACTGAGGAAATGGATTCCATAATTAAAACAGAATCTTCTGTGAAAATATATTACTCAGTTTATTTGTCAGCAGCAGTACAAAAGCTAAATCAGATGTTAGTGATCATTAGGAAGGAAATGAAAACGCAGAAGAAATCACCAAACCACTCTATAAATCATAGAATCATAGAAAGCGTAAGGTTGGAAGGGATCTTTAGAGGTCATCTAGTCCAACCCCCCTGCACACGCAGGGTCACCTAGAACACGTGGCACAGGACTGCGTCCAAGCGGGTTTTGAAGATCTCCAGAGAAGGAGACTCCACAACCATTCTTGGCAACCTGTTCCAGTGCTCTGTCACCCTCCCTGTTAAGAAATTTTTCCTTAAGTTCCTGTGGAACTTTTGGTGCTTCAGTTTGTGGCCATTACCTCTAGTTCTGTCAGTGGCCACCAGTGAAAAGAGGCCAGCCCCATCCTCTTCACTCCCTCCCTTGAGGGAGGGAGTATAGACACTCATCAGGTCCCCTCTCAGCCTTCTCTTCTCCAGGCTGAACAGGCCCAGCTCTTTCAGCCTCTCCTCATAGGGCAGATGTTCCAGGCTCCTGATCATCCCTGTGGCCCTGCACTGGACTCTCTCCAGCAGCTCCACATCCCTCTTGTACTGTGGAGCCCAGAACTGGACACAATACTCCAGATGCGGCCTCACCAGGGCTGAGTAGAGGGGCAGGATCACCTCCCTCGACCTGCTGGAGACGCTCTTCTTCATGCACCCCAGGATCCCATTGGCCTTCTTGGCCACGAGGGCACACTGCTGCCTCATGGTCAACTTGTCATCCACCATGACACCCAGGTCCTTCTCTGCAGAGCTGCTCTCCAGAAGGTCAGTCCCCAGTCTGTACTGATGTCTGGGGTTACTCCTCCCCAAGTGCAGGACCTTGCACTTGGCCTTGTTGAATTGCATGAGGTTTTTCACCGCCCAGTTGTCCAGTCTGTCCAGGTCCCTCTGGATGGCAGCGCAGCCCTCTGGGGTATCGGCTACTCCTCCCAGTTTGGTATCATCAGCAAACTTTCTGAGGGAGCACTCTGTGCCTTCATCCAGGTCATTGATGAATAAATTGAACAGGACTGGACCAAGGACTGACCCCTGGGGGACCCCGCTAGCTACAGGCCTCCAACTAGACTCGGCACCACTGATCACCACCCTCTGAGCTCTGCCATCCAGCCAGTTCCTAATCCACCTCACTGTGCACTCATCTGTCCCACACTTCCGGAGCTTGCCCAGGAGGATATTGTGAGGGACGGGTCAAAAGCCTTGCTGAAATCCAGATATATGACATCCACTGCTCTCCCCTCATCTACCCAGCCGGTCATTCCATCATAGAAGGCTATCAGGTTAGTCAAGCACGATTTCCCCTTGGTGAATCCATGCTGACTACTCTTGAGCATCTCCTTGTCCTCCACGTGCCTGGAGACAACGGCCAGTATGAGCTGTTCCATCACTTTTCCAGGGATGGAGGCGAGGCTCACTGGCCTGTAGTTGCCTGGATCCTCCTTGCCTTTTTTGAAGACTAGTGTGATATTGGCTTTCTTCCAGTCCTCCAGCACCTCCCCTGTTCTCCAGGATCTTTCAAAGATGATGGAGAGCAGCTTAGCTATGACATCTGCCAGCTCACGCAACACTCTGGGGTGCATCCCATCAGGGCCCATGGATTTGTGGGTATCGAGTTTCCTTAGGTGCTCTCTGACCCAATCTTCCTCTACCAGGGCAAGTCTTCCTCTCCACTGGCTTCTTCTCTTGTCCCTAGGGCCTGGGACTCTAAAGGGCTGCCCTTGGTAAACACCTAAGCAAAGAAGGCATTCAGCAATACTGCTTTTTCTGTGTTTTTCATAACCAGGGTACCCACCCCATTCACCAGCAGACCCACATTTTCCCTGATCTTCCTTTTGCTGTTAATATATTTGAAAAAGTAAATCCGTTATGTATTTGTGCCTTGGCTAGTATTTTTAGTCCTCATCCTTTTAACTCACTGTTGTAGAACTTAAAAAGGTACAGAAGGTACCAAAAAAGGGATGAGAAGAAATATGAAAGCATATCCACCCAAGAAATAAGCAAATCAACTGTGAAGTGAGTGAGTGAGCAAGTAGCTTGCTATCTGTGGGAAGGAAAATCCATCAGCTGCAGTTAAATATGAAAATACAACCTTTCATTTAAAACGTCTCTGAGTCAAAGAAATTTCTGAAGCGTGGGACAGGATTATGGGAAAATATTGCTTCATGTTTTATCTCTTCTGGACTGATCAGTATTTGGTTGAGATGTATTATGCCCCTATTTCGTTCCTTGCTTCCAATAATTGCCCTGCTGACTTCTTTCATTGTAGAATTGAAAGAAATAGAAGTAGAGCTGACTTCTTTCACTGGGCTTTGCTTACATTGCCCTTTAATGTTATACTTCATATATTTTTATCTTACTGCATTTTACACCTTTGGGAATGTGTAAAAGGGATAGAGAGGAGGCATACACTTATACTTACTCTACAGCTTACAATGAATATTAGTATGTGGCCTGAAGGAGTGGTCATGAAAATGAGAATCCAGGCCTCTGAAATCAGCCCCAACCATGCAAACGATTATATATATATTTACATAACTTTTAATAGTTGCAGAGTTTCCTGTAGTAGTTACATATTTGTAATAGTTACATAAAAGTTGCACTTTTGGAGTGAATTTTATTGAAAAATGAACTCCCCATACTCTTCAAAAATCACTGTTTAGGGATCCCATGCACTAGTTTTGTCAAGGATGTAGTCACTGTAGCTTGTGTTCTTCTGATTGCATCGATAACTGTGATAGAAATCAATGAAAAATATACTTTATTATCTTGAAATGAAGGTACCTTGAATAAGCAGGATCTGGGTAACTTTCATTTAAACAGACTGTCTGCTAATACGAGAAACAAAAGCAGAAGCCTGGAGAAAAAAAAAAAAAAAAAAAAAAAGGTTTGCCACTTCTTTCTCTGGTTATTTAACATTAGATTACACTCACATAAAACCCTGTGCAAAAAAAAAAAAAATCTTCTTTTTACCATTTGCTTTGTCACATGAGCTCTCAGTAAGCACTTCTCTGCTGCACAAACGAAGTGACAAGGGTGTTTAGCAAAGGAAAACCAGTTTATCTGAAGGAAATCCTGCAGAAAACTTCATAAAGAATTTTCTGAGAAGCAGAATGAATTTAGCCTTAGCTTTAGCTCCCTAAAAGCATGATGACTATGACTGTCTACTCCCTGTGCAACACTTGCCTTCCTTTGACAGGACAAGGGAAAAAATCTCATCTGAGTCCTCTTGATGTATCACTTCTAAAGCCCAGGACATCTCTCTTACACCAAACTGCCTCAGAGAATTTGTGAGTTAAGGCAAAGGTCTCATCCATCAAGGTCTTATGTTCTCATTTTTATACTCCTATGTGCTGATAGTGTTTTAATGGAACAAGATAAGAAATATAGCATTAAATCTAGTGAGTGAAAAAAGCAAGCAAACAGACAAACAAAAACAGTTAAGAAAAAATGTCTTTCAGAGGTGGGGTTTATTGAGTTTATTGGGTTCATTGGGTTTAATACAGCAGTTCTTGTGCAAACAGTGGCTGCACTGAGATTGTTCAGACATGACGAATGTGAAAGACAATTTAAAAAAGAAAAGAAAAGCTCTGTGATTATTTTTAACCAGGGGTCAATGGTTAAATTGATGATTTGCATAAATGTTTCTTTAATTGCAACAAAATTCCTGTCACGGTAGTGCAAACTGCTGTCATGAAAGGAAGCAGTTATTTGTATGTCGCGGGTGGTGGTGGTTGTCAATGGGGCTTGTCCCCGGGGCTTCTCCTGCGTTCACAGCTCCCCTACCGCCATGTGCACCCACCCACACGAGCCAGCCCTGCCAGACCAATGGTCAACGGATCAACGGTTGCCAGATCAGTTGCTGCTGCCGCCCCATGCCTCACGCAGGGCGCAAGGGCCATGGTGGGCAGAGCCAGCCTGCTCTGGGTGAGCACTGTAGCTCCATTCAATTCAAATAAATAAAGAAAAATCTAAATACGGGATGCAACCAATTATGCTTAAAAGGGGATATACCATTCACCTTACCTCCTCTGTGAGGTGAGAGACGTGACCACTTCCCTTTCCCTCCCCATGATAACTCCAGACACAAGTGCAGGTGAGAAGCAGCATTTGCTCCTCTGCCACTCCTTATAATTCGATCCAGTCTAGCTGAGTCCCAACTTTGACATTGCTGGTTTCTGTCACTTGAGATCAGTCAGACCCACTGCCATTTGGGCCTGCCCCATCAACACATTTATCTGAAGACAGAGACTGAAACCTGGATTCCCTCCCAGGACTTAATATTCATAATGAGGAGCCTGACCTGTTGCGTAGTTGGCCTGGCAGCCAACTACTCAAAACAATATATGTGGTTTAACACATTATTATCAGCAGGAACAAAATCAAAGCCAAAGCATGATCTCATTCTTCAATATAGCATATTAACTTATTAAAAGATTTAGCGTATTCCACCACGGAAGTGAATTAATAATTAAATGAAAGATGACCAGTGCTTCCTCACATTTTATGTCCAGTTAGGGAAAGGGGGTATTAGTTTATATTACAGGAGAAAACATTGATTAGAAACTTTAAAATGAAAAACAGAACCTCCATACAATGCTATTGCAGTTCCAAAACAATTTATTCCATAACACATTCTCAGGAGATGTGTTTATTTTTAAACATAGATAATGATACATCCTTTGTAGTGTACAGACTGCCTGTTAAGTGTCTATTATTACAACTTGCAGGTATCAGGTACTTTAATACAAATAGCTAAATAAACTGACAAAGACAAATGAAGCCATAGAAGAAATTACTGAACATCTACTATTGTGAATGAGTTTTTTTATCTGTGACTGCACTCAAATTGTGGCAGTAGAAACTTTCAGCCACAGCATATTCCCTTGTGCTGCTGCCTTTTTATCTGCACAATAATATTATTTATAATTAAATATATGACTCTTTTAATTTTGACTGTCTAGTTCTGCAGATTGATCAGAAAACACAAGAGTAAGGCTGACCCAGCAGACTCTGATGACCATTTTGATTGACACTGTATGGTGGGGTGTTTGCACCTTTTATAAACTAAATGAGATGGAAAGTTTCTTTGGGTTTTGAAAGTGTAAGTTACTAAGAGTTCCAACCTACTACAACATGTGCAACAAGGAGATAGCACATCCCAACGGTGCAGGACACAGTCATCATGGGGAAACCCAACCTGAAACAACAATGAAATAAAGAAAAAATCAGTAAGAATACAATACTTTGTTCTCCAAGCAGGCTATGAGAAGGAAGTTTAACAGTTATCCTACATGTTCATAGCCCCAGATATGTTTACAGCAGTGCCAAAAACTCAGGGGTACTCCTAAATTATGACAATGACTAGGACGCTAAAATTCAAGTTTACATTTCTACTTACAGCCTATTAAAAACATGGATGGTCAACATCAGAATAATTTCATTGACTTCAATGCATCTTTTCCAATTTATGCTCAGAGACTAGCAAGCCTTCTTTTTGTTTGTTTGTTTGTTTGTTTTTGTTTTTTCAAGACCCTATGCAGTTGTACAGATAAAATAGCAATTCCTGGAAGTTATTCACCATTACAATAGATCATTCAGTATGTATCACTTCATATTATGTGTGTGCCCCTCATGTGGTGCTTATTCTTAATTTATGTCTGGAACTTCTTAAATTGTTCCCCTGTATGTTTCGAATGATTACATGGATCCCAATTTGTATTTAATCAGAATTGGAATCGGGATCAGGAGCCGAATCGGCATCCCTTTATTGCTCAAGTGAACACCTTATATATTAACACAATGTCTGCTAGAGCCAATCAGCTTTGGATTCATGACCTTGCAGATGCCAGTAATCAGCTGGCCCCGCACTGTCTCCAGCTACTCTCTAAAGTAAGAAGTTTTGCATGGGAACATCAAAAGGAGGACCAGTATGCACTGGTCCTTCAAGGTCATGGGAGAGTGCTGCTCTGTCTCAAGCTGTACCATCTCCCACACCTGTAGTTCTCTATTCATATAGAGAACTACTTTCCCACTTCTTCTCGGCCAGCGACAGAACAAAGGGTAATCAGTATAAATTAAAACACAGGAAGTTTCATCTTTGTGTGAGAAAGAATCTCTTGACTGTGAGACAGCCCTGGAACAGGCTGCCCAGAGAGGTTGTGGAGTCTCCTTCTCTGGAGATCTTCAAAACCCGCCTGGATGCCACCCTGTGCCACGTGCTCTAGCTGTCCCTGCTTGAGCAGGGGGGTTGGACTAGATGATCTCTATAGGTCCTTTCTGTGGACCCTCAACCATTCTGTGATTCTGTGATATACTGCTAGTATTCATTCTCTATACCACTCACCAGCTTTAATATACTTGAATACTAATGGAAAAGAAATATAATGTAGCTTTCTAGACTGTTGGAAATAATCTCCAGGCAGCTGTAAAAGTGTTAAAGCCTTGCCATCCTATCAAAAGAGTCATTTGTTTACCACCAAACTTTTCGGACAACACCTGATTTTATAGCTTTCCTTACAAACACAGGCAGCATGGAGTGGCAGCTGGAAAAGATGCTGCAGGGTCAGCTGTGTCCCGCTTTGCTAGATTCACAGGTCTCGCGTACTTGCGAACAGAAGGTGGTGAGTTTTCTGAAACTGCCACAACATTATTGTATAGTACTCAGGGACTGGGAAGAACCACAACTGTGATCATATTCATTTGTTTTAAATTACTAAAATCAAAAGGAGAATTGAGATGAGAAGCAGTCATAGCACTAATGACCTTCTGTATGTAATTGCTTTTGTCAAGGTCAGCCAAGACTTTGAGTATGCCTTATCAAAGCATGGCAATATTCTCTGAAGTACTGCATTTGATCTATTCTCTTCCTTGAAGCACATACTGCTTCTTATATGTGGGTATATTAGTTGTGTCCTTTGCATTGCTTGCTACGAGGCCTTGAGGAAATTCCAGGAACCCATTTCCCTTGGCCTTGCAAACCAGAGAGCTAATGAAGAAATGTCCATAGAACTGACAGGGGAGGGGACCATTTTCCTAGCTTGTGTGGATGAATAGCTTCTTTCTGTAGCTAGAAGCTGCAGCTAGAAGGGTCCTCTTGGGCCATTAGGACAGCCTCCCACTTCCTCAGCATGTGAAACCACATATATGAAATGAAATTTAAATTTCTGATTGGTTGACTGCAGCCTGGCCACTCTCCCTCTTTCTATCTGCTACTGCAATATCACTCTAAATCTTGGGATCCTCCTGAGTCATGTTTCTTCCAGCATTATTTCATTGAAAGGCTGACTGATGCAGGCACAGATTCAATCAGCAGAACAGAGGTGCCCTCACCTTAACAGCCACTGTTTCAAAATATTGACAAGAGAATCTCACCAGGAACAGGGGACACTGCAAATACACAGAAACAAACAGCCCTGGGCTATAAAGCTTAAAGAATAATTAAGAAAGCAATAACATCCAAACACTCTAAAGAAAAAAAAAGCTGTAATTATTTAGTGAAAAGCAACCCTGTCCATGACACTTGTCTGTTCTTGATCCACCATCTTGATCCACTATTCAAGGGAGCCTGTAGACAGAGAAGCAAGCCAGGAACAACAGGAGACCCTTACAAGGCCTGAAAATATACAAAGGACAAGACCGGCAGGGCTGACATATCATCTCATTTCTCTCAATATCCCGCCAAAGAGAATCCTCACCGTGATGAAATACTGTGCCTAGAGGTCTGCCCTAGAAGGACAGTTCCAATTTCTGACTTCAGGGGCTTTCTTCCCCACTTCTCTTGCATTTAGGACCTGGTGTGCTGGCCTCTTTGGGCCTTCTGGTATCAGGCAGTAGCAGTACTATCAGTATTATCCCTTCAAAGGCATCAATTATTAAGTTTCTAATTGGAATTGGAAGAAGAGAAAGGAAGAGGAGGAGGAAAGGAAGAGGATGTGAAAAACATGGAGAATGGATAAAAAGGTTCATAAGATTATCACAGGTTTCAAGTATTTCCTGAGACATCTGAAATGCATTTGCAAATGTTCATTTATTTTTCTTTTTTGTTCAGATGAACAAGTGTATAAATACACTTCAGATAAGCACTATTTCTTTTCCACATCAACTGGTCAGACCCTTGCTTTTGAATGGCTCGTTACTCTAAAAGCTGAATCATTATCCAGTCACAAAATTATGATGAAGCTACAAAACAGGACAGCTAAAATATCTCTTAGAATTATGCTAGGGGGGAAAAAGAAGGCCAAAAAAAAAAAAAAAAAGATAGTTAGCTAATTGCTTTTCAGACCACAGTGACTCTTTTCTAGCTCCTCTTAGCATACCTGATCTTTGACCCTCCCTAATCTCCCTTATATAAAAGTGTCCAGATAGGGCAAAAAACAGAAATGGAAATGATTGTAGGAATAAAATAGCATGGTTTAAAAATCCTTCTACAGACCGCAATATATCTGATGAATGTTCCCTGCAGCTGTATCCACATGACAGGCTGGTGAACCGGAGATTGCTACAAGTCCCATAAGAAAACAGGCTGTTATTTGACAGAAAACAGACTGTTATTGACCTCACAGTTAGCAAACAATAAACTGGTACTGGGAGGAGTGAGGAGAGCACAGATCTTAATCTGTGCTAATACAGCCCAACAAATCTCCCAGGAGAAGGCACAGCACCTCAGCAGTGAATGGCAATATAACCCATTCTGCCTTTGTGCAGAGAGGCAAGAGGAGCGAAGAATAAGAACAGATTCAATGGCTACTCTACCGTTAAAAAAGAGAACAGAAAAACTCATTCCAGCTCAAAGGAGGTCTGTGCAACATATGGATGAATTACACAGGACAACATGCAATCATGTAAGAATAGTAATCAGAGCCCCCCACTATCACAGTGCGAGTCTTGTTTGCAGCTGGAACTATGCACAGCCATCCTGGGTAGGTAGCTCATTTCATTTATTTATCTTGGATATTTGCATAAGGCCCAACTATGAAGCCATTATTCTCACTGCATGGATGATTACCCCTTAACTTCAGAACTGGATTTCAGGCCCATTGGTCTGAGCACTAAAATAATTAGTTTAAATCCACTTTTGAATCTGTGTAGCAAGGAGAGGGAAGAGATAATACTAAGTGAGCCAGTGAATATTAGTTACTGAATGGTTAATCAATTACCTGAGTCAGTCTGGTGTCCAAACACTACCTTTTGCACCCCCAAAATGACAATACAACTCCTGTCCCAGGCTACTTAAAATGTAATGTTTAGGTACCTGAGTCTTCTTACAGCAAACCTAGGAGCACATTTTAAAAAAACACAAAAATACTTCTACGAATTCTCATTTTCAGCATGTTACTCAAAATCAAACATAGAACATCTCCTACTCATAAAAAAACAATCAATCAGCAGAGCTTTGAAATTATAAAAAGCTTTTCTTGAACTAAAAATTCAAACTATTGAGAAACTGAAATTTTGGGTATAAAATCACACTTTTGTCCAACCTTGTAACCCATCTGACACAATTTTTTTCTAAACAAAGCAGGAGAACAGGGTAAATATGTCCTGTCTTGAGCCAGTCTTCTATTTCCTTCTCCCACACTGCAGACAGTATGGGACAGACAGACCGACACTGCAGATGTATGCAAATGGAACAAAAGGTCTGTCCTGACCTCACAGCCATCTCAGGGAGACTATACCTGAGTTTTCACTGCTGGAGAGGAAGAAGTCACCTACAAGAAATAAAAGGCTTTAACCCTCTCCCCCCTGTCTCTTCCCTCATTTTCTTCTTACTAGAAATCTACACCTAAAACTGCAGTCTAGATGAAATCACACACCTTAAATATTAGCAGATATTAGTTCTCTGTGAGATAGTGAGGACATTTCAAGTGAGACCCACGGGCATTTCTCTTGAACAGTTTTACTTATTAATAAATTCAGCGATCCAATAGGGAGAAATATTGCAAATCACCCCACTGTGGCAGTCAGGAGACTTTGTGGAGAACAAAATTCAGCATGTTCTTAACAGAGTCAAGTGAGAATGTGAAATGAACAAGATTAAACTCTATAAAGGTAAAGATGAAATACATACTAAGAGAAGAAAAACAAGGGCACAAAAACAGCCAGTGATTTTTTGTTGTTGATAATGACCTATTTATGCTTGATCCTTCTTGGGTGCAAGGTTTCTGGTTCTGTATTACTTAGAAAATAAGGAAATTTCTATGTTATGATTCTGGGTATAAATCCTATTTTTATTATTTGTTTATGGATATGTTTGAGTTTTCTCAGGTGATAAGTTTATCCCATATTATTTACTAAATAATACTAATGAGGCCTTTAGGAGCCTGTATTTCATCTTCCTGGGCTAAATGATCTCTTACAGTTCCTTTCAGCTCAATTCTGTGACACAACATATGAAGTGTTCTCACCTGTAGAAGTCATGCATATAGGCACAACAGTACCTGTCTTTCTGATATTTCTGAGTCACTACAACAGCCTGTGCATCCTCAAGGAGAGGTCCATGGAGGTACCATGCCTTCAAAGCATGGGGAGCTGGCAGTAGGAAAGACACAGCAGAAATCTCCCAAGATCAAGTTTGTGGTCATGAAAGAAGCCTAGTGGTAGACAGTGGGAAGAGCTGGAGCTAGCTTCCACTCTCACTTACATTCGTGTGCAATTTAAATAATATTGGTTGGATTTGCATCAGCTTTAGCATTTTGCTCTTCTCCCTGCATACCAGTTTAATACAAATTCTGTAGTTCATATGGTATAAGCTTCTCACCCATCCACTTGTTCATACAGAGTGAGAAAGCATCATTTGCACACCTGAAGAACAGCATGTCATGATAAACAGTATTTACTAAAAGAGGGGTGAGGGATACTTTCATCTCATTACAGGGCAGACACTGATCATACGCAATGTTTTACTCTAGAAGTTTGATAATAATCACAAACTCATTCTTAAAACCGTATCACAATATGTAGGGAAGTAGTCTCTCTGTTCTTATTACATCTTTACTTACTTTCCTGGCATCCTATTTTCTCTCACCTGTTCTTTGAATACAATATCTGCCTTATGTATTTCCTGCCAGTTTGGTTGCATCAAACTTTTTGTCATTCCAAATCTTCAATATACTAGTCCAGTTTACCTGAAAGTATAAGGCCTTCCTGATTGCTTAAATAAAATAACTAAAATTGTTTATCACATGCCTATGACCCCTTCAAATCCAAGCACCTGTTGTAGCTCAGAAAGCAGGTGGCCTAGGCTACCAGAGATCATTAATGCAACATTAAACTGTTGTGAATTTCACACAGCCTGGAATTACATAAAAATTACGGTGTGGATACCTACTAGTTACCATACATAGTAGTTACCGTGTAATTTAAATCACTGAAAAAAACCTATAACCCTACTTTATTCTGATTGCTAAAATTATAATAATTTCTCCTGATACTCTATCTCTTTAGATTCTATGCCAAGATTTCCCATAGAGTCACTGCCAGTAGTGAATCTCAGATCAGGAAAATCAGATCCTGAGAGAAAAATCAGAGGTATTAAGTTTTGCCCTCCTACATTCAAGAACATCCTCCTAAAAGTACTTCACTGTAACGTCAACACTTTTATGTGCAGAACTGGCAATGAGCCTTTCTTTGGCCATCCAAAGTCTTCATTAGTTGAAAAAAAAAGTTTAAACTTCCATGGCAAGATAACAGTGGATCTGCCAGTTCCACCTTGCAAATTTAACTGACTGTTTGCAGAAATATTTGTTGCAGTATGTCTCTGGCTCTCAGGTCTCTGTGGCACAGACCTCTCAGAACAGGTGACTGATAACTATCCAAAAGTATTTCCTTTGTGAAAAGCCAGCAATCTGTTAGGAGACACCTGTATGATGTTCCATGAAAAAAAATAGAAAAATATATCAATCCTAGTGAAAAATGCTATAAATGATTATTTAAAAATAGCAATACATTAAAAGTTAGATGACAACAGCAGCTAACCTTTCTACTAGAAACAAATATGCAGTTTCAGAAGGAAATATGAAATCCTCCAGACTAAAAGGAAAGAAATACAGAAACTAATTTTTGGGGGAGGTGCCGGAGGACTGGAAGAAAGCTAACATCACTGTAGTCTTCAAAAAGGACAAGAGGGAGGAGCCAAAAACTACACTCAAGTCAGCATCATCTCCATCCCTGGAAAGGTGATGAAACAGCTCATCCTACAGACCATCTCTAAGCATGTGAAGGACAAGAAGGTGATAAGGAGCAGTCAGCACAAATTCACGAAGGGGAAGTTGTGTTTGACCTTCTGCAATAGCTGGATGGATGAGAGGAGAGCAGTGGATGTTACCTACCTTGACTTCAGCAAGGCTTTTACGACCATCTCCTATAACATCCACACGGGGAAGCTCAGGAAGAGTGGGTTAGATGAGTGGACAGTGGGGTAGATGGAGGACTGGCTGGATGGCAGAGCTCAGAGGGTAGTGATAAATGGTGTCTAGTCTAGTTGGAGGCCTATGGCCAGTGCTGTCCTCCAAGGCCCAGTGCTGGTGTACTGGGCCCAGTACTGTTTTACTTGTTCATCATTGAGTTGGACAAGGGCACAGAGTGCACGCTCAGCAAGTTTGCAGATGATACAAAACTGGATGGAGCTGACAATCCAGAAAGCTGTGCTGTCATTCAGAGGGACCTAGACAGGTTGAGAGTTGGGCAGAGAGGAACCTCATGAGGTTCAACAAGGACAAGTGCAGGGTCATGCACCTGGGGAGGAATAACCCCAGGCATCAGTGCAGATTAGGGATTGACCTGCTGGAAAGCAGCCCCGTGGAGGGATTTGCGAGTCCTGGTTGACAAGTTAACCATGGGGCAGCAGTGTGCCTTTGCGGCCAAGAAAGCCAATGGGATCCTGGCCTGCATCAAAAGGAGTGTTGCCAGCAGGTCGAAGGAGGTGATTTTTCCTCCCTCTTTCGTCAGCTCTGGTGAGGCTGCGCCTGGAGTATTGTGTGCAGTTCTGTGCTCCCCAGTACAAGAGGGACGTGGAGCTTCTAGAGATGGTCCAGTACAGAGCAACAAAGATAATTAAGGCACTGCAGCATCTAAGTTATGGACTAAGTTATGGAAAGACTAAGCAATCTGGGCCTGTTTAGCCTGGAGAAGATTGAGAGGAGATCTGATCAATATGTGTAAGTATCTGAAGGGAGAATGTAGGGAGAATGGGGCCAAATTCATCATGATGGTGACCGTAGACAGGACAAGGGGTAATGGGTATAAATTGAAACACAGGAAGTTTCATCTCCATATGAGTTAAAACTGCTTTACTGAACTGCTTTCCAGAGCCCTGGAACAGGCTGCTGAGAGAAGTTGTGGATTCTCCTTCTTTGGAGATACTCAAAACCCGCCTGGATGTGACTCTGTGCAACATGCTCTGAGTGTTCTGGCTTGAGCAGAGAGGTTGGACTAGATGATCTCTAGAGGTTGCTTCCAAACTCAACCATTCTGTGATTCTGTGAAACACTATTATCATTAACTACTTAAGAAAGGAGCTTAGGTACAGTAGTTGGTTTCTAGATTCCAGTCAACTAACTGAAGTACTTTGAAAATACCTTTCTGCTCTTTTTATTCATTTCTTTCCCTTCAAAGATAATTCAGATTTAACTCACCTCTGTTTTGCTTTGTTTTGTTTCTAAGTCATCACAGAAAACAGAGGAAACACAGAGAGTAAAACTGTGTGCCATTATTGCATTACTTGTTTTATTTTCTATCATACATTTGGTGTCTTTAGAAATACAAAGGTCCTTGAAGTATTTTTTACTAGACAGTTTTGTACATGGTAAGTTTAATTTAAGTATTATGGGAATATGTTCTGTATAGACAAACTGGTTTCCTTCTTGACTACTTAGGAAATAAACGAGGACATGCCATGGTCATCTGTAGCATAAAGGTTCAAGATGAGCTGCATGTGATTTTTTGAGTTTATCATCACAATTTCATATCATCCTTGGATGTTTGAGACCCCAAAGCTACTTAGGTTCTCAGTTTGTTTCTTCTGGTTTTCTTATAAAACCTTGACATTCTTCTAAAATTTAGCAAGTGCAAATACAAGAAATTGATTCAGCTCCTTGGGAAAGCCGCATTTTTTCCCTCTCCCATGAATCTACGTAATGAGATAGGTAGAGGTACCTAGAGAGGTATCTTAATGGGCCAGCTGGATCCTCCCAAGCCCTACACAATGCTACAGGGCAGTGCCCATTCCCTCCTGCCCCATGCCTGTACTGGTGTGCACTCCGTCAGTGGAGAGCAGAAGGAAGGCAATGTGTGAGGAGGATCAGTGGGATGAATCTCTGTTGAGGTGCTTCTCTCTCTCGACCGGTTGTGAGGAAAGCTTTAATTAATTTCAGATCTAATTCCAAGTGCAGGAGCAAAGTAAGGTTAAGTGAAGTGAATGTTGTTGCATAAGTTCCTCAACAAGTTAAGGCTCCCATGTACAAAGCATTAAACAAACATCCACTATATGAATATATATCCCCACAGACTGTGTTGCAAATATATATAACAACCATGAACTGCTTACACCCTGAAAGAGAGGACCTAACAAATGGGCAGGTTATAAAGTGCATGGTATGGAGGAGACAAAAAAAAAAGTACCATTAGTAGAATGGTTTGAACCTGATCTAGCTACACGACCAGTCCAGAGACTTGCAAGTCAATCACAAATGTTGATTGTGTTAAACTGAATGTCTAATTATTATAGATGGCAGGCAACCTTTAAGGTCAGTTGAAAGATCAGAACATGAAAAAAAAACTATTTTCTACTCCTAAAAACATATGCTTTAACTTTTCAGGAGTTTCTTTGAGAAAGACCACACACCCACACCCAATGTGGGCGTCTAACACATTTTAGTGCCAGTGTTACTCAGGCCTACAGCAGAAAGAAGGACTACAGAGAGATTGAAATGAGGGAAATACAGGAATAAAATCAATAGAGTTTTAAGTATTATAAAAGCATTATATCTACATTTTTAAAGAGTGGGTGAAAACTATGCTCAGTTGCTTCTCTAATTTCTGCCTCTGTCCTCCCACCTCTGTCTCTGCAGAAGAGCTGGATTGCTGCTCTAGGAAGGCAAGTATGCATCAGCCACCCACTAGCAGTGTTGCCTAGGCTTTCTGGATCACATGTCTTTTCCTGACATTTAAGTTACCTTTGTGTTCTACCTCATGCAAAATGTTTTTCAAAACTATGTTCTGAAAAACATTTTTTTTCAAGAAAATAAAGTCAATCCAGCAGTCTCAAGGATAGTTCTTGTAACTGATGAAGTACATTATTTCATTAGAAAATCAGTTCCTCAGTTTGATAATCTTGAATCAAAAGACTCTTCTTCAGCAACGATACCGACTGCCTAATCTAACTGAGCATGTTGTAATGAGCAATCATTTTACTGATTCTTCTTTTCTTACAGTCATCTCTGCATGGCTTAGCTTGTTTGCTTCCTAAACTCTCTTTCCTCCCATCTCCCATTAATTTGCTTCTCCCTAGCTTCACATTAAAAAGTACAGAGCTAGTTTGTCAGAATAGAACTATTTTCCACCCTGCTGCTGACCAAGTCAAACTCCATTCCTAGACATAACGGAATATATGTTCTACCCCATACTGAAGATAGAAGATCCTGAAATAGATGGCAGGTCACCTACTTGTTTGTTTAAACCAAAGGCACAAATGATCAATTTTCCTTTAAGTCTAATTAACTATAAGCACACTCTGGACAAACCATCTCACCCACATTGCAGTGGCATCAGTCTCTTTATATAGAAGCTCTGGCTCACAGCCCTCTCCTTGCATCTCAAATAGAGACCATTCCACACCCCCTGCTGTCTGTTTCACCACTACTGTCCTTAGAAAGGCAGCTCATGAATATGCAGGAAAGGAATACATATTGTGAGACACATCTGTAAGGGGCTAAATCTGCTTCCTACTGCTAAATCTGCTGAACTATTGCTCCATCTAGGACAGTTTCTTTGATTATAGATGTCTACATTAGGAAATGAATTACCCTCAAAAAGTTCTTATTTCTTAACATGAACTATATAGGGAGCTGGGAGTGACTAGTTCAGCTACAGACATCAGCGCTGCAGGTAGAAATCAGGTGAGATGAATCTTGCCTTTCTGGCAAGCAGCTCTATAAAAACTGAGAAATAATGAAACCTTATGTCCTACCAATTTGTGTCTTAAGTTTGATTGACTTTCTGTCTAAGAAGTGACAAGCACCAATAGAACTTTTTGAGTTTACAAAGATGCGCTCCTGCAAGGATTTTTCAGTGTGTAAAGAAGTGTGGGCTCATAATGTAAACTCTCCCTCAGCGGGAATATTAATAGAGATTCTTTTCCCTGCCACTAATTTTTATGAAATTTCAGGAATTTAAATTATATTGGAAAAATAAATCCATTCCCCCACCATCCCTTCCCCTGTGAAATGTGTTTGAAGTTGACATGCTTATTCAGAAGTTATTAGGTGAGAAAGACACAGACATGTTCACAGCACAGGAAAGCAGATGAAAAATCAGGCTTTGGTGGAATGAAAGGAACAAAAAGCTTTTCAAAAACATTCTTTTTTTTTAAATCATATTTCTTATAAGTAGCTAACTGATCTTCAGATGTGCGAAAGGCTTACCTTAATTCAAGAATGATTACAGAAAGGGAACCATCTTTGCAGCAGCTTACATTACATAGATCTAGTCTTCAGCGTATTATCAGAATGCTTACGGGAGTGGGAGGTAATAGGGAAGAGGAAGAAATGCGGAGCTAAAAGTGGCATGAATTAGCATACACGTTTATCTGAAATTCCTGCAATCCTTAAAGAGTTATTAAGTTAAAAATACAAACCAACATTCAGTTATTAAGCTATAAAAAAGAAAGGTTGTGATCCCAATTCAGATGTAATTTTCAGGATAATCTCAAATAGTGTATTGTGTTGATACTCCCACAGAATATAGCTTAGGCTTTACTAAGAAACAGAATAGTGAAGTTCCATTTACCAAAATATTTTAAAGCAGATGTATGATGTCATAAATGATCTCTAACAAAATCCAAATAAAAGGAGCAGTTTAATCAATGTGCTGCTCAGATGCATATCTACTGAACGTGAAAACATTGCTGAAGTAGGCAATAATTTATCATTAGCATTCAAAGCGATAACACTTTTGATGAAGTTTGTGTTACAAGTAGTTATATATTTTGAATACTGTTCTGTTCAGATACATTCTGTTCTATTCTGTTCAGAAATCTCTCCCACACACAAAAAAAAACTCACAAAATTAACATTCCAACCAGGTACCTTATATCTGAAAAGTCAAATTACTTTTACCATGAAGAAAAATATCTGACAAAATATAAAGAGGAGTTCTTGTATTTTTTGTTGGAATCATTAAAACATGGAAAACGTATTTGAGTTCTTTTTTCTAAAAAGCAACTACATCATTAGTTTGCATCAAATGTACTTTGCTCTGGTAGTCACAATGGAAACAAACAATTTGCACAAGTGTCAGTGAAGTAATTTACTTAATGATAAGCTTCAGCAAGTATTTAGTATTTCACATTCTGCTATGCATTGATAAACTAATTACTAGCACTCTGGAGTATACATTGACTAAATATACTTTGCTTCAGTAAAATACACTCACTAAATTTTCTGTACAATATTCAAAACACGGAATAATCTGAGTAACCATGTAAGTGAGGAGATATTTATTCTGACTAAGTCTAAATAATAGGATGACAGGATGTTTTCATGCATTAAAATCCAAAAAATATATGAACATATAAGAGATTTAACCAATGGCTTTCTGAATTTCAATGCATCAGATATAAAGCTTCTCTTCAAAGGTCTGTATGTTCATACACTTATGGAAGGAAAAGGAAGTGAGATTGCCGAGTAAACCCTGTATGGTCAGTGAGAAAAATAAACACTACTAGTGGCCTATTACTCCTTGTGAAATCATACATTTTGTACACTATTCACAGCAACTGGTGGGATCAGCTCTACGCTCTGAGATGGGTACCATAGCTGTCTTCCACATCAGTATATATAAATGTACCCCCAAAGTAGGATTTTCCTCAACTAAATTGTGATGCAAATTATTACAGTCAACTGCAGATTTAATTTCAGATACCAGCTTCATCCTCATCCTATTTCTTTCTTCCTCTTCAGTGACAGAAATATTAAAAATACTGTATAATACAAAAGTAATACATTCTTTCAACTGCAGAATCAGTGTCAGTAAAGTTTTCACCTTCACCTATAGAAAGGTTTTGACCTTTTCTGTGTAACTAGAAACAAGTTATCTTCCTCCCCTGCACTGAGTGACTTGCTTGGCACTGCTGCCTGTACTTTCCTTGAGTTTGGAAGCTGCTTCATCTTCTAGCTCTCCTCTGAGGTTCTAACATGCTCCACAGGATTTTCTCTTGCTGAAGAGGTGTTGTCCTTGATCTTTATCCCTCTTCCTCTGCCTCCCATCTCTGAGACATTCCACCATAAACTACAGGGTTCTCTGTGTTGACAATTCACTATCTCCTTCTCTCAGATTAAGCCAGTCTCACTCTGTTCAAATCAGTTTGCCATGTCTTTACAGACCTTTAGCTATCAGTTTACTCTAAATGTTGGGCTCGCACAGTTCAACTTTTTTACTTCCTTTCTTCATAGCACTATCATTGCCTTCCTTACTGTCACACATATTTTTAGTCAGTTTTGATGCAGATCTCTCTGAAGAGTCTCACATCCAACTTATCTCTAAAAAACTTGCAGATTATTTCTGGTTATCTGTTCTTTCTTGTCTATCCACATGACTCAAATGCTAACCTAAGACTCTCTTCTCAGTTCTTCAACATCTTTTTCTTTGATCTCAAGAAGTACCAAGCACTCAAGGTTATTCTCCAACTTCACCAGTTAAGCTATTTCAAGACCCTCTTTGCATCCCTTCACTAGCACACCTCAGCACAAAGCCGATGCTTTTCCAGCTTTTAAAGATGGTAAATGCACACTTCGCCCCATTTATTATCTCTTTATACACACTGAAATGTTCCAGCCACACCCTCATGTCAATCTTCATGTCATATTTTTTAGTAACTTTCCCCCACAGTGCTTCCCAACATTAGTAGGAATCCCCTGAAAGTTACCTCATTATTGTTCCTCCACTCCCTGTTTTTCCCTGACCCAAACAGCAGAAAATGGTCAATATATATTACATTTCTCTATGCTTCTCTTTCAGTGAGGAAACACAGATAAATCCATTCATTTCACTTTGGACACATTGAATGTCCAAAACTGAGGCATTTACTCTGAGCTAGAACATCTGATAAAAGAAATAACTTCTTTCTACAAGTTCGTTCTTGCTATGTCCCTCACAATATGTCCCCAGAGCAAGGGCCCCTAGGAATACAAGCATAGATGGCAGACAGTTTTTAGTGTTTATAAAGAGAATAAAGGTGTCCAATTTATGTAAAATATTCTGCACATGGTGAAACTGCAAAGGAGGTAAGAAGAAGGTGTGGAAACAGCTACAGCTTCTATATGAATGACAGCAAAAGAATAGAAAGGGAATTGCGCCATCACTGGGTCTCTCACATCTGCCATTATTTCTCTGTAGTAAGTCTTTCCTCACCTTTGATAGAGAAAGAGTTCTACTCTTTTATTTGCCGTTCACCAACTTACGCTACCACAACTCCGTAACTTCTTGTAAAGTATTAACTTATACTGTATAACTGAGTTAAACACCAAAAATTTTAAGGAGCAATTTGTATGTGCTTCCTGCTCTAAGTTTTCCACACAATTAAGTGACTGTACCACCAAGCTGAAGCAAAGTTAGATGGAACATATAAGATATCTATGATACTATTCTTTATTTGCATGGACCGTACATGATGTAAAGGATGGGCTAAATACCTCTTCTTTTTAGCCTAAATTAGGTAAGATGGATACTCTCTGTATCCATCATCTTCAATATGTCTTATATTCAGATTAGAAGTTTGCTTGACATGTGCCATGTTTTTGATTAGCTTCTTTACATTACCTCTTTTTGTTTTTAATTCTGCAGGACCTTGACATGAACTCAGCGCTGGCTTAACAGCAACTGCAAGAATCAGCACAACAAACTGAAATGGAATAAACTGCTCTGGGTCATGAACATGCACATGCATGTGACCCTCATGAAATTGCCTTCCCAGTAGCCCCACTTTGTACTAGGTAAGCATAAATCCAAAGTGCAATATATTTCTAAAGGAAGCTGAAAGAAATGCTTATCAGAAAAAAACACAGTGGTGTCCATAAACCAAGCTGATATCAAAAGAGCAATGAAATATCCTGTGATATTAAATATTGCCTTCACTGTCCCAGTTCCTAATTCTGGCAATCAAGAGTAACTTTATTTGGAATATATTATGCTAGCCTCAAGGACTGACAGATAACTCCTATTGTCTAATAAACTGAACTTCTGTTGTATGAATTTATATACCTCCATCTTCTTTCATAAGGTATGTTCTGTGGATTACATTTAAATTAAACAAGCACTGAAAGAAAAAAAGGTGCTATCAGCAATCAACAGATATGAATTAAAGTCAGAATCACATTTTTGGGGAAGCTGCCCAGGAGGCACTTGATGTTTTATTGGCTGTCTTGTAATCACCTACCTGCAAGGTATAGTTCCTTCACAGAGAAGACAGTTTCATTATTATTCTTTTATCACCTCCTGGGTTACGCCACATTACTGAATCGTCATATAAATATTGTGTGCAATCTAACAGTGCCTACAGTGACAGCACACAGTCCAAATGCTGTATTAAGAAAAATGTTTCACAAGATGAAGTGAAACAAATGTACAAGAGGTTCTGGAAATGTCACTAAACCTTGATAGAAAATATTTTTTCTAGTTCAACTCCATCATTATTAGTCATACTTGCATTTGCTTAATAAATGCCTTACTATTTAATAAATGCCTTACTATTTAAGAGATATGAGCAACAGCTGATATTTCCAAAAGGGCATACTCTGGCCTGATTCTGTCCTCCCCTCAAGCTCAGTGGAAAAAAATGCCGATTAGCTTCACCTGGCACATTATTAGGCCAAGAACATATATACTTTCAACAAACGCACACTTTTGATTTTTTAAAAAAGACAGGAACAGTCTAGACGAAAGCAAACAAGCACAGTTCACCTTCTGATTTTGCCATCTATCTCAAAAACAAGGTTAAGATCATGGACCTCATCAAAACGAAAGGAATGGAGCTCCTTAGTCCAGAGTGCTTTTCTGCCATCTTCTATCTCCCCAGAGCTTGAGCCAGTTTGGCTCATGGATCTTAGTCTTTTATCAGCACACTGAACTGAGGGCTCACCCAGCAGCAGTAATTACTATTGCCTTAAGAAGCTCATGGCTCCTGAAAAACTAGATATGTTGCTAACTTCACAATTTAGTCTATTGTCTTTGAAGATACTTCCACAGTGTGAACACAGTTTGTCATTTTGGCTTGCCCATTGTTTGGTTCATCCTTGAATTTAGTGTTTGGCTCCAGGGTGGCTTCCATGAATTTACACCATTTGACAAGTCCTCATTTAAAATGAATCAAAAGATTCCTTTGGCAAGAAAACCCAGACTTGGTACTTTTCCACATTCTGCCATGGCTGCCCATAAAGGTAGGATTTTTTTAACAGCAAGATAGTTTGCTCAAGATGTTTATCTTTATGGTCACAGCAAAGACCACAGAGCAATGCAGAAAGGGCTGAGCCAGCATTACATCTGCAAGCATGACTGAGAGCAGACTAGTTCACTCTATGTAGACATCAGGGCAGGCTGATTCTCCAGTGCTCCCGCCACTGGCTGCGAATACACCATTCCTGTTGCCCAAGGTCGGGAACGTTAGCATTACACTGAAGTCACCTATACATCCTGGATTTGAATCCTTGGGTGGGATTCAGCTCCAGATTCATCCATCTAAACACAGGTGCCTGTGACGTAGCCATCTACTTTGGAGATGACTGTTGACATTTGCACTGCAGTCAGTAGAGATCTAGCCAACACAGCCAGAGGAACCTGCCAAGCTGGCACCTCAGCCTGCACTGACACCTGCGCTTGGTAAGCTGAAGCACATTTTAGAGATGGCTAGTTTTGTTTGTTCGTTTTTGAGGAGAAACAGAATTTCATTTGTTTTACTGTTAACTAGACTGACAAAGTCAAATTAGGAGGTATTAAAATCAGCTTCACCTATTTTTACATATTTTAAATCATGCCTTCCTTCCCTTTCCATAATGATGCATAAAGCATAGAATACCTCTCTGTAAACCCACTTAGGGCAGTGAAATCAGGAGATAAGGCAGACCACGTTATTCTATAGCACTGTCACCACACCCATTCCCACCCTCCCCATCTAAAGCTTATCTGCAGTGCTAATGCATTTACTGCCAATCTTTATAGGAGTAAACAACCCTTGATGATCACACACAGGAAACCAGGTAGCTAATGCAGACCTAAGTTGCTTGTAAATCCAAAATTCCACAATTTCTTGTTGGTTTCCAAAGCAGGAACCATCAAGTGCCAGCAGACATAACAAACTTCTTATAGACAAACTTCTACAACCTACATGACTCTAATGTTATCAGAATTCTCAAGGCGCAGGATACCCGAAAGCTAAAATTCTCCAAGCTGTTATTACAGCAGTTTTTTACCTGTCACTTTCAAGGAAATTTCCTTCTCTCTGATGCTAGCCAGCATTTGGCCAAAACGCTGGGCTCCAAGTAACTCTCAAACACATTGTCACATCACTAAACTTTATTGAAGGTACCATTAGATTTTTTTTAAAACTCTCCAAAGAAAGCATGTACAAGCAAAAACATTTTAAATTTTCCATATATTTCCCAATTTATATTTTTGGCCCCTGCCCAGCAAAGTACTTTAATTAGCTATATCCTTTTGATTTTAACTGATCATTCACATCCTTAAAATTAGGTATTTTTGTATGCAATCATGGATCTGGAACTTAGTTGTGCATTATAAAGTTGAATAATGAAAACAAATGATGCCATCCTTGCAATCTATATGACTGAGACCAGAGAAGGGTATATGACTGAGAAGGGCAGAGAAGACATTAACCTCAGATTTACCACTGATTTTGACTTTCAACTGGCCTGGTGAATTTTCCCTTAAATTCAAATTCTTCCAATTTGTGTTTAGTCATCGTTTTCACTGGTTTTCAAAATAACATGGGAATATTTCTAGTCTTCCTGGATTTAATAAAAGCATTCTTCATTGTGGTCACAATTTAGAATGACTCTTTTGTTTCCAAATCATCTGTAACAAGCTCTGTAAATGCTTAAAGTAAAGAAAAATAACAGTTTACGCAATGAAAGCCCTAGGCAATAATGAGACAGTAGTTGATTTATTGTTTTTGCACCAGGAAGGTTTTGATATTTTGAATGTTAAACAGCAAAGCAGTTAATTAAATCCCTAACAGCTTTGCATTGGAATATGTATCTGGATGTGTGTAAAAACAGAATGCATTCCCCTCTGAACAAGCATCACGTTTCTGTGAATTATGTGATTTATAAAAAGTATTAGCATGTAATAGCATTGAGAATATTTTCATTTCAAAGTATTTTATTATTTTCAACAGGAGTTTATTTTTGACAGCAAAAAAATAATTCAGATGCTTTTATCAAAATAATAAATTCTACATGCATGGTCATATTTAAAGATAAAATTTGCTAAAAAAAAAAAGATACTTAAAATTAGTCTCATATCTGGGGTTTAAATAAGTCATTTTTCAGAAGCGGCATTAGCTGCTATTCCTGTAAGGGGAAAAAAAATGGGCAAAAAATAGGAACTTAACAAGAGATGTGGGAAGCCAAGCAAACAACCATTAGACTAGTAACTCAGGATAGAAGGTGGAAGATAATTATGAATCTGATGGAAGAAAATACTTTTGTGAGCACAGATGTCTCTATGAGCTATAAGCCCAAACAGCTAATATCACATTTCTTGTGCAGTAAAATTTCCCAGAAGTTGATACAACTTCAGGGTTCACATCTTGCGCATGGTCAAACTTGAAGATTATTCAGATTATTATCTCTGTTAACAATGCATTATTCATACAGAATTCAGTTATTTTCAAATTTCCTGTAGTTATGCATTATGAGCTAATTATTTTAATATATTCTGGTGTAAATATGATAAGTGCAAAAGATCATAAAGAAAAATATGTTATATGACAACAGAAGTATGCAAATATATTCAAAATTTTCAAAATGGAAGCAAACATAGCACAAGGGTTATTTCCAACTTACTAAATAACTTCCTGGTAAAGAAATTTAAGTTGCCAACTAAATATTCTTTTAGTTGCGATCACAAAAGCAAGTCTGTTTCCTTCTTCTTTTTACCTTCTAAATGCCACTACATAAATGATGCCTCCTAACTGCACTTTTTTTTTTTTTTTGGTAAAAGGAAATACAACTACTGTAACTAGCCACCTAAGCACATTTTAATCAAAGCTGAATACATCCTCAGGTTCATTGCTGTTTTGAGAGTCAAGATCCTTTTGTTACATGAAGATAGCCAAAGTATAAGTTGTATTCAGAGAGTGCATTCATTGACTTTTTGCTCTAAATTTTTCTGTAATAAAGAAAAGCCAGGAATTTCACGCTTGCATGAATCAATAATATTTGAAGATTCCGTTAGAATGGTTTAAAGATTAAATTAAATCAATTTGGATTTATTTACTTCTAAATTTAGGTGTTAATTAAAAATCTGAAATATTAACTTTTAATTAAATACTCTGTATTTATGTATGGCTAAATTGCTTCCAGGTACCAGTTACTGTAACTTTCATCGATGCGCCCTCATCCATGCATAAATTCCACTAAAAACTGTCGAGATAAACTTAGTTTTACCTTTTAGGTCTCATATATCGGAAAGTAGCAAACGGAATGTGCCATATTATCAGTGTTTTTTCTTGTTGTTTTTTTGATTTTGGGTTTTTTTTTTTTTTGTCTATGTGTTGTAGTACAGTCTTTATCTGAGCTGCTATAACTCAACTTATACATATGGTTTACTTAGGGTGCAATTTATGTTATCTAATTTTAAGCTGTAATAGTGTAGTGTTCTTTTTAGTCAGCTGAGAGAGGGCAACTTGCAAAAGGCAATTCTTCCCACCCTAGGATGTCTATTTAACATGTCAGGAAAAATATTCCCCTTGAAGTTATCTTTTCTCTCCACTGACTGCAGAAGGAACATAAATGAATTGCTTAAATTAAATGGATGAACTCAGCCATGATGAGTCACATCCCAAGTCAACTATGCTATTTTCAGCAGTCATCTCATTGTCTACATGGAAAACACAGAAAATCTGTGCATGACTTGGTCATGGGGAAATTTTCTAAGTTCTCTAAGGTGAAGGTTGACCCGAAAGGGGAGACACAAAATCACATGCCCCACTAAACTTCTTTTAAAAAATTGTATCATATGAAATGATAGAGGTTTCAGGCTTACTCACAAATTTCATTATATGTTTCTGTACACCAGTCAAAACAGTCTGTGAACACTGTTTACCGTTACAAAGGTAGATGATCTCTGATTTTCACTTACTTACCTTTAAAGCTGTCCAGTCCCTGACGGCCCTAGCAGCTTGTCATGTTTAATTATTTCAGTAATTTTTAAATGTATTTGTTATACAAAATACAAAGTTGTAAAGTTATACTTGGTGTCCCAAAACTTATTGAAAAACTGACCATTCATTTGGAATTTGTTTCTTTATTTTTCCTTTTGAACAGTTGTAGAAATTAATATTTTTATGGCAGTTTGTGCATACAGAGAGTCAATTATTTTTAACCTAGAAACTCAGAGAAGGCACATTGTCTGTCACTGAACTCTTGAGTTTGACACTAAAGTTCTTCCATTAAAAGGAAGTTATTAGAACAACATGAAGACATACACAATCAATCTGTCAAAAATGATATTCCTATAAAACCTTCAAAAAGAAAACCCTTCTTGTCAAATAGGCACAATTTGTAGGTGGCAGATTTTAGCTTTAAAATTAGAGCCCATGAACTTTGCTCCCACGTCCTTGATGGATAATAGCAATTTAAAAAAATAATACTACATTTAAGCAATATAATTTAACAGACTAACTGTTAAATTTAAATTAAAATGTTAAATTTAAATATTAACATGTTTAAATGTGAAATTTAACACACTCTATACTGTTCAGGAATACTGCCATGTTTCTCACAATATTACCTATTAGGCCAAATCAGTGATTGTGACAGTGTCTAAAAATGGGGCACAATCTAGCCCATCTTTATTCCGACACCACTTACATAAATATATAATGTCACATTTTGGTCTATGAATATATTAGTGGCCACCTATTAGTTACAGTAGTCAATGGAAATAGTCTGTGGAGCTATCACTATTGACATTGTTATCCAAAGTCTTCTGATTTTTACTAAAAGAGACCATTGGCTTCAATAGGTATTGACTGAAGCAGCAAAAGCAGAGGAGTCCATGGTAAGTCTAAGTCTACATCTGGCTCTTCTCCCAGTTGCTATACATAGTCTTTACAGCTTTCATCAATATGTTATATTTAAGAAATACAGCAGAATAAATTATTCATAACTTTTAAAGGATGGTAAAGACTTAAAAATATATGAAATAAATAACAATCCTCATCCGTTTTTTTAGCTTTTGTAACTGTTTTTCTCTGAATACTTTTGATGTTCTCTTGTGGCTTTAGTTTGTTCTCTCCCTCCCTGATGCGATTATTCATGGCTATACTGCTTGCCTTCTTTCTTTTACACCTCATTTATCACTGTCGCTACAGGTAGACCTGCTGCTCTTGCTGGGAAGAGCATACTTTTCAGATTTTAAAAGCTTCTCATTGCACTGGGAGAAGCAAAAATGGAATTCAGCCTATTTAGGAGTGAATTTCTTTCAAGAACTATGAAATTTCAGCCAAAATGAAATAATTCTGTAAACAAGGTTTCCATGAACAACGTGGACAGCATCCGAGGACCAATCCAATGAATTTTTTTTAGACAGTCAGACAAGTATCTGTATGAGGCAAATATTTTTGGTTATCTAAGAGACTAAATCAAAGTGATTTATTATAAAATAGTCTCTGAAACTGCTTTCAAAAGTCGAGAATTTAAACAAAAGGCGAAAATTTAGAACCTTCTCATCAAGAGAAGCAAATGCAGTAGAAATAGCCACTTTCAAGCAATAATGGAAGAAAGGAAAAATACTTGAGCATACAGAAGTTATGAAATACATGTCTGAGAAACCAATGTGAAAGAAGAAGTAAGTTTCTGGAACATTCTGTTCCGTACACAATAGTACTTGAAATATTTACCAAGTTCATTTAAAGACCTTTATTTTTTTTTCTTTTTTTATGCTTTTACTATTTGCGCTGGCCTGAGTTGCAATAGCAACGGCAGCAGAGAAGAGGATCAAAACAGATACAAGTGAAAGATAAGTTTGGAACTTAGTCAACTGAGAAGTTTTGTTTAGCGTTAATTGCAGTACATGAAGCCCATTAGTCCCTAAACAGGCTGCATTCTAGACATTTGCCAGATCCATCCTGAAATGAGACCTGGATGCACACCAGCTTCTCTCATCATTCCTCCTCCTCCATCTCCTCTTCCTATACCTCCACCACATTGGTTTCTATGAAGGAAATCTAAATGAGTATGCTGGATGGGAGCTGCGACACATTCCAACTGATTTTCCAAATTAGGAGACTCAGTAACAAGGACCCAGGAATGAATGAGCATATTACCTCACATCTGCACCATGCAGCTTAAAATCCCTTTAGATACAGTCAAGTGTTTTCTTTAGAACTCAATAAATTCATTTTTTTCTAGCTATACAGTTGACCTATCATTCTAAAACATGAACTAACCATGCATAAAGGTTTTCATGAAGTCTGCTTAATAATTTTGCACATTACTAGCAGACTCAAGGCAAAGTTAATGGTGGGAATGCATCTGCTTCTAGTGACACAGATCCTGGTGATGGTTTCTGATAACAAGAGCACAACAGTGTAGTGGAGAAAGCAGTACCAAAGTGGTCAACAACTGTGATGAGAGTTTCTGGTGGTATTGTCCATGAGTTAGCTCAGCAAATGAACATGTTGTTCTTTTATTAAAAATATGTTATAATTCCTTCAAAATACTTTTATAAATATCTGTTTGGAGAAGCGAAAAGAAGCTCTCTTTCTTTGTCTTTTCCCTATAGGGAACTAAGGACTTGCATTTCCTTACTTGCTTGCATGAAAGTTGTCTCTTCAAATTTTCAGAATAGCCCATAATAGCTCCTATTTTATTTAATCTAACATAAAAGTAGAAAATGCTGGTTTGGTGTAGACAAGAATGGAGTTCCTCTTGCCTAACTTTACCTGCCTGGAAATTCCAGGCTCCTTTATACCCAATATAGACAGACATCCAGGAAACAATCCATCTCAAGTATTTTAAATGTACACTTGGAATATACTGGTCTTCAGAAGTGCTTAGGAAAATTTGTTTACCATAGATTAATAACTTCTGACCATCTATAGTGTCAGTAAAGATGTTTCCTATCCCAGTAAGGTGTATCAGCCTAATGACATAACTAGCGTAGACATCTTAGGGGAAAATTTTATGTTGCTTTTATGAGGGAAGATAAAATTCAACATATCTTCAGAATCTTTGCATAAGACAGTTTATGTAACAGTACGACATTATAAACATGGCATCCATTTTCTGCCAAAAGGAAAAATAGATATTTTTTCTATTATCTATTCTCTTATCTATCTAATATTCTATTATCTAAATAGATAATTTAGCATTACTGCTAAAATTATTTTCACTTCAGGTGCTGTTTAGATGTTATTGGATATTGATTCAATTGTTAGCCTGTATTTTATAAAAGGACCAAGAATGAGTTATAGTCGATGTTGCAAAATGACATATGTATAGTATTTTACCACTCTTCTCACTGTTCATTGATTGATTTTATAGGTCATGTTAAATGAGGTTACACCAGTCATGACTTACAGCATCTACTAAACATGATTTCTAAGAGAATACTCTATAAACATGATATCTCTCATATAATCTTCACATTTAGTAGGAGCACTAGCATGATTCCAAATTCTCCAAGGCAAGGCCTTACTCTTATGTCTATACCAGATGCCACTATTGTGTTTTTCAGAGTATAAGTATTCTGGATTTCTGCTAACAATAAAAAAAGAAGTTCTGAGAAGCTTTTAATATGATTCAAAGCAGTATTTCTTTCTATAGTCCATTTTTGCAGGTTTTATTTTCATTATGTGGCATTCTTGTAAGTAACGTCATTAATGTCAAAATAGCCACAAGAAGTGGATGGATAACTTTATGCATATTATGCATGTATTTAATATTTCACAAATTATATATTGCTAAATATGTATATATTAGTATACATTGTATATACATATACATGTATACATATATTGGTCATGTATATATAATACATATATTATACAAAATGCGTGCACTATAATTCTATACATACAAAATATACAATATCTATTTTGCAATAGATAGTTACATATATATTAATTAGGTAGCTACAACATATATATAAAATTACATATTTAATATGTTTAAGATTGCACAAAGAAAAAAAGGACATCGGCAAATGCCCCAGAAATGTGAGGAATCTGTATCTATGCAAAATGTGGGGAAGACATGTTTGCATTACATTTATCACATGACAGACCAAGATGGTTTTGAACCTTGTCCACTGCTTATATCAAGAACTAGGTTGACTTTCATGACTATTATGCTGTAGTCATATGAAGCCAGAAAGAATAGTTTTATGTTTATGAAAGGGAAAGCTATCTGAATTCCTGTAAGTTGGTATATACTGACCTCCTAAATGGCATACAAAATTTCAGAATTTAACGAACATTTTTGAGCATGAAGAAAGCTCATCTGACTTTTGTCTGCATATGATTTGTTTTGATTATTCAATTTTCCTTTTTTTTTTTTCTAGGAAAAGTCTTTCTAAATAAAATTCTGTATCTGATACACCTTATATAATCAAGAATCTTGATGATGTAGAGGGTCACACTGATTTTACTCCCTTGAGGTAATAATATTCATGACTTGACCTGTGCTGACCAGTGTTCAGAACTGATGACAATAAAAGTTTTATTCCATTTCCTAGTGTGTTTCATATACACATATTTTATACACAACATACACAATTTACAAACCATTTTTAAACCATTTTGGGAAGTCCTGAAATTCTCAGAATAATTCATTATTGACTGATAAATTCTTTTCTGATTTTCTGATAAATTCTTCTGTTAATAATGTTTTGATCTAGACCTATTATACAAATTGCATATTAAACATTTTTGTAATTTATACTTTAAGCTAAATAAATTTGTTGCATATTTCTCATCATGCAATTATTTGCTTCCTTGCTTGAAAACCTCACTTAATTAACTGATACAGTGAAAGAATTAATTGGATATTTTAAATTCAAATGTGTTATTTGAAAACTATTTGGGTCTTCTTTTTTTATGTATGTGTCTGCAAGTATTTAAATCATTTAAATGAGAAGAACAATACAGAAGAATTACATGTCAGACTGAATCAAGAGTCCAAATTCAACACAAACAAATATTTCCAAAAAGTTTCATTCTTATACTAACTCTATTTTCAGTACTAATCTGGGATGTCATTGCTTACCACAATGATTTTGCAAAGTTGCACTAGAAATATTAGACTATAGTTTTACATGAGTCAAGAGGTTGAAGGGCAGGACCACCATCCTGAGGGACTTGGACAGACTGAAGGAATGGGCCAATAGAAACCCCAGTAAATTTAACAAGGACAAATGCCAAGACAGCGAGCCCTGGCAATGATATAGGCAGGGGCCAGAGGGACTGGGGAAGACTTCTGCAGGGAAGGCCCTGGGGGTCTTGGCGGGCAGTGAGCTGCTGCTCTCCTGTATGGGCAGAAGCATGGCACATAGACTGAGGAAAGGGATTGCCTCCCTCTGCACAACACCCATCAGAACACATCTAGAGTACGGTGTGAAGTTTTGGGCTCCCCTGTACAAAAAAAGGCACGGCCTGAAGCGAGTTCAGCGGAGGGCCCCCAAAGTGGTGAGGGCTGAAGCACTCGCCTGATGAGGAGAGGTCGGGGGAACTGGGCTTGCTCCATCTAGGGGAGGGACGGCTTTGGGGGCATCAAAGGGCCCTCCAGCACCTGTGAGGGGTCATCAAGGAGATGGAGCCATCATCATAGTAGGGCATGGGAGAGAAAGAGAAATAACAGACACAAGTTGAAACAAGAAGGGAGAAATGTTTCCCTATCAGGCAGGCAGTGGAGCTGCTTGTCCAGACAGGCTGTGCCATCTCCATCCTTGGAGGTGTTCAAGACCTGACTGGACAAGGCTCCAAGACACCTGGTCTGATCTTGAATCTGCAGACTCATAGCTAAGCCATTTTTCTGCAGGGGTTTGGACAAGAGAGCTTCTGATGTTCCTTACTACCTGAATTTTTCTGTGCTCCTGTGATTAGATGCTTCTTCCATGTGTTTACCCCATACTAACAAAGCAGTGATATGTGTGTACTGGAGGATTGGCACTTTCTATGGAGTCCAGTAAGCCACTGCATAATTTCAATTACCTTTTAAATGTCATCTATCTTACAATTAGAGAAAGATACATGTATATTCCATAAAAATACTATTGTCTTTTAAAGCTTAACATCAGATTCAAATAACCCATAGCCATATTTAAAACTGAGTAAAATGCTGAATATTTAATTTCTGTGTACTTTCCCTAACTATAAATTAATTTTCTAATCTAAAAAGGAATCTTGTCAAAAAAAGAAGATTCATGCCACAAAAAAAGAAGCAAAAAGCAATTACTTGAATATTTATAGACCAAAGAATTCAAAGTTATTTACTGTAACTAGAAGACAGACAAGCACATTGAACTCCATAACAAATTATATATAATACAGATAAGTCCTCTTTCAAGTTGGAAAAGAAAAAATCTTCATATTTAAGGTTTTAAAATATTAAAAATATTCAGTCCGTTTTTTTTCTAAAAATAAACAAAAACACTAAATAAATAAATAAAACCTCTAGTTCATATTTCCTTTCACAATGTGTCTTGACCCTACAAAAAACAGCTTTCACAAAAGCCCATCATAACTTAAAAAAAATATTCTTAAAGTTTTATACAACACAGAACTGAAAGAATACTTATTTAGGGGCTGAACTCAAACTATGCAACTATCAAAATACCCACCTTCACTTTTTCAGTTGCCATGGCTGTCAATGTAACATATGTCTGAAAGCAGCCTTTTGGTCAACACTAACAATTTAAAATCTTGCACTGATTATTCTTTTGTAGCTGAAAGGAAACTGACATCCTTCTTTACAATCCCAGAAGAGTACAATTTTGAAAAAAAATAAATGTCGAAATAGTTTGAGTATTTAGTTGAAAGTCAACAGATTGTCTATAGCTGTGTCCTAGTGACACAGTGAATAGGACATTAAAATCTAAATGTCATTTCCCTAGCTCTAACAAATGTCATTAAAGCTAAAGCCATTTCCCTATCTCTAACAAAAAAAAATATTTTTCAAATATAAATACATTTTAAACTATTAATCAAGAGACAATTCAAAAACAAAAACAACAACAGGAAACGGTATCATTTACCTCACACTTATCAAAAAAAATCAAAATAAAGTTGAAGAAAGATATTACAAAAAAATCAACATGTGGATATTTAAAGATAACAAAATTGTAAAGCAAAATCTGTGCCACATTAAAACTTGCCCAAACTTTAACTGTATATTAACTTATGGTTGTTGAAGTGCTCCAGTGTTCTTCAGAACAGAAGAAATCTGTTATCATGTCAATCATGTCAAATATCAACCTTTAACCCATGATCAATTACTCTTCCTTGCTGTTCAGAAGAACAGCAAGAAATGAAATTGAGCTAACTTGTGTATCAGAATCATTGATCACTTCTCAACAGGTCATTGAATCTTGGCTAGAAACTTTGAGTATGCCAAAATTCTTACCTTCTGAAGCTGTACAGCTGATCAGAAAGCCCACAGATGAATTGCATTCAAGTGGTTAAATGCAGCACTGTTCAGTTGAAATCTCCATCCCCAAAATCCACTCCCAAGGTAACAGATTCTTTTTGTTCTAATCAGATTCAGTCTCCAAATAGCAATAGTGTTTGGAATATAGCAGAGTTAATAGCAAGGAAATAGGGAACATGAGACTAAATAAACTAAATAAACAGGATTACTGACATCTAACACATAGTCAAGTAAAGAGTTTTATATATGGCTGTGGATATGGCTTTACAGAGCTTATTGTTCTTTAAAACAGCAATTTTTTAATATGCTGTGTAAATAGGATACACAGAGGGTAGCAACAGAACATCACATTTGTCCTCCCACATGCATGAATGATAGTTCTCATGGGAAGACTGTTTATGGGAGAGTGCTCTCAAGCAGAGGTAAATGGGATAGCCTACTGTAAATATTTTTGCTGTAAATATCCCCCAAGTCCTATGAAAATAAATTCTTTCCTAAGCTATTATCAGAAAACACTATTTTTTATCACTTCCAAATTATTGTTACTCCCAACGAAAATAAAGAATATTAATCCAGCCGTTCAGATGCCATATCAAGGGACAGGAATGACAAAAGAATGGAAAATCTGAAAATATGTACAGTGCTTTCAGGATCATAATCAGCTAACCTTACCATTTTAGTCAAAATTAGGTCCTGTAGGTTCATATCCTGTTCTTCTAGGCAGACTGCTTTTCATAGAATGGTTAAGGTTGGAAGGGACCTCTAGAGATCATCTAGTCCAATCCCCCTGCACACGCAGGGTCACCTAGTGCACGTGGCACAGGACTGCGTCCAAGCAGGCAACCTGTTCCAGTGCTCTGTCACCCTCACTGTGCATATCTGATGTTTTCTATAGGGTCAAGACTACCAAACAGAATTCTTCTTCTCTCTGGAAACATCACGTCCATTTGTTCGCTCCACTGTTTACCCTTGACCTTTCCTATCAGACAACCTGATGGTCTCTAGCTCCTCTCCCATATCCCACTGACTCACACTTATATCTGTTTTTACCATTTTAATGTTTCTCTTTGTGGACATCTACTGATCTTCTTACTTGATCACATATCACATCCATTTGTCTTTAATCTCTACCCATTGGTGATATGTTAAATAGAAATACAAAGTGGGGAAAAAAGAGCTACCATTGGCAGGGTGGGAGGAGGAACAGATAAACTCATGCTCCATGAAAGAAAGTAACATGAGAGCTAATGGAGAAAAGCAAAATAAACAGGAATTTGAATTGATAGAGCTTAAAAGTAGTTCAAGATTTTGTATTTAAACACACATTTGTAACAGGAAAAAATTATAAGTTCACTCTGCCTGACATATTGTGTTCACAGTCCTGCCTTCCAGATTACTAGAATGAGAATGAAAAAACAGAGGACTAAAGATTTTTCAGAAGGAAAGATTAAAGTATATTATTGTAGTTTGATGAAGCAATTTCCAAGGTGGATGAAGAGTATAATCCAAAAATGCAACAGCATCCTAAGCAAATTTCCACTCCTGAACTTGATCTTCCTAGGACTTTTAAGTTTGTTGTTGTTGTTATTGTTTTCTTAGCATTGCTTCCTTTCCTTTGAATATGATTTATACTGAATGAAAATCCAGTAGCAGGCACTTTTCTGAAACCTGATATGTGGCTGATTAAAAGCTAAAACACAGAATCATTTAGGTCAAAATGTTAGGTCTCTTCTAACAACATTTAGTCCAACCTCCAGGAACACCACTAGTGACTAACCTACAGCTGGGCTTCACGCCACTGTTCACAGTACTGAGTACCTAGGCATTCTCTATGCCCTTTGTCACCACTGCCCCATTCAGCAGCAGGCCCACATTTCCAAAAGTCTTTTTTCTGCTGTTGATAATACAAGAAGGATAATAAGTCCTTCTTGTTGTACTACCACCAATAATGGTTTTCACGGTAAATAGATAAAATAGGCAATGTATTTACCATTATTGGTTTTAAACACCACAAAAAATACATTATTATTTTTTATAGTAATCAACCAGGCAATACAGTCTGGGACCTGCTACCTCCTCATATGGGTGGACACTGCAGTTCTCTGAACCAAGAGCATATCTGTAAAGCACTTAGCAAGATCACAGTACCACATGGGTAGAGTGAAAAACGTGGCAGGTACAGCTGCGAGCACATCTAAACAAGGTCACTCTTAGCAGACATCTGTAAATGTGGCTCTGCATGCATATTCCGAGCAGCTCCCTTCTGTGTAGAAAGAGGACACAATATTCTTTTTTAAAAAAGAATGAGACAATGCTCCTCAACAACATGGCAGAGAACCAAGCCCACATACATGTTTGCAAGCAAGACATTCAAAAGCTACATATTACTGGATTTACAGGGCATCACACAAATGGCAGCTGCCATGTAACCACCTTTCTCCTTTTCCAACACATACAACTTGAAGAGGTTAAATTCTTCTCCCCAGTAGCACGCAGTGTGTGGTTTCTGTAGTCATCTTGTCATCTTCCCTTGCCCACCCCAGTCCACAGCCAGGTTTTGAGAACATTTTGCATTATGAGGGACTATTTATGCTTTTCTCATTCCTGTCTCAGGATAATCTTCCCCACTCAAATGCCATCCTTACAAGACCTCCTCACTGGCACAGCACTTCCAGCACATGGGTCTGAGTTGCTCAGATAGTGGGGACAGGACCCCCAGAAGCAAAAACTTTTCATTTCTATGGTGGAAAACTGATTTCTTTCTAATAACAGCAGTTTGGGTCTTGCTTTCTTTCAAGATAATTAGCCAAAGAGCTAGATGTTCATACAATGAGGGTTTCATGCTTTACACAAGAATACAAGAGATAAACTGGTCTGGAAAATACAGCAAGCAAGATTTTGGCAGTTTTGTTTTGATTCTCAAACAAAAGATGCAATCATGGAAGCCAAGCAACATGAGAAGTTTCAGGAAAGAATTGTCTAACATTTTTTATTTTTAAGCCTTTATTTTCTAAAGCCTTTTCTCGGAACGCTTAAACACGTAGAAATCACTTTGTGCTTTGAGACAACCTTGTTAAATAAAAGTAAGATCAAAATACTGAAGTGATATAAACAACACCTCTTAGTGCCATGAGAAGCCACAAACAATATTGAATTAGAGCACAGTTGACTGAGGTAGTATTTTCCTAAAGCAAAAATACTGAACATGAACATGAGCGTGAACATGCTCAGTGATAGAAAAACACCAATGAAAGTGGGCTTTTATGTTTTTCCTGCTATTAGCATCCAGTGCTATCTTTCTGAGACAACTTGGGTTCAGTTCTTACATCTTTGCTCACTACAGCCTTCCCAGCAATATAGGGAAAAATAAAAGGGAAGAATAATCGGAACAGGCTGCCCAGGGAAGTGGTGAAGTCACCATCCCTTGTAGTGTTCGAGAAGTGTGTAGATGAGACACTTAGGGACATGGTTTAGCAGGGATAGTGTTGAAGGGTTTACAGTTAGCCTCGATGATCTTAAAGGTCTTTTTCAACTATAATGATTCTGTGATTCTGTAAATGAAATCGAATGTACATTGTTTGAGAGATTAGCTAGCTTTAAAGATAATTGTTTCTGTTGAGACGCTCAGTCAGGCAGTCAGTATGATGGAAGATTTAAGAGTGTTTCACTTCAAAATCTATGTATAAACCACATTGCTAATGAAAAAAGAAAGCCCACAAGTTAAATCCCCAAATGAAAAGCTGAATGTCTGCAAAACACGCACAGAACAACCCAAAATAAGCCCATTATTGCTATGGCAGTCTCTTTCATGCAAAGGCTTGTTTATCATTCTGAGAAGTCTGTTAGCTGTCACCTCACACCACACTAGACAGGTCCTGAGAACATACTTTGATTTGATGGGTGTTCTGCCTTTCTAAAACGTGTCATCAGAGGACTACGTGTGGAGAGATGAACTGTGCTATGAGCAGCACTTTTGTTGGGAACATTAGCAAGAATGGTTCAGATCACCTTTCTCACTAGTGGCTCTGCTCCAGACACGCCTATATAATCATATGGACATGTTAATCAACACACACATGTTAATCAGCATGCACAACTGAAGGCTTTTGGAGAATCAATATAAAGGAAAGATGGCAATGCTGAGAAACTAAAATAAAAAAAAAATCAATGCAAAGAAAAAGAGCAAGAAGTTATTGGTATGAACCTACCTGTATCCTCTGCCATAAATAGTAAAAGTCATCAGGGAACGATACTCTTGCAAAATGAACTGCACCTTAAAGCTTAATTTCATGTCTGGCCTTTCATTTGCCAGTTTTCATTTAAACCTTTCTGTCCTCAGCCTTGAAAACTGGAGGAAAAATATTAAACTATCTTATCCATTAAGCATACCTCTTGACCCTTAAAAACCTATTGATGCTCTTGAATGACCGGCAGAGTTACTTCAGTTATTTAAACAGCAAATTGGGCTGTTATTAGCAGCTTGTCACTCTCTCACTTACAGCTGCTGAGAAACAGGTCAAAAAAATAATTGTGTTTAGATAAATAAGAACTGTGGATTAAGTTTCGTCTAAAATGAAGTATCTTACTTTCTCTTTTTGATAGAATGTCCATGAAAATATACCAATAAGAAAATGTAAAATTAAGCATGTTATATATTTAACAACAGAGCATCACTTTTAGTATCACTGTGGAGTTGACGATAAAATCAAGGGAGATCAAAGTGGAGAATTCTGAGGCTTTTTTCCTTCCAGGGCTTCATTTTATGCCCCCCTCTCCACTCACCTCTGTACATCCTACCCACACCATCTAAAACAGCATCCAATCCTATGCTTGTATTTCAACTGCCAAAAATAAATTAGGAACACAGGTCTATTTCACAGATCCTTTTATAAATTCTCTAATTGTTTGTCTAGAGGAAAATATAATGACAGATTTAAAGTAAACTATACCTGAAAAACTCCATGAAAGAGAAGCCATAACCATGCTGTTCAGCAATTCCTGCACAAACAACGTTCGCAGATGCTCCAATCAACGTCCCATTACCTGCAGTTCAGAAAACAAGTAAGAGTTTATAGCTGAGCTTTTTTATCCTTTCTGTTTATTCTATGCTAAAATTCTCAGATGTACTAGTTAGAAAAGGAAAAAGACTATTGTACAGACTTGAAAAGAAATATATAGACCCATATATCTCCATATCCTATAAATAACTTCATGTTTTCAAAGATAAATCTGGTATCATTTTCTAGTTCTATGTAAACCAAAGAAAATAAGGAAGAAACATAACATCAATCTAACAATAGTCAGAATGATACCAGACACTTGCTGATTTTTGGTATTATATACAAAAATGCGCCATTGGATGAGCTCAAAATGGAGAATGAAGTAGTACAGGAAAGGAAATAGGATTTTACAAAAATATCTTCAACTAATGTTTGAGGATGCTAAGAAAAAGGGATTTTTTTCTTAAGAAAATATGATAAAATCAGCAGTTTATTTATATATATTTTATATATATTCAGAAATATATGTATCATAACTAGTTGCTTGAATTTCTCTTCCAGAACTAAGAAGTATATATATGATACTGTGGAGGAGGATGGCTGTTTCACACTTTTCTAAAGGAAAACATTCATCTTAGATATACAGTATGCTTACCAAAGCACAACAGATCTTATACGTCTATATATATATATATATATATATATATATATATAAGAAAATTTAATTCACTGAACTTCACCAAATTATGTTAGAGGGTTCCCCTTCAGAGGAACACACCAAAGCAAAACAATATGCCATATTTATTACGCACATCCACCAGCAGCTTTTTCTCCTAAGCTTTTTCACTAGCCAATTTATTCCTGTTTTTTTTTTTCTAATAATGGAATAACAGTGGTAGCCATAGAAAGGTCAAGCTGCAACACATGTTTGGCTTAATGCAAAAACCTGGCAAAAGAACACAGGTTATGTTACTAAAGGAGTTGGGCAGGAATACTTACAGAATTTTCAATTCCCAAACTAATCACTAGACTACAGTCTCCAAACATTTCAAAGGAGATTTCTCCTCTGCATATAACACAATCAGACATCGGAATAACATGACCATAGACAAGGAACATAGCGCTGGCTTCAAATTAAAGAAGCAGATCTGAAAGTACACAGGTTTCATGGCTGTGACTAGATACAGCCGAGATCTCCAAACAGCAAGCACTCTTCTGTACTGCACATGTTCTGGTAATGGCTGCACATAATGAAACATTATGGAGAGAGTTTCTGCTACCACAGTGAATTGATTTCCCTAGGTAGATTTCATATGAGGAGAAATCACCACTTCAAATGTTATCTGAAAGAAGCAGCATTTCTTTTTGTTCTGAGTATGTGCACGGTTTAATTAGCGATAAGCTTAGCAAGTTTGAAAGAGCTGAGCTGCAATTAACAATAGAGGCAAACTTCTGATTCGTCTCCCACAAAGATCTGTCTTCAACTTGGAAGTAAAATAGCAGCCTTTTGATGTGTGAATCATAGAAAATTTAAGACTAGATTAACACACATGAAAAGCTATACGCACATCAAATTAATTCAAGGTGATCTAGATGTAGAATAAGTTTTTTTCCAGGACTTCACACAATCTTCACATGTTACTCATAAGAATAATGAAGCTTAATGCTTCAAAAGGCTCTAATTTGTTTGTTTGTATGCTCAAAAGCAATAACCCACTTGTGAACTGTGTCAAAAATTTAACTGCAATAACCATCCGTTTTGATTCTACTGTAATTCGTCTTTTATCATCACAAGATCTATGTTTTTTGAGAAACTAGATTATTTACAGTGAATTAAATGTTTTATTCCTAGTATCAATAACTTGTGGTACATTTGAGGTAGGTACTACACATTTACTCCTGCGTATCTACTCTACCTCCTATTCTTGGGACACTGCAGGCATTTGCACTACAATGCAAATAAGGTATAGTAATTTATAAGTATGAAATTAAGAAACACCTTTTTATGCAAAAAAAACCTCACTCTGAAGTATGATCATAGAAAACTTATAAATGTTGCTTAACAAGCAGTTACTAATCAGGCACAAAAACAAAAGAGGAATCTTTATGGGTCACATTTAATCTCCTGCACAATCATTATAGAAGCAAAGTAGAAAAGGTCTTCTATCATTTGTGTGTGGGAAAGATATCATTAAGCACCTTTCTCATCTTTCTCAAGGAAAGCCACTTTGAATATCTTTAGGTAATGAGAAGTGAACTCCAAATAAAGGATAAAATTCAACTCTTTTGGACAAGAATAAGTCTATCAAGAAAGATCCAGAAACACAAGCCAAATATATAAATGTACTTTGTCTCTCCATTTGGCTTAGAGGTATAAGTACAATGATGGTAAGAAGGTTGTATAAGCCTGGTTTGAGACCTGCAGTTTGAGAGCTGCAGCCCTGGTACTTCCAGGCTAGCGCTACCACTTGTATTTACTGAGTGCCTTTCCTTCGCAATCCACTATTTGATTATTACCCTCTGCTACATCAATTTGTTAAAGCCTGTCAGTTCAGAACCCAGTATAGCACACACCACAGCCAGTGCACCTCCTTTGGGTTCTGGCATCCTCTTCCTCAGCAAACTGAGTTAACCCAAGCAACTATAATCTATAATGCACTGAATCAATGCAGGGAGAACTAGCTAAGGCTTATTCTTCCAAGCTTGGCAATAGGAGAAAAAAAATATAGCAAGAAAGAGGTGACAGTTTGCATCAATAACATGTTTCTCCTCACTCTATATCTCATCCTCAGCTGTTGATCTTTATTTGGCAGCAGTCTATCTATAATATCTAAGTACTCTTAGTTCCCACCATTGAGTTTGCAACATTCCTCATATGTTTGCCTCCAGAATCATGCTCAAAGTGACTTGCAGGATTAGTAAGTATCACTCAAAGCACAGAGACATCAAAGGGAATGGATTATCTCTAATAAAGTTATTTTGTGAAGCATGAGCAGCCTTCATAAACCATATCTTTCTCATAGAGAAAGAGATAGTACCTGGTGTATCAGCAATTTTAAAAGTAGATTGCTTCTTGAAAAGTCTTAACTTTGTTCTGATTGTTACTTCACTTTCCCTCCACATGATCTGACATGATCAAGTGGATAACAGATACATTTGTACTTAGTTGATACTCCTTCTTCATTTTGTTTTCCCTGTTGTCCTAGCTAGGTAATGAAGAAGGAGAAAAATCTGCTTTTTCATTTCAGCTACAGAGCAAAGGATGTTCTTTATCAATGTGCTGGTAGAGAAATGTTTTCTTCTTTAATTCAACTATTTTCAGTGGTGAAACTGAAAAACATCCCCTAACACCAATGAAAGAGAAAAAGCACCACATAACACAAGCCATGTGAACAGATCTGCCCCAGCCTTGGACAAATGCCTCTGCAGGGCACAGTTTTACACAGGTGCAGATATTTGCACTCTCTTGCCCCAAGCAGCTCCTCTCATTCTGAAACCAGGCATTGGTTATCATGAATATCGAGTCACAAATAATTTTAGGGTGAGGTTTCTCAGCCTTGCATTTTGCTAAAATAAAAGCATCCCACTACAGTCTTTAAGTGAAACGTATTTTAAGGAAGTCAAGTCATGGCTTCCCATTTACTTTCAAACAAAAAAACCATAACATAACCCTGCACTCTCTGGTGAACTTTTGATAATTAAATATAGGTAAAATTACATGTGCGGTTTCCTCTCCCTAAGATATTCCATTTCTCTATCTAAAGCATAATGTGAGCAAATGTAACAAATCCAGCTATAGAAGTGAACATTGAACAACTATGCTTTTTATTAGACTTACAGGAAATAGCCTCATAGCTTTCAGAAATTTGCTGTTTCACTCAAAACTAATTCATATTTGCCTCATTAAAAAAGAGTTGATATTCATCTGCTAAATATGTACCACTGATTTTTTAAAAAAAATATGTGTAATATTAACAAGCACTGGATTAAACTTTGTGGTCAATGCAGAACTGGCGAATCAAGGCCAATTAAATCATTAACAGTCCTTAAAATAACCAGGAGCCACAATTCAAACTCAGCAAAGGGAAAAAATGTCTGTGTTAATTCATGGACCATTGTAATAAGTTATAGTACAGAAGTATTATTTCTGTAAAAGGATTTCAGTCATAGAATCCAAACATTCTTTAATTTTATCCTTTGGAAACATTTTGACTGGAATGGTTCTGCACAATTGTCTCAACATGGAGCTCATGGGAAAAAGTGAAGATGAATCAAATTTTGGAGTTCACTTTTCCGGAAAGTTCATTCAATTGTATTAAGCCCAAGAACGTGAATTAGGTGAATTTCACATTTTTTATGACCCTGTACCACCAGTTACTCTAAGTATTGCACTATAGAATACTCATTGCTTTATTTTTGCTATGAAAGAAAAAGATGAAACTTAAATTTGCCACTTTACTACCAAAGTGTGAAATAAATAAGGCAGGTTGCTGAATATCCTGCAAATGTTATTTTAATGACATAAAGAAACTCATAAACTTTTTCCAAAATGAGATATCTATGGAAAAATTAAAAAACAATAATAAAAAAAGCCTGAGATGATCACTCCCTCTGCAAAGCTAATTACCCAGTACAGGAATAAAGCAAGCTAGTATGGAGAGCAATGGTGCCAGCAGGGTGCTCTGATGCTCTGTTCACTCATCTTGTACACAACATCCAGTTTACACACTTTTTTTTCTCCATTTTTGGAGAAACTATGTCAGCTCAATTTCACAGCTTTTCCACACATGACACTACTAAGCAGTAAATATTGCAAAATAATTCCATGGACAGACACAGAGGACACCTAGTATAAGTGAATATTTCTCAAAAAACGAGAGTGCGCTTCCTTGCAGTTATTTTATAATATCCACTGCTTTAAATTCAGATTCTGACTTAATTCATCTTGACTTTCAATTGGAGCCTAGCAGTTATGCTCAAGTGCCTGGCTTAAAATGGTTTATAAATCCTGCTGGTGCACTGCTCTGTGGTTTAGATGTGCTCACTGCAACTGTGCTATATATACGTAGTAATATATGTACAAATAATATCCACGGCATGACTACAGTGTGGTTGTTGGTGTCAGACAGAGGTAGATAAGGAAGAAAACCTTCTCTGTGCTACTAATTCAGTTATAAATTTGTCAGTTATATTGCCGACTGAAATTCTTTTCCCTTCTCTCTGCTGCACCATTCAACATTCCTGCCGCAAGGAGGAATTAGTTTTCCAAAAGAAGGGGCTTCTATCTGAAAGGTTTCTGCAGAGGTAGGAAAGTAACATCTTCTGCACTTCTCTTCATTTGAAGTATCTCCTCTGCTGACAGCTGTCATTCCATACTCTCTTGTTTCAGTGACTCACCAGAACAACATCATGAATTTAAAGATTCTGTATTATTCTGAAAACAGACATGGTCAGAGCTTCTAGGAACCCCTTTCTGGTCTTTCTGATAAGTAAATGCACAAAGTAAATAAAATTAAACAAAAATTCACATATGGTTTATCGGAGTCTCAGAAGTCATCACTGCTATCATTGCTGATATATCATTGTACTATCTTTAGGATGTGAAACTGTATAGCACACAATTATTTCATGCAAAAAAATGGAAAACCAGTAATGCAAACATCTCATATTCATCTGTAATGCAAGCATTAAAAATCAAATATGCTTGAGGTTCTGTGTAAAATCTTTTTCAAAATCAAAGTAGAACAGAACTCTATATACTACTTGTAGCTTCTCTTCCTTTCCATTTTTACATCTGAGATTTACTATCTAAACTGTAAATCTAAACTATAATAGACATGAAATAGCATCTTTTATCCCACATACTGCATATCTTACCCTTAAAAATATGCATATGGAGACATACATATTTGTCAAAACAACTCTTCAAGCTTAGAAAAATGGCCTTAGAAATATGGACTAGATATAGTATGTTTTTTTGGCCACCATACTAACTCAGTGTCTTAAAACCAAACAGACCTTTAATATTTCCTTAACATAGACAATGGTATGTCTGTCAAATGAACATACTTCAAGTTTTAGCTGGAATCATTTTACATTCACAACTTACTTTCTAAATATTTTGTGCCCTAGAGGATTATCTTTAGAAATCTTAAAGATTAGAGAATCTTCTTTAGCTGCAGGGAATCAGGTAATGAGCCTAGCTCTCACCCCAAGACCTTTACAGCATTGTTGAGTTTTAAGCAGAATTGCATATTAAAATATGTGACGGGTTACGGCCCAGAGTCTGAACGTCATGAAAAACCTAGCAAAATAACACTTTTTTTTTTTTTTCCTGATGGTATTCTGGCTTTCTGCCAGATGGATTTCTGATTCAGAAATCAGAATCTGAACAGTTTGGACACCTGAATGTCAGCACAGAGGAAAGATTCCTTATATTTATACCTGATTATGTGGTTCTTAATGCTACAACAAGAAGTAAAACATTCAATTATCTGAATAACTTGATTGAGTCTTTCATTAAGAAAAAATGAGTAGGACTGCCATTTACTGGACAGCAATCATAGGTTAAGCTCTAACCTACTAATTCCCATCATTGTAGAAGCAATGAGAAGCACACTCAGAAAGGTAATGAGATATTAGTACATGAAATACAAAACACATGCTATATTTTTCTTTCAGATTTATCTCTACAATTCAGAAGCATAATACTGTTAAAGATGTACTCACACCTTTAAAGCAAAGTTGAGATATTTCCTAAATTTCCTTATTTGTTTTACCTGCTTTTAAAAGTCAAGAACTGCCACACCCTTTTTCTTTTGAAAGATCCGAAACCACTCTCAATCTCTTTAATTCTATCCTTTGATTTGCGTTATGATCTGATTTTTATGCATAGACAAAAAAAACATCTGAAGCAGAGCTGCTCACCTACAATACATGAAACTTAGCCCCAAGTTTTCTCATCATTAAAAGACTTGGAGGGCCTTTTGAAACAAGAGGAGTTTTTGAAATCTGTGTTCCAGTTAGATTCAAGCTCAAGTCAGTACATTCTCTCAACCAATTACACATTCAAAGTACACAAAGTACAATAGTTAAGGAAGAAAATAAAGTTGAATACTACTTATATACAACAGATATGTTTTTATCCTATCCATTCAGTTTTTAATATATAATTTAATATAATTTTTGAAATTTTTCAAATTGAAAGATGTGAGCTAATCTTACTACAAAGGAACTCCAAATGATCCACAATTGCAGTTTTTCCTAATATTAATTGAGAAATGTTTTATTGGAGGTTATCACTCTTCCCTCATATCACAAAGAATCAGGGTTGACTTTGCAATTTAACAAGGTTTAGAAGTTTCTACCCTCATTGTGTCTTAAGGATTTTATTGAGCAGAGCCAGCAAGAATAATAATCAGTCATTCTCCTCTGTGCAAGAGCCCATATGCATGAGGGAAGTAAGGAGGGGTGCCAAGAGACAGAACAGCTATAGCACTGGACCACTGAGAGAAATCCAGCTGTCTATATACACTGTGGGTTTCACTATTTTAATAGCTGCAATCAGGATAATGTCTTGTGGATAATGGAATTTATTCACACCTGGGTTTTGACCCTGTACAGATAGAAGAATATTGCCTGCAGCACCTTCCTTCTCAAATCAGAGCCTACAGTAGAGCTTGCACAGCCAGAATATCCCTGGCATACACATCACAGGTATGGCCTCTTTCTATAGAATTGTGACAGTGACAAGTTTCAGGTGTTGTCCTCCAGAAAAATCAGCAGACAGGAAAAATAATGCAATAACATAAACAAAAGAAAATATCCTCTCATACCACAGTAATAATCACTAGAGCAAAGAAATATTTTTTGTGCCTGTTTATGCTACCAAGTTAGAGCTGAGAGGGTATAAAACTTTCAAATATGAATTCAGTCACACTTTAACAAAAGCCTTTTCCTTGCAAACATACATTTTACAAATTATGAAAAAAAAGAGATAAACAGAAGATGATAGGTAAATACCAGATCTTCAGACACTACATGTAAAAAGCACACACACACACAAAAACCTTCAAATAATAGCTTAGCTATAACCTCTTCAGCTCAGTAAAGAATCTAGTTCTTCACAATTGAGCACTGTTAATTAATAGATGCATTGCCAACTGTGCTCTCAAATTCAGTTGAATTTGTATTTCATATTATTTTAAAACTTATGATCCAATATAAGTGAAGTGTTAAAGTTCCTCACATTCTGAAATTGCCTGGCAGACAAGACACTACTGCAAGGCTGTATCGCCTAGATCCCACTGGGAGGTCTATATCCAACTCAGTCCCAAGAGATACCAACATTTCATCACGTTCTAGAAAAGGAAGTGCTAGTGAATAAAGCTTTATTCAATGTCCTCTCCTGCAGTGCAAATATAGATGCACATTGTCAGAACACCACAAAAAATAATAGGGAAACTTATTCCTTGTTTGTTTCCTTTCACTTCTGTTAAACTTCCTGTTTTGTTTCCCTTTGTGATCAAAAGATAACCGAGAAACTGACAGTACATAAAAAATCCCCGTGCGCAATACATTCTTGCCAGCCATTACTTAATCAGCCTGACCATTAATGTCCAGACAGACATAAGCTCATGAGTCATTCAATATTCAGAAGAACTGATGAACTGAGAGACCCAAGGTCCAGATTAATTTCACCTGTCTTTGGGCACTGAAGTTAGGAGTTCATTTTTGCATGCTAGCAGCTCCTACGTACTCTGTCAAGAGAGCCTGGCATTTTCAGTGGATGAATAGGCATCTGCTTCCTGTCTTTCCATCACCAAACAGAGGGCCTAGGACAACCAGACTCCTAACTTGGAACATAATTAAGCTTTTAAAGACAGCTGGAAAAAATACAAGCTTAATTTCCTGAACTAGGTTCTGGAAACTGGCAAATTACCATACTCACTTTTAAATGCACAAGATTCATCTGAAAAGATCAAGAAAACTTCAGTCAGAATAGAACTGGTAAACTTCAGGGAACATGTTAATTGTAACCATCGCCTCAAAAAGTACCCATGGCCATCACTGACATTGAGTTCTTTAATCAGGTGATAGGGTTTTCCCTTCCTTTTCATCTTCCAGATAAACATTTTCCGGAGAACAGAGCATATACACTATATCTAACACTTCTCTTGGTTACTCCTTCTATCTGAGCTCAGTGCCATGAAAGATTAATTAGCAGCAACTCTCTCCTCAGGTGCAGCTGAGGATGACACCAAGGCATCATCCTTGTTGTCATCCTCATCCAGGTGGTGGCTATATTGTCAAAAAGTCCCTCCATCTTGCTTAAGACTGATTCAGTCCTTCCTTCATTTCCAGAACAATGGCTAAAGCAATAATAAAAAAAATGCAATCTTTTCTCATCCTACCATCTTTCAACTGAGTAGTGTAATTGGCTGTGCACCTTCTGACAGTTGAACAAAACAATGATATCCATCAGAAGTTTCTCAGGACTAAATGTTTCAGCACATTTTCCAAGACATGCACAAAAGGTGAAACTTCTTCATAGACACATAGGTATTGAATAACATTCACCATGAACCACACAACCACTATCAAATTACCAGGACTGAAACTATGTATTATGCAGTAAACTTTGAAATTTATAGTTATAATGCATTATTTAATCTCGGCATAAATCTTTCCCTTCTGTAAAATAACTTGTTTTCCATGTTTTTTGGATTGCATGAGCAGTGATAAGATCCAATGTTTTGCCTGAAGAGAAAATATTGATGTAATTGTCATTCACATCTTACATTAGTGTACCTGTAGATTCCTTCACACCGTTTCAGCACTGATTGATAGTATGGATAATTTTTAAAGGCCATCCACAGTTTCTTCAGAAGAAAAAGTCCCCTACTTTCTTTCTGAGGTGGGGAGGAGAGGTGCTCTGAGGTCATTTAAACAAAAAGCTTTTCTACACTTTTTATAAGCCAGGCGGTGCTCTGACAACAACCTGCTGTTCATTAGTTTTCAGTTCTAACATGGGAAAGTCTGAAACACATACCTCAGTTTTCAGGCCAAACATCCTATGAGTTGAAACAGCACTCAGAATACCCTCAACTTTAGCCCAAAACAGCACTGTGCTAAGAGGCCAAGCTTTCTCTAATGGTAATAATGCTCCAACTTTTTATCGGAATATTTATATGGAACCTGTTTGAATACCTGAGCACTTTCTATGTCTCTTTAGTGCCTTTAATTCAAATAATTTCCAAAGTACTATTTATATTGTTATTGTTTTCTCATACTTCACACACTATGAACTGTCTTTGTTAACATCCAAGCACCCCTTCAACAAATCACATTGAATGAATTTGGGTAAAAAGGTAAATGATACTTAGGAACATCAGCTGAAATTTGTAAAGCTTCCAAAGCGCTAGAGTGCCTCCCACTCAGCACATGTCAGTATAATTTGGCCATTTTTTTTTAATATCTAAAAGTTTAATGAAATCTGCATGACTTACTTAAGTGATAAGCAAATCATGGAGATTTGCTGGAGAAAGATAATATTTTAGTGGAAAAGATCTGTGTAAAGAAATACTCATTAAACAAACCATTAGCTTTAAAGAGGAATAGTTTTGTAGAACAAAGTTACGTTTTAACTCTAAGAAACAATGATTTAAAAAAATCCTAAAATAAGTAACAGTGGTTCGGTAAAAATTGTCCTGCATTTGCTACATGCTCTAAAAATTAAATCTCTATCTTACATCACCATCATGTTTACTAAGAATTAAGGTCATTTGCACCAGCAATCAGTTACCTACATTAAAAAACAAACAAACAAAAATAGTACCTGCACTTCACCAAAACTGTTTATAGAGTGTCTGGTTCAAGATGGAGAAATTCACTATAGAAAACTAGTATCCACTCAAAAAACATCATTTAAACTAATATCTGAATATTCATGTATCAAGATATCCTGGCACAATACAATTAATTCTAAAATGCTCAGTAGTCAATATTAATACTAATGTCATTTGTAATTAAAAACTTACAGATGGGACCAGGAAAATATAAATACAAAAATAATAAAAGAAAATATAAAAAATATAAAAGTATAAAAATAATGATGTGTAAATATATAAAAATAATCAAATATAAATATAGGCTCAGGAAAATGTAAAGAGACTTTTATTAACTGTGGGGTATTTTTCAGTATGGAATAATACATAAGCTTTACAAAAAAAATACCCTCTTCATAATTATACCACAGATATTTGTATTTATGGTATATTCTCAATATATTTCATATTTAAAGGAGTAGTAAACCCATCTGTATGTTTTGTGCTGATGCACAGAGAGTGTAAGAAATCCCAGTTAACACCACGATGGATACTTAGATATTCACTTTCATTATCTGAGGCATATTTCCAAAGACTTCAGTGTGATACTTCTCAGAACAGAAGTGCTAAATAGGTCAGCGAATGGATTCTCAAACCATTTCTGTGAGAAAACCTCCCAGTGCCTTCAGTAGGTTTTGAATCGAGTCTTCAGATCTCAGCTGTTACAAATTTTCTGCGTGTCCTTTTCAATAAGCAATGATGGCTTTCTGTTCTGAAAGCTAAATGTATCTTTGTGTTTTCTCTCACAAAAGATCAGAACCCTCTAAGCACCATCTGGACTGTTTCTTTGTGCATTTTCGCTTTATGCAGATGTGGTCTTCGAACAGTGACTGCAAAAATCCTATTATAATGTATGCAGCCGATGGCAGTGAGGACCCTGATCCTGCAGTCCTTTGAACTCAAAAGGAAATGGATCAGGCCCTCTCTCTGATTTGCATAATAAAAGCATGGAGCCTATTGTGCTAGTTTATAACTATCACAATTTCAAATTTATTCTGTCTCATGTAATCTCTTACCTCCAAGGCAGGCACCCATGGCCAATGAAAAGATTAGTGGCTTCATAGGGAGGTTAACATCAGGATCTTTACTCAGGTTGAGAAGCACAGGAATCTGTGTTTAAAAAATACATAATAAAAAACAAAATTTATTCAAGTAAACCACATTAGCCAGTCCAAAGAAGAACTTATGTCTTCTCTTTACAATATCTATCATTGTATTCTTGTTCTCGGGTCCCTTTTCCCCTTTGCCTGTACTAATCCCACATGCCAAAGAGAAGGTATTCATAGTATTAGGCTGAGCTGGGTCATACCTATACAAATACTCATTTTATCTGGCCCAGGTTGATTGCTAATAAAATTGAGGATCCCGTAAGCCTGTGATTGCCTCCCAGAAGGTTCTTCTAATTCAACAAGGAACTCTCAGGGATTAGGCTCCAATTCCCTTCCATTTCTTATACATTAAGTGACCTGTTCTCTCCTCTTGCTAGAACTGAAAATAAAACTTCTAAATTCTTCTAGACCTTCACAATCAAGATGGCTGCATATCATGTGTCATTATCTAAAAAAAAAATCTGAATTCCTGTTAGAACCAAGTGTCTGGTCTTTAGGGAAAAATGGGCAGAGAAGACCTAATGCAGCAGACTTCTAAATTCATAAGCAGAACTGATTTTTTTTTTACTTTTTAATCTAATATATTTGCCAGGAAAGGCAGAGTTTGTTCACTGGGAAATATTTATAGAGTTTTAAGATTTTTATTTAATCATTTTAGTAAATAAAATTAAAACAAAACCCTGCAAAAAAATCAAATGACATTTATAGAGAGACATAATGGGCTTCACTAGACCAACTGGTATAGAAGTCAAAAATACATCAGGCAGGCTTTCTAGTAGCATCAGATCTAAATCAGAAGCTTTCGATCTTGCCATTAAAAAGCAGTTTGGGAACAATTGTTTTGAGTTCAACCTGTGGAACCACTCACTTTGAAAGAAAGGGTGAAATAATGCCTGTGCAACAGAGAGGGATGTTAGCAAGTGGAGAGGTGATAATGTTCCTAACCTGTTCTTAATGTGCATAAGAGGTCTATGGGACCAAAGGAGAGAGAGCAAGCACCCTGAAATAGTGAAGAGTTGAACAGGAAGGAAGGTGTGGAAATAACTGTAATATACCTTGAAATTAATGCTTTTTCTGAGTTTGGAATTTTAACAGTGAATAGAGCAAAGACTTTTAATCCTCCAGTTTGTCATTGACTGTATTTCACAAGTCTGCCTCAAGGGTTATGATCTCCGAGATGGAGCAGCTGCTTCCTGAAAAAAATGTTTTCACTTTGATATCTGAGTGATGATCACCTTTATTAACTGTGGGTTTTTTCTGGTATGGAGTAATACATAGGCTTTATGAAAAATTACAAGCCTTCCTTTCTCCCTTCCTCCTGGCATTGGTACTAATCATCCCTCTTAAATCCTCTAACTGATTAACATTTAAGTTAGTGTTTAAAAAAATATTTAGGAATTGTATGTTGCTTAAAGATCTCTGCTTTTGTTTAAGACCCAAAGAAGAATCAGCATGCCTAACATCTTGTCTGGCTTTTGTTATGAAACACCATCATGAAATATTTCCTTTCTCCCCACAAATTTTGCCTCTCTCAAGCCATCACTGCTTGATGATGTTACAGAACATGTTACACAATTCAAACTACAGTTTTATCTAAATTTATTTGCTTTTAGGTTGAAACAAGGCATTGTTTTAAAATAAATATAAGTACTGAAAGTACTATAAGTAATGAAATCCTAGAAACAATCTCTAAGCAAAGCATTTTCTTTTTACATAATTTTGATCAGAGCACCAAAAATAATTATTTAGTTCTGTGATGGATGTGCTCCTTCCCCAGCTCAACCTGACTTCTCACACAGAGCCCTGTTCAGGTGTTAACTACCACATTACCTGACCTTGGTATTTGCCTCCCTGACCTCTTCCCCCACTCAGACATTAACCAACAATAACAGTCCTGATGGCCATATCCTGATGGGGAGATAAAGCTAACTGTGCGTACACCAGCCAAAAGTCGTCTGAAATGAAAGAATGACTATAAGTTACACAGAATCACACAGGATGGTTGAGGTTGGAAGGGACCTCTAGAGGTCATCTAGTCCAACCCCCCTGCTCCAGAAAGGACGCCTAGAGCACGTGGCACAGGGTGGCATCCAGGCAGGGTTTGAACATCTATGCCAAAACCTGTTCCCCCTAAAAGTACTCCTCAAATCCAAACAAACCTTACATATTAAGGGACAATCATCTTATCCCATGGATATGGGCACAGCCCAAGAGCCCATTGAGCTCTCCTTGCACCGCAGCAGGCTGCACACCAGGATCTCCCCTTGAGCAGGGACGCCTCTCAAGGATACTCCTGGAGGTTGAGAGATCCTTGCCACTACAGTTTCGTGGTAAGTGACTACAGCATGCTATCTTTATGAACTTGTAAACTTTACTATATAACTGTGCACAAATCCCTTAGACATAAACTGTTGACCAGGTCTGGGACTAGGATTGGATCCAGCTGCATCAAGACTCCTCTCAGAAGGTGTTTGGAAAGCAGGAGGGTCCAGTCTGAACCTCGTGACCCAATGGGAAGCTGTCCTTGATAATTCTGTGTGCATCTTGAACGTCCATGCAGTAAATAATAAGTGACCTTGCCACAGAATCTTGTGAAAACACTGTCATTATCAATAAAACCTATTACTATTTCTTTCACATGGGTGAAGTGCATTGTATCACTCACCCCCACCACCACTCTTTCCGTGACAAGTTCCTCTGAATTATTAGCAGGTATCCTGATGCGATACAGTAATCCTCCTGAGCAGCGCAGACTGGCAGCACCTTTTAAATTAGACTCCTTGTGCCAATGCTCTTCCCAGCAAATACAGGTGTTGTTAATCCTATTTTCTTGCTATTGAGGATCAATCCTAAAGTTGCTACCAGCCAGATCCCAAGAGCAGAGGGTAATGCCATTTTCACACACCTCTGGGTGAGAACCATGTGGAAAGCAGACTTTCATGGCACTCCGAGGCCTCCTCCCTAATTACAGCAGCACCAAGGACAGCGGAAGCAGGGACAGATCCAAGGCAGAAGTGTCAGTCGTTCAATTGCCTGCTACATATTTGTGGCTGGATAGACAGACTACTCCCATCAGAAAATATGGGTTTATGTTTACTGAAGGAGCTTAACAACCTGCGCTTCAGTGGTCCATAATCTCTGTTCACTTAAGCCAAAGAAACCCCCTGGAAGAAAGTCAGTAACCAAAGGTTTCAACTCACTCTACCTTCTTTTCGACATGAAAAGGTATCACAATATTTCAAAAGAAAGTGCAGTTCTATAATGTGCTTATATTCACGTTTCTCAATTTTTAAATGCTACAAAGTGTTTTAGAAGCCCAAATACTCAATTGACCTCACCAGTTTTATCATTATTTCCTTGTTGCAACATTGATTTTATTCCATTTAGAGATACTGTAAAATCTTTTTCAAAGTCCTTCATAATAATGTCATCTATTAAAAATTATCTTCAGTGATGTCATCTTCCTAGGTGTATTGAGAAACTGCAGAGCTAGGTCAGTAATCTCTGCTTCCATAAACGATTGCTTTTCCAACAAGAGACAAACACTGAAAAATGTCTTAGCAATATATATATTGCCTTTTTATATTGTATCACATAATTTGGACTTTTTTGCTATTTGAAGAAATTCATCACTACCAGAGAACAACTACTGTAAGTCATAAACGGGGGTGGAAATCCTATAGACTTCTGTCACACGCTTGAAGTTAGAGTTAGTATTTATGTATTCTTTGAAAAGAAGAGAAATTTCTAACACGAAGTGCTGCTTTTCCAGTTTTCATTTTGAATAACAAGACAAAAAGATGAAAACATTAAGTTTTCAGTGTTCCAGACAGAAATATTTCATTGATCCAAAGACTGCATATTTTTTGCAAGCATTATGAGTTATCCTGAGTGGCAAACATATTCCACTGGCTCTCCAAAAGTCACTGGTGTCTAATTCTTGGATCTAAAAGTAGGTATGATACAAACAGATTGTTCCCGTTTCCATACTAAGTATTTTCCCACTCCAATGACAAGGAAGAATCAAGAATCGCGATCATCAGCAAGAGCTCCTGAAGACAGGCTGCAAAGCAATTAAAACAATGGATGACTCTCCTGGCTTGAGTGTCATCTTCTTAAATAGATACACTTTGCATAGGATCAGTTGCAATGGAACCTGTCTCTCTGTTTTCCCTGAAATAACCTTCAGCATCCTCTGTCACCTTTGTTCGTGCAAGTATGTGTTAGAGAGCACTTCTGCCACTGTCAATACCTCAGATCTTAGGTTCATGTACTGCTATAATTCACCCGAGTATTTAGAACTGAAATGTGAAATATAAAAGGATTAGAAGGAAACTTTCCACTGTAGGCTTCAATGCTTTTGAAAAAGTAAATTAGTTCTACAGCGCCTTCTGATTCAAACTGTAGGCATTTAAAGCAGCACTGAAAGAAAACCAAGCTAGGATACTTTGCACACTGGGATATATTTGGCTGCAGTACATATCGTACAAATGTGCTTGCTATATTGATTTAACTTATTTAGAATGAAGCTTTTTTCATAGTTTTACTAAGCACTGCCACTCAACAGAGACAAAAAGTAGTAGTTAAAGCTTATGAAACTTTGTGATTCCTTCATTATTGCTTTTTCAGATACATAAACAGATCCATATTAGCAGGAGAATAATAATATCTCATCAGGAAAAGAACATTTATTTCTTATACCCTTTACTTTAATGCTCTCACAGAGGAGAAAGCTCTGCCTTTTTAGTTCCTAGAAAACCTGCTGGCTTTGTTGAATAGTTCAATATTTTTAAATCAGCTTACATTGATGCTTGATTGACAGGATTTTGATAAAATATGTGATGTAGTTCAACAGAGCAAAGCCAAATACCCCTCAACCACTCATTATTAGTACTACCTGCCACCAGGTACAAACACGTAAGAACACAACTATAGAAAACAATAACTGTACTTAGAAAAGGACTCAAAGACTTGATATAGAAAGATGCTAACCACTAATCTTGATTCTTTAAATGGTGTTTTGTGTATTATAAACATAGGATTTAATCTGACACACAAAGAACAGCACAAAAGTTTACAGATGCTGGCACATTTGTCTAGATAAATGTCCTAAGAAAAATCAGTCCTTGTGAAGCAAGTGTTTATACCATATATTAAGAAAGGATATACGATATGTTACAAAAATAAAAAGTATGTATTGTCATCTTCCATATTGATTATAATGCTGTACCAGATTCATAAGCTTTTAAAAATGGATAGGGTTTTTATTACTATTGTTAATTACCCAGCTACCTTAGAAAAAAGTCTCTAACAAAAATTAATAGTATTAGAAATTAATTCAGATTCAAGAAACATGATTTTACAAGACAATGCATTTCTTCTCAAAACTCACTAGGCTGTGAAACCCTGAAAATTTAAACAAAGTGAAACGACTGAAAACAAAGGAAGGTCAATTTTAACTTTAACTGAAGGCTTTGAAAAAGAGAAAAATCAAAGATTTTAGCCTGGAATGCTATAGACCAATCACCACTAAGCTACTTTTTTTCCAGAATAGTGTCAGTTTTAATCACAATTTCTGTTGCAAACAATCCTTGTTCTTATATTGTGGTGTGCAGCCCCTTTTGTCAAAGGAGGAGAGGTGTGGTGAGGGTTACACATCAGCTCTGTTTTGCAGAGAGGAATCTACATGACACCTTGCAAGCCATGTTCTTTCCAGCGCTGCTTGGCTGCAGCTGGAATAGAGGACCTTGAATATTTTGCATTCACTCCTATTTGGTACATAAAAAAAATACATTATTGGTAAGCAGAAGTGTGACCAAACAGGTAGCTTATTCACATCTTACCATCACAACCTGTTTTCCAAGACTCGTTTTCACCAATGGACAGGTTGAATCAGGACCTTTATCCCATTCACCTATGTTTATGATGAAACCTTCTCATGAGCATTGCCATAAGAATGACCAGGCAGTGCCATCAAGAAGGAGGAGCTCTTTCTTGAACTGTGAAAACCCTCCTCTGAAATACAATTCAGGGAGAAGTCTGAAGAGGAAGGACAACATGGAGAAGTCCTCCCAGCTACTTCTGCTGCCTAAGCATGATCCTTGTAAATGTAATTACACACACCCCTCATATAACATGAACCACTTGGCTGTGCATTCCATTTATATCCTGTATGGAAGAGACGTTTTTATCTTTATTTTAGGGACACACTACTGTTCTACGACATGGGATTTCATGGCACACACTTTCCTAAGAATTACGCAAGGTAAATATGCCTTCTATGAAAACTGCAGAGAATGCAGATTGACAAGAGAAAAAAAAAAAAAAAAGCTATTTAGCTATTTCTGGTTTCCCAAATCGCTGATGTTTTCATTAAGAACAGTCTGTCTCTGGAGACTGCTAGAGCTCGAGCTCAGTCTTACACATTTATCAGCAATTTTGAAAGGCAAGACATAGAAATAACTCCAGTAAGGCGGAAGGAAAAAGAGAATAAAACTGGCGCTGAGAACATGAGATGTCTGGGAACAAAATCAGTCCTGCAAATGAAAAGCCTCTGACAGTTTTAAAGGCAATAAATAGCAGACCAAAAATTATCTGGGTTCTAAGAAAAGAAATGTGTCAGAGATGAAGTCACCTTGACAGCCAGGTGGTTAATGGAAATTGTTTGTTACAATATAGTGAGAAAATAGTATTTAAACTCAGCTGAAACAAGGATCTACTATGGCTATATTTTTCGTTTCAGTAATAAAAGAAAAATATAAACAGATGGTTCTAACATATGCAGCTGATAAAGCAAGTCAATTAAACTAAAGCGTGTGCTGGTAATAAAATCATGTCACCTAACTGTGTAAGGGTAGAAATCCATGGCTATTTAGATGACAACGAAAAACGTCAGTGACAATGACTAGAAAAAAATAGCCTTAAAAATGAACAGCTCCACCTGTTAAGGCATGCCATTGTGAGTTTAGCCTTCCCCAAAACAGGAAAAAATCAGAGGAATAGTAGAATAATATATAAAGTGGCACAATGCAATTCACCATACACTTCATACACACACTTCAGACTCACTGTCTATCTATTTTATTAAGAATTAATATTAGTGTACTAAAATACATTTCTCATTAACGCTACACTAGATAATCATATATTCTATTTTGTATAATGCATTCTAGATGTAAGGATGGAAGAAATCTATTTTTAGAATTATTTAGCTATTTAACAAGTTCTGGTTTCGTGCAGCTCCAATGTTTTATTTTAGTTCAGCACAAACCAGAATTTCACCAAGACATAAACAGTAAGATTAATCAACCTGTGATGACATAAATGCCTTCAGAAACTCATTCCATCTTTTACATACTTGCTATTATCTTTCTGGAACATCTTTTGTAGTATAAAATACCTGCTGCATTTTGACCTCTTTGTACAGACTTCAATCTAGCTACTGATGTACATCGATTCCATACTGCATTGACAATAGATTTGTTTAGAGAGAAGAAGAATTTGGCCAACACAGCATTGAACTGAAATGTACTTGAAATAGTAAACTAATCTGATTTTTACTATTTTTTCAGTATAATCCAACACATTGCACAAAGATAATCAAACTAAAATACCATAGGAATACACTAATATAGAATTATAGAACAGCTAGAAATCTATCCAATCTTTCATGGGCACTCTAAAGTATCTTACACCTCAACTCAAACTAAGGCTAAACAAGGTCACACAAATGAATGTCAGAAAAAAGGGTTCAGAAGAATTCAACTTAGCTGAGATCACACTGTAAGAAAGTAGCATTCCTATGGTAGATTGAAGGATTACTAAATCATTCCGTAATATGCCCGAATTTGATACTTTTCTGGTATTAAAACTCAGCTGCTGATAAACCATAGTTATGTTTAACATAATTTGCTGCTTTAAAAATAAGTAAATAAAGGTATCAATAAAAGGTCCACATATTAAAAGATCATTAGACTAGCTATGCAGAGTATAGAGGGAAAATATTGCCAGCTGTGGATGGATAATGACAGTTTCCACTGAGAAAACAATTTTACTTTCAGGTGCAGATGCTTCTATAAGATTATACTTAGATCTACACTTAAGCACAGCAACTGCAAGTAGAAATGGCCAGCTAGATGCCTAACTGATATGAATAAACTGGTAAAAAGGATTCAGTCTCAGGGAATAAAGAAAGTTATAGCATAGCAGAAGTCAAAAGAAAGCGAATTGTAATCAGTAAGCTCAGCTTCCTCCCTAGAACTAGGAGGGAGAAGTGCAGACTCTTTGTAGGCTCATACCATTGTAGCCGTGAACGGAATATTGTCAATCACAGACGAGGCCAAAGCAGACACCCAGAGCACTAAAATGATGGCAACTGCCAGGCGCTGCTCCTCAGGCACTACCTGGAATTAAGAGAGGTTAAATTACAGCTCTGATAGGATCAGTATTACTCTGGCTTCCTAACAGCACAACTGCACAGGTGCTTCACTGTTTTAATTTATAAACATAGATTATTCCTTCAGGCCTTGTGACAGGAAAAATTATTTAAAAAAAAAATCTGCCAGTTAGTAACACAATCATCGCTCTTTTATCAAAGAAACCTGAACAAATAAAAAGAATGGCATTTCTAATATTCATGCTTACATTTCACACAAGAAAAAGACAGTACAACTTCAAATTTTCTCCTTTTATCATCCATGATTTTACTTTTTCACTTCCACAGTTTTTGTTTACTAGAGTATAGAAAATGTTTCTATTTTGCATTTACAGCAATGTTTATTCTGGCTCTGGACAGACATACACATATATACACATATTAATTAATATCATCTGCCCCAAAGTATGGCATGCCTTCTTGCTATTGCTGATGTAGGAAAGCAATCTAAAAAACATGAAACACAAATAATAGCATAAAACATGATTAACATAAAACTCAAAATGAAATTATTATTTGTTATTGTAATAGAATAAAACTTTTTCCTTACCTGATTAAAAAAATATATATATTTTAAACATACCTTAATTAACAAAGCTGTCTGCTCTCCTATATAGTCTATTAAGTGCAGGTTAGCCAAAGCCTAAAAAGAGACATTGATATCAAGTAGTGAAGTATCTGATGCAGTTAGTTCCATTTTTTTCATTAGAGCTCAGCAAACAGAACAATCCTTCTCAAGATGTCCATAATCATGTATATTTTACATATATCTCATGTATCTGCAACTTGTCAAATGGCAGAAAGAAAAGACAAAGCAGAAGTTATGGCTATTTGTAGAAAGAGGTTGGTTGTACTGGAATGATTGGTCAGATTGTTTAGGAGGACAGGACACAGTCACTGGAGAACCCCTGAAATGTACAGACTCCATTCTTTAATGAATGCATTTTTTTACCTAAGTATCCATAAACAATTGATTTTAAATCAACTTCCACAGAATCCTAAGTGTATTTTTAAGCAGACTATAGACAGAAATATATCATATGTATAAAAGAGTCATATCAAATTGGGCATCTTGTGTTCAGCCTCAGCCGAAGAAAAGAGAGAACAAGATACATAATTCTGCCAAACAGCTGCCTCAGACCCCATTTGTCTAGTTCCATGAAGCTCTATGAGCACAAGAAGCTGCAGAGATGAGGGCAGTGCAACTGTATCTCAAGATGGCCCAGCTTAGCTAAAAGATCTAGCAAACCACTCTCCCATGAACAGAAGTAAATAAATAAATAAATAAAAATAAGTATAAGAGCAAAACTAGTGCTCTTATACTTACATAGTGATTCCACATATGTAATTTGCTCCCAAGGTTATATTCACGTTTAACAATACATCACTCAGCAGCACACAGAAAACAAGTAACAAAGCTTTTAATATGTGTATATACACCTTACATTAAAAAAACAGTGTTAATGAACTAAAATATTCTTCTGCTATTGCTTTGTGTACACATTTCTTAAGCAGAGCTCAGATCCACCCTGCTGCCTTATTAATTAATTATCTATCAATACAACATATTATTTTGCACTAACACCTGAACTTTTTTCTGGAATCCACATAGAAAGAAATATCCGAGGGAGAGGCAGAAAGCACATGCACATTATTCCTCCAAGACAGCTTGTCTGCAGGTAGCTCATCAGGCTAGAGATGGTGACAGTCCTAAATGCACAGCCAATTATAAGAGACTTTAAGAAGTCTCTGCAATATCCAAGCTAATTGCCTGCAAGCATCTGAGTGAGAGCATCCTGCCACTGGCTTCCCCAGATGTGCACAGCTCTCCCAGACCTTCCTCAGTCCTCCACATGGAATAAATATTACTGCACTAATTGGTACCTTCAAGCAAGCTATTGCCTGTCTGACAGCTCCAATTAGATTCTTACTGCAGAAAAAAAAAATCGTGTACCTCTTGGATCAAAGTTTAATTTATGAACAAAAATTTGGATGAAAATCTCTTATAGACGGTATATCATGATGACTGTTGTAAATAAACTCTGCCTGAAGAGATTAAGGTAAATGCCATTTTTTGACTATAAAATTGAACACAATGAGGTATCCCTGAGAGGTACAGAAATTTATGTTCACAAAGAGACAGAAGAAACAGAAAGAATTTATAGCCTGTAACAGCCAGTTTTGAACTGGGGAGAAAAAGACAGTTGTAGAGATGAATTACCTGAAAATTGCAATGGAAAACCAGCAATCCAAAGGAAAGGAATCAAAAAGAAAACCTTTTCTTTGCAAAAGATCTACCACAGCATACTGATTGGCACCCAAAAGTAAAATATCCAAGAGTTCACCAATGACTGTGGAACCTAATACACATCTTCCAAAATGACCTGAAGCCTATGTCACATGTAGGTTTTTAAATTCAGTGTTTTTTTACAGCAATCAGAAACAGCTTGGGACTGGGAACCATGCAGGGTGAAGGATCACCAAGAATAAATATCATAATCTAATAGCTCTGTCTAGATTACAGAAAGATTTCTTATTCTTCAGTGCATATCTTGGCTTTAAGTTGTTTCTTTCCAAGATCACTAATCTAAAGAACAGAAAAATCATGGAATCACAGGGTCACAGAATGATTGAGGTTTGAAGGGACCTCTAGAGATCACCTAGTCCAACCCTGCTGCTCAAGCAGGGGCAGCTGGAACATGTTGCAAAGGGTCGCATCCAGATGGGTTTCTCCACAGGAGACTCCACAACCTCTCTGGGTGGAAGGAGACTCCGTAACACTTCATGTGTTTCCGTTTGTACCCATTACCCCTTGTTCTCTCACTAGCCACCACTGAGAAGATTTTGGCCTATCGTCTTTACCTTCTGCCCTCAAGTATTTGTACATATTGATGAGATTCCTTCTCAATCTTCTCTTCTCCAGGCTAAACAGGACCGATTCGCTTAGTCTTTCTTCGTAAGATAGATGCTCCAGTCCCTTAATCATCTTCATAGTCCTTTGCTGGACTCTCTCCAGTAGTTCCGCATCCCTCTTGTACTGGGGAGCCCAGAACTGCACCCAATACTCCAGGTGCGGCCTCACCAGAGCTGAGTAGAGGAACAGGATCACCTCTCTTGACCTGCTGGCAAAATTCCTTCTGATGTAGGCCAGGATCCCATGGGTCTTCTTGGCCATGAGGGCACATTGTTGCCCCATGATTAACTTATTGTCGACCAGGACTCCCAAATCCCTCTCCGCGGAGCTGCTTTCCAATAGGTCAATCCCTAATCTGTCCTAGTGCCTGGGGTTATTCCTCCCCAGGTGCAGGATCCTGCACTTGTCCTTGTTGAATTTCATGAGCTTTCTCTCTGCCCAACTCTCCAACCTGTCTAGGTCCCTCTGAATGACAGCACAGACCTCTCCGGCGTCGTCCACTGCACACAGTTTTGTATCATGCACAAACTTGCTGAGGATGCACTCCGTGCCCTCATCCAAGTTGTTGGTGAGTAAGTTGAACAGCACTGGGCCCAGCACTGACTCCTGTGGGACACTACTGGCCACAGGCCTCCAACTATATTTGGCACCATTTATCACAACCTTCTCAGCCCCAGCTCTCAATCCACCCCACTGTCCACTCATATACTCCAACTTCCTGTGTTTCCCCATGTGGATGTTATGGGAGAGACGGAGTCAAAAGCCTTGTTAAAGTCAGGGTAGATAACATCCACAGCTCTCATTCCACTCATCATCAACCCAGCCTCCCATCCCATCGTATAATGCTAGTAGGTTGGTTAAACACAACTTCCCCTTCGTAAATCTCTGCTAACTACTCCTGATCACCTTCTTTTCCTTCACATGCCTAGAAATGGTCTCTAGGATGAGCTGTTCCATCACTTTTCCAGGGATAGAGGGGAGGCTGACCAGCCTGTAGTTTTCTGGCTCCTCCCTTTTGCCCCTTTTTGAAGACTGGAGTGATGTTGGTTTCTTCCAGTTCTCCAGCACCTCTCCCACTCTCCATAACATATTGAAGATGATGGAGAGCAGCTGATCAATAACACCCTCCAGTTCCCTCAGCACTTTTGGGTGAATCCCGTCCGGGACCGTAGATTTATGCATGTCCAGTTTGCCTAAATAATCTCTAACTCAATCTTCCTTGACCAGCGAAAAGTCTTTCACTTTCCCTGTTTTCTGTTTTGTCTCTGGGCTCTGTAGTTTATGAGGACTAGCCTTAGCAGTAAAAACTGACGCAAGGAAGGCATTTAGTAACTCTGCCTTCTCTGCATCCTCTGTCACAAAAGCACCCACCCCATTCATCAGCAGTCTCATGTTTTCCGTAGTCTTCCTCTTGCTGATGATGTATTTGTAGAAGCCCTTCCTGTTGCCCCTGATATATCTAATCCCAAACAGGCCTTGGCCTTTCTCAGCACATCTCTGCATTCTCTGACAGTATTCCTATACTATTCCCATGTGGTCTGACCCTTCTTCCACATTGTGTATGCTCTCTTTTTCTCTTTAAGTTTTCCCAAGAGTTCCTTGCTCATCTGTGCAAGTCTCCTGCCCTCCCTACTTGACTTCTTTTCTGTAGGAATGCACCAATCCTGAGCTTGGAGAAAACAGTGCTTGAATATTAGCCAACTCTCCTGGATCCCACTTCCTTCTAGGGCCCTGGCCCAGGGGATTCCTGCAAGGAGTCCCCTGAAGAAGTCAAATTAGCTCTCTTTAAGTCCAGGGTTGCCATCCTACTTCTTGCCCCAAAAATGTCTTGCCCAAAATGCCTTGACAAAGTGTGTTATCTCCTGCTGGTATACAAGCAGAATTATTTATTTTAATGGATTAAAATAAAAACTAACAGCAGTGACACTTAAAACATTTTCCCTATTTGTTTATCCATAAGAATTTAACATGGCTCTCACATTTCCCCTTGACTATCTGTATGAGTTTCTTTCATGACCCTTAACTGGTGTTAATCTAGAGAGCTAGGAAATTTAATATTTTGTTAGCAAACTATGCACTGGTGACATAAGAAACCATAAAAATGAAGTTCAGTGAATCACAACTATCATAACTGAAGTCTAGCAGTAAATGGCAAATAACTTCCTGTGTGTTTTACTATGTTATTGTGCAGTCACACAGCACTCAAATCAAAACGGTTCAATTCAAGCTAAAACAATAAATACATCAGGGAATGCAACTAATACACTGTTACAGCAACAGCAAACAAAATAAACATGACTTTGGTATGGATTCCCAATAAGGGCTAGAAACTGCAAGGATGTGCATAACTTGGTAACAGAGAGCTAAAAATAGCACGTGTTAATTGGCGCCCAATAAATGATGATTTCTGATGAATTTTAGACCTGCTAGTTCTCAAACAAGCTTCCTAATGATAATCAGAGCTTCCATTCATCTTCTCACAGGTTACCAGATTTTGACATCCAATTTGGAATTAATTAGTTAGTTGAATTATTCAAAATTTGCATTTGCTGCCAATTAAGTCTCTTCTGTTGTTGAGGATTTCCTTTTTTCCTTCCTTCCTTCCTTCCTTCCTTCCTTCCTTCCTGCCTGCCTGCCTGCCTGCCTGCCTGCCTTTTTCTTTCTTTCTTTTCTTTCTTTCTTTCATTCTTTCGTTCGTTCTTTCTTTCTTTAAAAATCTGGTATTCCTTACAGGTTTTTTTTTTTTTTTTTGGCGGGGGGGGCGGAGGGGAGGGGAGCAATTGGTAGTTGCAGGCTGTTCCCATATTGCTAGCTCTGGCAATCCACTATCCATGGGAGCCGCAGTGGCCATTCAGGTTCTATCAGTCGTGTTTCTACAACTTAATCACATAATTTAATCCAAGCAGACAACAACTGGAAAATAACAAACACTCTATGGAATACCTAGTAATCTTGTTGACATGTAAGTGTGGGTATCCATACAAAAATAATAATAATAATAATAATAATAATTTGGGGTAAAAATAAGTCCACTCAGTATACACAAAAATATCAAATAGTGAGTAAAATGGGATATTAACATGGCTGACTGGATGACTCAAATAGCCTATCAGATAAACACAAAGAAACAATATGCTAAGATAGCTAAGCTTCTTGAATAGCAAATTATGTTTCAAAATGCAATCACAAACAGAAATTCAGTGGTATCATCCTCTCAAACATACTTCACATGAAATCTTCCAGGCCATGAACAGTCAGCATGTAGCACAAAATGTAATCAACATTTTTAATCTGTGGTTAATTATTCTTTTTTATTTTTCTTCCCATACTATTTAGTGTCTAAGTAAGTTATGGTAACATATACTATACCATATTAACATACTATACTATACACTATACTATATTAACATAGTATATTATAGTAACATATACTATACTACATTAAGTAAGTAACATATAAATACATATAATCTGTTTGCTCACACGGACCATGCACAAGCCTGGAAGCTAAAATTCTGCTTATGGAAAATGACCATATCAGCTCTGTGTAGCCTCTCTAGCAGAGGGAGAGACAGTGAGGCTGAGCTTATATTGAAAAATGCAGTGTCAAAGAGGTCCAGCCAATTTTGTACTACTATGACTATAGCGGCATGACTATAACTTCAGTATTCCGAAGGCACTGAACCTCTGCCCTCAGACTTCACGCTGTAAGCTGATTCTAACTGTTCAAACCATGGGAATCACAGAATCTTACCTCCATGAGAACAAATAATGCTGCAAAGAAAAGAAGCGTTGCCCATTCAACTCTGTTTAATATCATCTCAAAATCATGGATGTCTGCTAACACAAGCAGCCAAATAGCTCCCAACATGGCAATCCAGCCTGCGTGAAAAAAAGAGAGAGCAACGGTGACTACAATTTACACTCTACAGCCTCGTTAGGTATTAGCAGTATAAAATGCAGAGTATTACATTTTTCATTTAAAGATCTTTGCCGTGCTTTTGCTCAGCCTCTGCAACAGGCAAGTTTCAAAGATACTCAAAGAATAATGTTCCCTGCTTTCAAATTAAAAAAAAAAATTAAAAAAAGGAAAAACTGGTTTAGGTGATCCAAGTCAGGTTACCAGCAGCCTTCTGCTAAATATACTGAAGGCTCTGCAAGCATAATCAGGAAAAAAGGAGGGAAGGTATGTCTAGATTGCAAAAAAAGCAAGGTGTTTGAATCACGAAGAAAGCCTGAAGCCATGAGGAGATGCACTAAAAGATTCTGCAAATACAAAAATACAGACTGCAGCCCAGCAACCCTGAAAACTGGCTGGATACATACGCTGGAAGATAAACAGAGGAAATGAAAAGCTCTTTAAAACTAGAGCACAATAAAACAAGAAAGCTCTTTCCATAAAGGATCCTGCTACACATCCCAAGGAGTTTTAAGACACATGTTTTGATTATTGATTGAGAGGAAATGCAAATAAAATGCACAGACAGCCCAAGAAAATAACCAGAGAATGTCCTATCTGACTCATATTCTCTCTGCCCAGTTAAAATACTTTCTGTAGCTGTTCAATTTCTCTGGCACATTTATCTTAAACAATAGAATGGGATTTCAGACATGAAGTGCAAATGTTTTTCAGTAATTTTTCCTCTCTGAATGAAGCTTCTTCTATCTATCTTATCTATTTTTTTCGTAAATAGCAGATGAATTTTTGAATGCAAAAAATGAGATACATAATTTTAGCCTTTTTAATGAAATGCAAATAAAGGCTCCCACCACTTCAAATCATTTCTCTTTTTTTGTTGTGACTATTTCATACACCTCCCGCTATTTCATATATTCACAGTTGGAAAGTGATGGATTCAAAAAATTGCAGAAAAAAAAGTGAGGAGGAAAGAAGAAAAACAGTCTTTACTGGCAAATAATTTCAAGCCACAAACTTATAATCAAATACTCAACATGATTTATAGAAAAGGCAGATAGATTATTAAAGTTAGGCCTCTGCAATAGCCTTCAAAATCCATAGTTCTAAGAAAAACATGGAAGAGTGATTCAGAAAAGTTTAGGCCATTCAACTTTATATTACATGCATACATTTTTCTTTTTCCATTATGTTAAATGAAAAAAAAGATCCCAAACTATCCAGCAGTTTAAAATTAAAATTCAGTTATATCCCATTTACATCTTATTTATATATAAAAGAAATAAACAGACCGAACGCTCTCCCTCTCCATGAAGTTATAAAAAAAGACTGATATGTTTTTCAAAACACAAACAAAAAAAAAAAACCCTGAAGAGTGTGTCATATAAATATTCCAAAATCAGAGAAGGTACTTTTGCTCTCTTTAAATAAGCCTATTTTAAGAGTTTTCAATGACATATTGCACCGTCTAAATGAGAATTTCAGGTTGACTGTAATCCTTGCAAACACCCATTGAAAATACCGCACGGGCTGAGGAAGAATACAGGCATAACCTCTTGGAGATCTGCATGACCAAGGACAATGTCAGGGGAGGCCAGTACAAATGCCACATCATGGCATGGAATGTTGCTTTCATTAGCTGTCCCATGATTTGCTGCTTTTTCTCCCCTTCTAGGTGAGTTTCTGACATCTAACAGTACAAGTGTTCGCAAACACCTGGAGACAGTTTTGAACTAACATGGCAGGTACTCTCTGCGGGAGATCACCGCGGCATGAAGCTTAGCTGAAAACCTCAACAAGTGGCCAAAGAGGAAGCCTGACTGGTCCCTTTGGCAATGTCAGCTAAACCAGATAGCTTGAAACTAGCTCAAGGTTCAGGGGCTTGCTCTTGGAACCTTGCTCTTCACAAAGGCTGGTTCTTGTAAATGAAAGAAATGCTAGGTCATCACCATCTCTTCCTTCCACATTTTGCAATACCTTTTCTGTAGCTCCAGGTACACACAGTTTTGCTTCTTCTCTCCTATCCTATCCTCAAGTGTGCTGTACTGTGCACTGCTAAACAGCTGTCAAATCTTTCTATGAAGAATGAAATTGTTACCACCTGCTGGGAAGAGACTGCAGGACTGATGTGAGCTAGGAGTGGTAATACTCTCCTTTGCTCAGGATAAATGCTAGAGTCTGAAATAAGCTGAAAAATTGTGGGGTTGTGTGTTTGCTTGTTTGTGTGCCTGACTTGGATATGGGAATAATCTGAATACCAAAATGGCAAACGTCATATGGAGGATCTGTCTTTTTGTTATCAGCATTGATCAATATTTTACTTCCTACCTTTCTTAAAAAATAAGTGAATCTGTCCATTCATTTTAAACAGTTATTTTCTCTGATGGCAAAGAAAGGGACATGGAAAAGCAAAAATGCAGTGGCTGATTTTTTTTCTGGCAGCCAAGTCTTAGCTGTTCTCTGAATTTCAGTAACAGCGGGCCAAACTCCATCTTCAGTAAATAAAGATGACTGCAGTTCCTAGGAGAACACTGCAAGAGGAGCGAGATGTGTGCAGATCAGGAGATCAGGAGCTGAGTTTTACTGCTCTTTTCTACAAATATAAGTGATGATATTAGGTGCAATTAAGTGAAGAGCCTAAAAACAGCAAGTTTGCAATAGTCCTGGAACAGTCTGTGATAATGTCTTGGCACTATTTCTACCCTCCTGACACATAAGAAAAAAAAAATCAGCTTGAACATGCTATTTGGGCATAGTAATTATTTGCTAATGTTAATGAAACATAATTGAATTGCCCCAGGGTTGGAAAGAGACAAATGTATTCCAGCACCATATGTTTTAGTGGCATGTATAAGCTTCATGCACAAGGTTTACATGAGAGAATGGTGCCCTTCCTGGAAATGATGCTCCCTCCTCTTCAGAAGGTCACTGAGGATATTGATGGGTCAGTGTCACATCCTCTTGGAGTGCTCTAACAAGAAGCTGTCCAAAGAATTAAACAAGCCAGTTGCCAGCTTGGGCTGTGCAGAGCATATTGCAATAGATACACAGAGCCTATCCAGAGCATCTTTGCTTCCTCTGCTTTAACTGTAATGTCCAGATACAGCTACCTGCCTGTTTTCAGAGGAAAGGAGAGGAAGTGACAGGAAGGAGGAAGTCAGTGAAGGAATCTGGAGAGACTTCATGCAAGATCTCTGTTTATGACACCTTCAAATGACATGGTTTAACTTAAAACACCCTTTAGCTGGACAGTAATAATGTCTCTGTTTAAAAAGCAAAGGCCACAGCCACATGTATGTTACAACTCTTTAACAGACTTCTCTCCCCTAAGAGTGTGTCAAGGTTAAATAAAAGCTAAGTACATCTATCACATGTTAGCCTGCCTTCCTAGGGGAGTTAGTGACAGTGAACATGCTACATCAATGTTTTATATACTCAGTCAGCTTTACATTTTTCGGGGATCTAGTCTGAAACATATTCCCTAATTTTTAGAGAACTGAAAGTACCAGGATACATTAAAGCTGGCTACAGAAGTTGGCTTCTCTCTTCATGCATTTCTAGATCACTGGGCTATAAAAGATAGACAGGAAGAAGTGAAACAGAAATAATTATAAAAAATAACTTCTCGTTACTACAGTGAAAGCAAAGCCCATTTATATTTGCACAAACCATTTACTGCCTCTCAGTGCTTCTGTCTCACAGTAATTGGTGTTCTGGAAATATAATGTGGAAAGTAACTGAATCTAAAATCCATATCTGCACAGTTAAGGTACCCGTTGAAGACAGTGACAGTTTCTGTTGAAATTAGGAAAAAGAAATAGTGTCCAACTTTGTATTAAAATGCACCTTGCAAATTTTGTAATGCATCCTTCATAGAAAAGATTACTTTGTCTCTTTGCTGGGCTCATAGAAAAAGTACTGCAGAGATAGTCTGATGGCTTTGCTTTTCTCGTACACTTTACCCAGTAAGATTTTTTAATAATCAAACAAAAGTGCTTGAAGATAGAAAACAATCTAATGGAATCAAATAGAAGTCTAAAACATGTGGAAGATAGATGAGATGATAGAAAGAAATAATAAACAAAAACCTTTTCAAAAGCTCATTAAGAAAATTTGTGTTCCTTAGTAAAAGTAATTTTGTCTGGCCCTACCACCAGCTAAAAAATGTGATAAGCTTCATGTAAACATGTAGACATTGCATCTTCATTTTAAGTGCAGTGAATTTGAAATATTGCCTTTCTATACAAATACTGAAAGTGCATTTAAAATTATTTTTGTGGAAACTCATGTGGCACCTGAGATACCTGCACTACAAACAAAAGTCAGGGTAGCTATAACTGTGATTACATAGTTCATACCTGTATGTGGTTACATAGTTCATACCAGTATGTATACCCACCTGGAAAAACAAGAATGATGAACAGGAGAGATATGTGCAGGTTCTCCTTTTTTTAACTCAGGAACAGTTAAATACACAAATACATAATCAGAAACAAACAGATTCCTGACAAACCTGCATAAAAGACTCTAGAAATATAGTGGATCAAAACTGAACCCAAAGGCCTACTCGATTGCAGGATCAGGGACTATAGCCTGTAAATCGTGTGACACAATATTTGCTCTCATCATCACTAGCAAACTTTCAGGTGGGGTGCTCTAAGGAAGATGTTCACATCAGAAGATTCAGGGTAGAAAAGTAAGAATAAGGTAAATAGTATGGAAATTTGACTTTTGTTGAAAAATTTAAAGAATTCAGTACCTTCATTTCAAAGGCAGGAAGACTGAAAAGGTCCTGGCAAATGCCTTCTGCAGCGCACTAGGCTGCTCCCGACAACAGAGAACACATCAATGGCAGATAGGACAAGAGAGAAGAAGGAGGAAGAATAATAGCAATGAGGAAGATTCTGCTTACATATTAGAACCAGGTTAAGAAATCAGCAGTTAAGAAATCAGTAAGAATTTTCAAAATCAGTTAGATCAGCTTCTGCCGGGACAAAAAAGGTAATAATCCGATCTGAAGGATGGCCCCACAGATGTTTGTAAGTGAGCAAAGTAGCATATGCCTTTTGGTTTATCTTTACCATTTCACTCACAGGCTCCATCGGTCAACATGGCCACAGCAACTTTTTGTGAACTACAAGAACTGTCTTAGCCACAAAGCATATATCAGGCCTAACAGCTAAAACGTATTTAGTGTTAAATCATTATTTCAGCACATCACTGAGCATATGAGAAAGTCAATTCTATCACTTTGTTCCAGCAGCTGAATTGGAAGAGGTCTGATACACTCTATAATCCTCACAGATTTATCTTAAGGATAAATATGTCAATCCGTCATATGTGAGGGTATAGAATACACAAACATACACTCAAATCTACTTTTATATATACATATAGAAATATTTTGGTCAAACAATTTAAAAATTGCAGTGGTGCTCACTCTACTCCTCTGAGTAGTGACTGCTCTGAGTTCTGAATGCAAAACAAAATATCCTGTATTCAGGTTCTTACACTTTTTTTTTTCTAGTTTTATCATGTGTCCTTGAATATATATATTCTGGATCATGCGGACATTTTTTAAATAATACTTGTTGGCAGCTGATAAGCATTATTTTCTTTTTAATACCCTTTTATGAAATTCCCTTGTTATAAGGCAATTTGCTGGTCTCTTGAGCAGTCCTTTTCATAGGCTTAGCTTCCTAGAAATCGTTTCCAGCTGTTTTGTGCTATTTGTAGCAACACAGTTTAAAATTACTCCATGGGGAAAGAACTATGATGGTAACAGTCCAGGACAGCTTGCACTGCAACAGGAAATGTGAAGTACAATATAAGAAGAGTGAAAGAACATGAAAAAACTTAATGGAAACTATAAAACCATCCAAGGCAAAAGGCAAAAAAAAAAGCAACCTTTGATGACAGAGGAAATTTCAAAGTTAAAAATTAAAGCATAGAAAAAACAAAAAGACAGAAGACTGGCTCCTCTTTAATCACAGATGAGCACATGTACATTAGTCCAAAATGGGCAAGATTTTATTGCATAACTTCAATGTCATGAGGTCAGAATGGAGAAATCATATGCACCATTGTATTGCAATGTCAACACTCAACTTTGCTAATTCTCCCGATCAATCTAAACACAATTTCACAGATGACATAGGATGACATTCAAAGTAGAGCACTGTAAGAAGGAAATCATGGTTAAAGGGTGCCATAGCTGAGCACTATATCTACAGAAAATATGTGTTGACAAGTATATAGTCCTGTATATTGCATCAATACATAAATCTAAAAAAATTTACAGCATTATTTCAGTAAAGGTCATTGCAAACAAACACTCACACTGTTGGCATACCCTCATTGACTCTAGTGAGTCAAAAATAATATGAGAAGATGCAAATATGAAGATACAGTAAAGGTCAACTTTTCCAGAAGTATGAACTACATCACAAAAGGTGCAACAGCATATACAACTGTTTCTTTTTTTCCAGCTGTCAAATATAAGGGCAACTGCAAGGAAAGAGGATATTTTTCCATACTTAATTGCATGTTTGTAAAGATGACTATGCATTTTTGAGGGCACATTTTTGTGAAAACTATCCAAAAAGAAATAAAAATTGGCCCTGGAAAATAGATCTCTTATTCTCAGAAAAAAATGCTGAGCAGGAGAAACAACACAGATGTGGACCATACTTTCTGAGTCATAGCCAATGCTGACTACATCAATTAGTTCTGCTCCAAAATGCACATTATTACAAAATAATTGTCAAATTTATTTTTAATTCATATACATTCTAACAGGACTTTTTTTCAATTTTACTATAAAGCAAAGGCATACTAAGTCTTGTAAATATAATTATGTCCATTTTCATTTTAAAACCGCAAAATGCGCCTACTGTGTGGCAATTAAATTCTTCATACTACCTACTCAGGAACTAGCAGCGAGTCATTTGTATTTCTCTTCTTGATATCGACATAAAAGTACTAGACATCTTAAGCTAACACTGCTGCATGCACAAATAGATTTGAAAAGGTATCAGGCAGAAGACTGAAGCCAGAGCAAAGAGGAGAATAGAGCTAAAGCAGGGTAAATATGCCAAACTCCGCTCACTAATGCAAATGACGCCACCTGGAAGATCAGTAGCTTTAAAGATGCCTGGAAGAAACCCATTGGAACTGATGAAGGGTTTAGGGCATTTAAACAAGAAAAAGGTGCACTAAGATATCCTGCAACAGTGATGTGGGCACTCTTGCCAGATACTACACTTTGTTGCTCTATTTCCTACCATTATCAGGCCAGGAATTAAAGGAAAACCACCAGTTATGGTGCAACATTACAGCTTCATATAGGTGCAACATTAATGGAAAATCAGTTAGAGAAGTTACCAGTGGCAAAAGTGCATAGGATGAGTAATTACAGATAAAAGGTCATTCCTATAGATGGAAGCCAAGTCCTTGACAATGAACTGGAGCACATTAAAAACAATTCCCTATTCAATCAGTATCAACTGTCACAAAAGACAACTTTTTCTAAAAATAGAAAACACCAAATATCGACCTGCAGTGGAAAGAAACAGCTCAGGAGCTCTGGGTGAGAGCAGCGCAGGTGGAAAGGGATCTGCTGGGAACCAGTGGGATTAAGGGGGCTCCAGGGGCAGCTCTGAGCTGTGGTGCTGTGGAACTAGGGCCAGAACAGCCAGGTGTCCCTGCCCGGCAGATGCATTCAGAAAAAGCCAATGCTCTGGAAGCCAAACGCATGGAGAAGCCCACAGCCTTTTCTGCTGCCATTGCCTTCACTGGATTAGCATACGTACTGCTCCAAAAAGCTAAAAGCTGATCCGTGGCTCAATGACGTCAACAGAAGTGGTCCTCTTCTTTTCAATGGATTTGGATCCAAATATAGAGACAATTCAGTAAAAATGGAGTCCTTCCAATTTGATGCAGTACTGTTGCCCAGTGAGCAGCATATTGCCCATGGCCTAGCAGAGGAGCTGCACCTGAGGCTTTTTAATAACTGTGCAAGGATCTGCCAGGTGGTGTCTGGTGACTTGTCTAGGCTTGCTTGGACCTTTATCTTAGCTTGTTTACCAGTTTCAGCAATTGCCTAATGGTTAGATGGATAATATCTAATTTTAGTTTTGCTTAGCTTTGTGTAAATGTGTGGTTTATGCCTATTGTTGATAATTATTATACACATATGAATAACAGTTAGCGATGTTGTGTAGAATGAACTATTTATGACCCTAGCATAATGATGCAGTGTAAAGGGGTACAGACAAGGAGTGATAGCAAAAGTCTTCAACATCTTGGCATATGATGATACCAAAAGTCCCAGGACAATTGATCAGTGGTCAGTTACGGATAGTAATGCAACCTTAGAAGCAGGACAAGACCCATTTTAGGGCCAAACAGAAGGACGAGGAATATGTATCTACAGCACACCGAACAGAATAAAATTGGAGAGAATAGAATAAAATTGGAGGGAACATGGAGTTGTAACCAACAGGGGTAAAAAGAAAAAAGCTGGTAGACTTTAGAAGACATATAACAATGAACCCAAATGGATCCAGGCCATTAGGAAGAAGAAGCCATCAACAACACAATGCACCTCCTGGTAAAGAGAGAAAGAAAGACCTATGACACTTCTCTCATCAAACACCTGAAGATACCAACAACTCCTGTGACTCCTCCCAGCCTAAAACTGGGAAGCTTAGCACCCTGCAGAGCATGGCTGCACAACCGTAATATTAGAAAATAAGGAGTAGATGCTGGGCGGGGGGTTTGTTTGTTTGTTCGTTTTTGTATAACAACTTTTAACTGTAGCACTGCTAGTGAGTTTTGTATTAATTACAGAATGTGTACTGTAGAATTAATATTATTGTTAAGGCATCTAACAATAACTATTTTGTGTTTTGCTTACAGAGATAATATTTTTAATTTGTCTAACAATAAATAATTAGCTCATATAAAGGGTGTTCCCTTTTTCAAACACAATGACATAAGGATAACATCATCACTAATACTTTCAAAACCAGAGCTAACTGCCACATACAGAGAAGGTATCCCTAATCAAATGTTTTGGGAACTAAAACTGTCTGCTCTGCTGGTGTGTGTGAAGGAGTTTCTAGGCAACCACAGCTGACATGCTGCTATTTTGAGCTGTATAGAAAAGGTCCAGAGATCTGAAAACAGGATAAACTTAACAATGTGTCTTTTGGCATTAAACCTTTGTTTGATTTAATCTATATCATATCTCATGTTTTATAGTTTAATATGCTGTCCGTCTTACTGGGATTTTCTGTACTATTAGCACTAATCTATAATAGACCAACCTATTAAAATCATCTTTCAAACATTTTGTAAATAATCTCTCAGTAATATTGAATAATTTTATAATAGACCTTTCATTTTAACTATTGCCAAATTCACCTGAAACAAAGCATTTCCAAAATAAAAACAACTCTTTTCTACTCCATCTCTATGCATACAAAAGTTTAGAAATTGTGAGAACATAATTTGTTTTTTTGTTTTCAATTTTATTGCTTGTTAACAGCAACAAATTTATACAGCTCCACCATCATACAGTATGGTAGCATAAGATGGTTTAATCTACGTATTACCAACAGCAGATGAGCAAAAAGTTACAGAATAACAGTTCAAAGTGTAAAAATAGGAGCCGTGTAGATACTCTGGAGTTAACACATCTTTCAGACTAATGGAATCTGTCCACACTTTTCTCAGGTATGAACTCCTGCTCCATGGCAATTTATGACTGTTTTTTAACGTGGCAAGTTCTACTGCACACAGCGAGACAGGACTTCACTCACAGAGCTGCTGTGGGGTGATTCAAATTTAAAAACATTTCACCATTTAAAAGAAATTCCCTAGTGCAAATTCAAAAGCAGATGCTGTGTCCCAAGGCCAAGACAGAAGTTGAGGATAATATTTATTACAGTTTGGGCAGCTTAATAGGTAGGTGCACTGCATACTCAGGACAGTAGTTTTTAAGACATAATCATAGCTGCTGTTTATTCTTTGTACCATTTCTTGAAAATGCTGCACAAAATAATGTGAAAGAAGCTAGTTGTTAAAATCTTAGTAGGCTGTAGTAATGGAAAACTAGCTTCCGTGTTTCTAAGCCAAACAAATATTGATATGGAAATTTTGACATTCAACATTTTAGTTCTGTGATTCAATAGCAAATTCTAAGTGAGTCCATGAAGTGCTTTAGGGCTATGCAGGCCATTTTTCATCATTAAGCAATCTACCAGACAAAACGTCCTCAGCCTCTACTCTATTATATTTATTGGTTCAACTCTAAATTACAGTAAAAGATGACAACTATGCATGGCCATTTAAATAAAAGCAAGACAAAAATCAAGAGAAATTAGATTTCAGTAATTTTAGAGCCAATCCTCTCTCTTGAGTTTGAGGTGACACTCTTCTGAATGGTAAGGTAAAATTTCCACTATAATTTGCATAACATTCTCCGTAGGCATCATTTGCTTTTTTGTTCTGCTGATGCCATTTCCAATTAAGGTATTTAATTACTCCCATGAATTTCTTTGGTATTTCTTATAAATTATGGAAATGAGACAGAAAATACAATAACCAATATCTAAAGGAATGGCAATACAACAAGAGTCTTTTATATCTACAGCAATTGAACACATTTTTTATTTAATGCAATGGTAATAAAATAAAAAGACTGCACACTATGGCCTAATGAACACGAAAATGACAGCTTGAATTAAATGAAAATCATTCTACATTCTTTAAGGATTTAAATGTTACTAGTCAAGAGAAATTGCTAATAGTTCCCTATTTCAGATCCTCAAAAGGATCTGTAAATGATGAGAGTTTTCCAAGAGAAAATAGATTTAACTACATGCATGAGATATTTTCAAACAAAGTAACAATTCACTGTATACATGGAGAAATTTTAGCTCTAGAGAAAACACAGTAGTGAAAATATAGGCCTAGGACTTTTGCTTGACTTGAGTTTTGATTTACAGAACTTAGGCAACTACCCAAAAAGGTGATAGTGATCCTGTTTGTTGCTTAAAAGAGTAAACCACATTTTTTAAAAAACTGATATAACTGGGTTCTTTACTAACATCACTTCTGGTTAATAATATCAAAGTTATTTTAATCAAATTCCAAAATTATCAATCATCAAGCTGACTCTCCATCTAAGTGCTAGGTTTTTGTTTTCATCTAGCTGTGTCAAACTTGCTACAGTTTGACTGCTTTATAAAAAGTGAAGTAATATAGGGTAAAGTGAACCTATCTGTAAATTGAAAGTAGGTTCAACAAATCACACCTGTTGCTTACCTCCTCTCATTATTCACTATTTCCATAGACTACTTTAAGGGGAGCTGAAGGTAATTACTTTATGGATGTCTGATGCTCAGATAGCCAGAGCTATCAGGCATGACTGACTCACTTTGAACTTTCTCTATTGAAAAAACAAACAAACAAACAAACAAACAAAAAAACCTATTTTATATTCTAAATCATAGAATCATAGAATGCTTAAGGTTGGAAGGGACCTCTAGAGATCATCTAGTCCAAACACTCGGCACACGCAGGGTCACCTAGAGCATGTGGCACAGGACCATGTCCAAGTGGTCTTTGAAGATCTCAAATAAATAAACCTTGCTTTATTTTACTTTAGAAGTTTGGGTGTTTTTTTGTTTGTTTGTTTGTTTTTGCTCTTTTTTTTTGCTTTTCCCTATATTCAAATATTCAAAGGTCTAGACATACCTGCCTAAAAGTTAAAGCCCACACAGGAACCAGGTTCAGTGCTCAAAGGGATTCTACATTCATCATTTCTTTTTTTCTTTTCAGATATTTTATCAACAAAACATAATCCTACAGGAACAGGACACAGATATTATGGAAGTCTTAACTAAGTTTTCCATATCTGTTGGTTTAAATTCTCAGTATTAACCTTGGATTCATAGATAGTCCATGGAGTTAGACTAAATAACTTGATGAGCAGGTACAAGAAAACTGAGTAGGAAGGTGTTCTGCATTTTAAAAGACTGTTAAGGATGCTAACTTTATTATTTAAATTAAAATGTCAGTTCCCTCAAATTATATCAATGACTCCAAGTTAATAATGAAAAAATTATATCAAGGCTGGGGACTGATAAAAAATTCTGTAATCTCTCTAATTCACTCTACCAAATGCAATTAAAAGTTATTAGATTTCTAACACTTCAGCTTCTGTATAAAACATTATTCGGGTAGAAAATTAAACACTGAACTACAATCTATTCTCATCTTTATAAGAAAAACATATTGAAGAAATTTAACCAAACCATCAGAGTACAAGATGTTCTGTATTTTAAGAAGTATTTTTGTACGCTGGAGAACTAAAATCCACAGAGAATCACAGTAGCATTACTTCAGTAATGGTATATAACTGATAGCTGACATCAAGATAGTAGAATTCAGGAGTTACCAATAACACCTCAGCACAAGCTTGCAGGTTCCATTAAATGTTAATAGAAATAATGCATATGACTTAAGAACATTTCTTCATTAATCTGTTAGATTTGCCATGAATATATAACAGGGAGAATTTAGACAGAATACAGACATCCTGCATTAACTTTCAAAGTTTCAGGTGAAGATCAGCTAATGAATAACAGAAACCTGCACTGCTGGCCTTGCCGGTGTTTTCATTTATTTTACTAATGTAAAATGATACGAAAATAGTAATGAGCAGTTATCGACAGTATTGTCTCCACGTACATTACCATTTAGAGGGCATACCTTAGGAGAGGCATATGCAACCACTGTTAGATAGTTTTTACTGACTGTGTGGGGGTTTTCAAAAACACTTTTAGGTTTAATTCATAAAATCTTGCATGGTTTAAAGTCTGCTTATCAGAGATGGGAAAGTAAGGGTGAAAACTGACTTCTTTCTGAACTCCCTTCTTACATATTCTTAGCCATGGCAACTTCAAATACCTTCCCACATCTTTAATTCCTCCATCTTCCTACACCTTGGTAATATAGCACTTTTGCTGCTATAACATCTCAGTACAGCTTTCAACTCCTTAACAGCCAATAACCTATTGACTGAAATTTCCCATTTCCCGAGCAAATATTCTGGAACCTAGTATGTTCAGCTGAGGCTGGTATTAAAGGAGAAGAAGGCCTGGCTGAGATATCTCCTATCCTAACCATGAACTGCTCCAGGATGCCTTTCACCTGCCAAAGAGGTGTTCCTGAGTCTATCTATCTGCACTGTCTGGTAACTTCATATCCCAAGCCACACCAATGTGTTGGGCCAAGGATCAATCCCAGGAATTAACACATCTCACAACTTAGCTGTACCTGCCAAAACACATTGCTCCAGTCAGGGTAGCACACAGCCTCCCACTCGTGCCGGCACTACACAACACTCATGTTGACTTGAGTCCCAGTAGAGAGAGATGCTAACCAGATCAGAGCAGTAACCTGTAGCCCTGCTAGCCAAAATAACGGTGTGCTACTACTGCTGGTGTACCAAGCCTGTCAAGGTACTCGAAGGGTCAGCAAGAGACATGGTAGGGTTTGTCTTCAGCTTGCTCACTGTTGAATAACTGTATATATAAGCTTTTAGCTTATGCACTGTTCATCTGTGCATATTAGAATTGAATCAGTGATTTATTGATTATGAGTTATTTTTCTTCACAGTGGCTTCCTTCAGTCACTGGGATAGATGTACACAATAGAGAAAGCATAAATATGAATTTCCCTTACTTTCAACAGTCTAAATAATTGTTACCTTTTTATAGGGCAATGCACAGATCAGCTTTGTCCTATTTGTCCTATTTCAACATCTCCAATACTTTCAGCTGTTTCATTTCACATATATACAGTTTTTCCTTGATTTTGTTATGGAAAATGATTTATTATGACAATAAAGTAATGGAGCCTGGAAGTTCTGGAGTTATGTACACTTAGGAAATGCCAGACTACTTTACTATTATGTAGAGTGATTATTTTCTGATTGCCACAGTGAGGCTTGGTCACTCGTTCAAATCTACAGCAATCATACCAAGATAGAGTTTGCTTATTCTGTAAGGTGCATTCACCTATTAATAACGGGAATACTTCTGCTCCTGGGGTGAATGGAACAAGACTACATTTCAAAAACTTGTTTTGAGAAACTAGTGTTCTGATTAAATGACGAAATTGTTAAACAACAAACATATAGAAGTGGGCTTTCTGAGCAAATCCAGATGCAGAAAAATATTTTTTTTCTGTTAAAATAGAGTAAAATTATGAAACTTACCAAGATCCAGGTGGATGCCTGGAACAAAGGAGTTCAGAAAAAACATAAGAATAACACATCCCAACACAGTCAGGCATTTGATGAGAAGAATTTTGTCTGTTATTCTGTGCTGTAGATAGGAAAAAATAATCAACAACTATACTAAAGAACTACATTTATTACGCATAGAGTTCACAAAAACATGCATGAAGCACAGTCTGCTGTTCCTGTACTATATAGGCTCTTCAGCGTAAAGGGCAGAAATATTTAAATTGAAGTATTCCATAGATACCTATAAAATTATGAATATGTAGGGAAGCCCAGTGTGAATGTAAGAGATGCAAAGAGCTAACTTTTGCTGAGTATATTCAGTTGTTTCAGCTACCCCCATTTCCCTACACCAGGAAAAGCATGGTTGAAATACATTTGCTATTACAGCGGTTACTCCAGGTTCTCTTGAGCCTGGAAAAAAATCCACTTTGTTGCTGTCACTCTCTAAAAAGCTATAACCTTGCCTAGAGGTCAGATCTTTCATCCGTCCTTTGCCTCTTTCACGAATGAGCCCAACCCTGCAATCTCCATCCCCAGCTGCACACACCTCCCACACAGACCCAGGCTCTTCTACATCTCTGCTCCAGTCTCACTTTCTCCATCAACGCAGGGAATCACCTTCCCCCGACATTTCTTCTATTTTTTTCCAGTGCCTTCCACACAATTTAAAACCTTCTGAAATTACAATATAATCTCTATTCTTTAGCAAAGATGTCTTTTTTTTTTTTCAACACAGGAGAAAAGGTCTAATGCTTAATCCTGTTCTTGGTATAACACATTGGACAGCTAGGTCTTGGTCAAGGACTTAAGCGCCCAAATAACACCCCAGAAATAATAGGCTTGGATTCATTAGTGATGCTGGTAAGGTGGAGTGATGCTGGGTGATGTTTAGACAGTTAAATTTAGGTGAAATTAATCCCACTAGGGAGCGTGCATCTCATCAGACTCAGCTTCAGGATAAAGCCAGACAGTGCTAATGTGTGTTCAGTGAAGAGAGAGGGATTTACTTAAATGCTTTATCCATACTTGAATAATAAACCAGGCATGTTCCAGACAGTGCAGTAAATTAGAGTTGATATTAAGCACATCAGTAGGAATGTATTGTATAGTTATATATCATGGTTATAGATAGCATATTGACCTCTTCCAAGTCCTTCCAGGCATGGATTAAAAATTGAAGAAAATACTGTTGAATCATTTAATGGTCCTTTAAACAATACTTTTCTAAGAAACATAAGTATAAAACCTGAGGAAAATTGTCACAGTTGTTCAGCAACTTTTTCCCACTGAGAAGCAAGCTGCTTGCCTACCAGCTTTTCTTCTCCTTGTGGCAATTTGTATTGGATTCAGAGCACTCCTTGTACCCTCTATAAAGGTAAAGGTCCACTTATATAGATACTGACAACTATCATCTACTTACTTTTTTCTGAAGTTCCTGAATATTTGTTTCCCAGTTTTTATCTTCTTGTGAAATTTGCCTGAAAGAAAAGGAGACCTGCTTTTTTTCCAGTGTAAAATTAGAGCTCTGTCAAGAGAATTTTTTAAGAATTCGATATCTTTGCTGTATTATGAGCATTGCCAGCCTCCAGAAAAAAAAATGCCTTGGGTTTGCAATTAAGGATGCCTATTGCTAATGCTAGTGGATCTTTATTTTGCTACACAGTGCTGGAGGAATCCTGACTCTTAAAATCAAATACATGATTTTTATTTACACTTCAGAAGTCCCCACCTTGTAAGGTCATAGTGTCTAATAGCAACTTTTATCTCATTGAAAAGTGGGTTATTTTAACAGATTGTTTTTTGTCTTTTAATACTGTCAGATTATTCAGGGTGCACAGCCTCTGCAAAAAATCTATGTAAACAAAAACCACCTTACTACTGGAATATTTTAGAAATAAAAATTACATGCTCTTGCTTATACTGCCTATTTAATTAACACATTTATTAATAAAAATGGATTATTTCAGTTTCACGTTAGCTTAGAGTCAATTTCACTCTCAGCATATTTAGCACCTCAGACATCAAATTCCATAGAGCAATAGCTGTTTTTGGAAGTAGGTTTAGCATTTTTGTTAGTCATAGTTTATAAAAACTCTGCCTTTCTATACATAAAAAGTAAAGTATGGCTATACTCAGATTAACACTGAAGATTTGATTATGAAATAATTTTAAAATGTAGTAATTAACCAATAGTCTATTTTCCAATTGATCACTTCACTGAAAAAAACTTGAATTTTTCAGTAAAAAATATGTAGATAATTTTACTACTGTGAAGCCACTGTTGCAAGGAAAAGTCTAATAACATACCAAATTATTTTGAAACTAAAACTATGATGCATAATAAAACCTGGGTCATGCTGACATCAGTTTTGTCCTAAGATACTTCATGTTTTGCTAAAGTTGAGGTTGGTTCTTCATGCCTGCACCAACACCCATGTGATCAAGAGGTGGCTAAGAGCATAGTGAAGAACCCACTGGTGTTCACTTTCTGTTCTGCTTAAAATAACAAGTTAGCACTTGGCCTATTGAACAAAATTGAAATATCACTATAGATTTTAGCAAAGCCATGCTGCCAGTCCTAATTGTAGACTAGGCTCACCAAAATGGGGCTGGTTCTACAAATTGCCCATCCCTGTAGATTGTCCCTGGCTTGCCCCACAGAGGGTCTGAGTTCTGCCCTGTGAGGACAGAGATGGGGAATGTGAGCTGGCACTTGCTCACCTGTGGAAGGTCCTGAGCTTCTTCCTCAGGAGGATCTCCAGTGTCAAGACCTTCTGCAACAGGAGGCATTTCACTGCTGTCTCTTCTCTGCTGGCAGGGTTAATACGCTGGGCAGTCAATCTCCAAACGTAGATCTCATGTTTCAGCTCTGAGAAAAAGCAAAATTACTTAGCTTAAAGCAGGTATTCATGTACATGAAATCAGAGATCACAGAATATATGTAACATGTACCAGACTCAAAGCTGTTAAAACATTTAAAATTGAATTTCCCTTGAAACAAGCCACTTAGGAGGCTGCTCTTACCATTCATTTAGCAGAGTTGAAGGGAATAGAAAACAAATAGAAACAATAAAATTTAAATAATCTCAATTCAATTGCCATAGAACAAAGGCTGTCTTTGCTTGCAAAAGGCTTCCACAAGCTTTAGTTCTAAAATCCTAGCGCATCAGAAAATAAACTACCAATATACATTATTCTGCTGCTAACATCATACTAGGTACTCTGTAATTGTGAATTAAATTAGATCAAGTGCTCCTTTTACTATGTTCAAAATGGGCAACATCCACATAAATGAAATTCAACATATTTATGATTTAGAATATATACCATAATTTCTGTTGAGGTGGTCCTTTTCATTTGTGGTCGCATAAATAATTTCATAATGTGAGGCTAAGCAAAAATTTAACACTGTTTTATGAAATATTGCTCAATAGCAACTTAAAGGCTTCCAAAGAGAACTTGTTTCTTAGGCACTGAAAATATGCATAAACACAGCTACTATATTCTGCATGTCCGCCAAAATGGCATATAAAGCTTTGCATGTTTACCCACAATGATTAACACTTGGAATCAAAGGATTTTCAGAATTTTGCTTTATGTTTTCCACTGTTGTCTAGGCCTTAAAGAATGACTGAAAACTGTCTGTTCCTATTCAGGGAGGGCCTTAAATTGGGCATACCAAAAAACCCTTGGATTTTCCAGAAAATTCCTAAAGAAATAAAAGCAGAATATTCATGCAGAAATTTTCTGTACAAATGCTTCCTGATAAAGGTTTATCTCTCTTGGTTTACCAAGAAGGCATTTCCTCACCTTTCCCCCACAAATTCCATATCATTGAAGGCAATGAATTCTAATTTACATTTTAATGATCCCTGTTCAAATGGTAAGCCACAAATGGATGCAGAATGGTGCCAAATAAGCAAATTATATACATTATTTATAAAATATACACTATATAACAATTATTAAATTGAGAAATATTTTAACACACTTTGATTTAGGCAGCAATATTAACATTTACTACTCTAAGTCCTTAGCAGTCTATGGTCCTGGTATCAAAAAAATTACTAAATATGTATTTTATTCTCCCTCCATTTTTGAGTGTTTCCAGTGATAATACAGAGTAAATCATGTAAAGATTGACCCAACAGGGATTTAGGCTTGACAGAACTCAAATCTGCATGAAAAAAAAGTGGGAGTGTCCAGAGATGTCATACCCTGCCTGCACAGCTGATACAAAAAAAAAATGCATCTGAAGGATCCATTCACTTTTTGAACAGCTCTGTTCTAGAAATGAGCGCACAGCTTGCAAGATATTACAATGGCCATCTTTGCAGGGTGGCTGCAACGTAAGGTCACATATGTAAGTCCACATCATCTAAAGCCCAATAACTATTCCAGGTTATTAAACAAAGTGTTCACATAGAGCATTTCTTTCAAAAAGGGATTCATACTTGAACTACTCCTTTTTTATTTATTTGATGATTCTTGCTGGGAGCATAAACTGATACTATGTTATAATATAGCATGCATTGGTCCAGTTTACCAAAGGATCTGCTCGGCTTTGTGTGGGTTCTCTGTCCTGGTCATTATTAACCTATCCATCAACATTTGTGGTACCCACAAGTACATATCAGGATGATATCAGGAGTGACTTGCCATTCTCTTCCAGATCATAAATGAAACAGCTCTAGGCCACAGATATGTTTTGCCTCTTCGTGGAAAAATATTTTTTCAATTCTTTCCTCCCGAACCTTCTTAGGGATGGGAGGAGGAGAATTTGAGTAGATGGAATCTGTGCCACAATCATGGTTTAAAACCCAGAAATGGTGGATTTTTTTTTCTTTAGTAACATAGAAAGATTAAAATTTAAGACTCTTAATTTGTAAACAATGTAAGTAATCATTTCCTAAAGAAGCTGGTGCCCACACATTTGGGTTCTCCTTCGGCTCCACAGGTAGTTGCTTCTATTTCATCATGTCCACCCTGAAAGAGGTCTGAAATCATAAGCTGGGAAGTAACTCCTTATTATATATAGACCAGCAAGACTAGAGGCAGAAAAACTGGAATGTGGCTTTCTCACATCTTGTCTTCTGTTTCTCTTTATTTCAAACCTCAAAAAAAAAAAAAAGCTTTTTATTTGAAAAAAAGTTTCCTGAGTCTTTCATAGTGACAGAAAAATTTCTATGATCCTACTTGCTGCTTTAGACCAAAAGAAATATAATCTTTTGTATTTAATTTAAGTAGGTGAAGTGGGGAACCCCATCAGCAGGTGAGTGGTCCTTTTTGTTCTTCTCTTACATGCAGCTTTCAAATGAATTGTACTGTGGCTTTGAATTTGTCTCTCATCATCAGTCCAAGAGAAGGAGTATGTTACTGTCTTTTTCAGTGGCAAACACTTGTAAAGCATAATAATACAGTTTGCTCTTCTACTCTCTGAAAGCCTTTGCTGCAGCACTTTTTCTCATGTCTGTTCATCCTGCCATAGCTTTTCACTTCATCCTTTCCAGGAAAGATTCCGCCAAGGCTTTTTGTGATGGAATAAAGTTAAACGTTTTATCATCTAAGGGAGATGCAGCTCCCCAGCAGGTATTCTCATAAAAAGACTCTTTATCTGCACTCCTTCAAAAAGTGATAGCTAGCACCTTTTTATCTATACCACAAACAGAACTGAGGAATGGAAAGCAGTGACTTGCATTGCATGTTCCTGTTTGGTATGTGAAGTGCTCTGTGGGGCTAATCTACAGGTTCAGCAAGGTCTACCTAATGCTTTTGACCTTTTTCTGGAGGAGTGTATTAAAAATATGTGTACATTTTCATGTGGCTTTGATCTTGCCTTTGTATGCAGCAAGTACATGCTTGATTGTTCAAGAGTCATTAGTTTTCTGAACACCCCGAGAATGCAAACATCCAACCTGCTGTGGAATTTACTTCAGAGAAAAATGTCCTTTGAAATTCCAAAGTTGATATGCAGTTTATGCTACTCATCATGTTGCTAACTTGTGATGAGGTTTCCTAACACCACAGGAAGTTTCTCTTTTCTGTTTCATGCTTTTATTGTAATGGCATTTATGGCATCAGGTGGTACATATGCATTAGCAGTAGGTTGTTTTCAAAGACTCTTTGCAAGACTCTTGAGGTCAGCGAGAACACTGAATCCAGGCAAAGACACTTAGACCTTTATCTGTACCTCCTATTTCAGGCTTGCAAATCCATTTAGGGTAGCAGCCTCTAGAGCTTGGGAACTTTCAATATTTTATTAGCCTGTTATGTTACATATTATGGGTAAGGGTTTAATGAATTGCAGGGTCTTATTGATCACTTTGACATTACAGCTAAGGCAGTGTAAGGGTGAGCTGTGACTGAAGAGGAAAGTCTCACATACTACTACATTCTTTATAAGTTCCTGTCCCTCCTCATACAGGATCTAGTGGTCACCAAAGGGTGAGCTGACTCCGCTCACTCATCCAACAAATGCCAGTTTCAGTAGATTTTCTGCAGGATTAACTTTACAGTGAATGAGCCTGCTAACCAGTTTATCCTATGATCGGTAAACTCAATGCTAATGGTCTCTCTGTAGCATGGGGGGACTGCATCTTTTGGTGGCACTTTATAATTAAAGCAGCTAAACTGGCTTTTAACTGCAATTGTAGCATCAGTAGCTGAAGTGATACAAACAAGGTAAAGTGTAGTACACAGTGATTTAGAATGACAGGAAATAGAAGAGATGTAGCTCACAGAATTTAGACCATTAGGATAATACTAAAATCACTGTGAACATGCTGCATTCATAAAACCTACAAGGCACTGCAGCAATATACGTAGCATTATTTTCTTCATAAACGTAACTGTTTTCCTTTTTTTTTTCCTTTACCAGAAAGTCAATTTCCCATAGCAAAAGAATAATTTGGGGGTCAACTCTAGCATCAAATAAAGTATCAACAAACATAGAAGACTTATGCTGTTGATCTGCTCTGATGCTGTCATTCATCTCATTCTACAGTACAAAGTACAGAAAACCCTGACATGAAGTCCTGGAACAATTGGTTTTAACTGACTTTCAGCTAAAAAGTTCAGCTGAGACATTTTAGAAAATATTTTCAGCATTTCAAAAAGCATTATGTTTTGTTCAAAAGGCATATTCTGTCTTCAGTCTGATAACTAATAGTCAGAATGATTTTCCTTTAGCATAATCATACATTCCCTCCCACCCAACTGCCAGTAACAAAGAGCACAGCCTCAAAAACTGCATGTAATTAATTCCCAATCTCAGAATCTGAAGAGGCCAGTCTTGTTAATTGAAGATACTCGGAAGAGCATGACCAACTTTGATGAGATGATAAAATTATCATAAGATGGCAATTTTTAACCTGCAAGTGCTCTAAATACATTAACCACTTTTTTTGCAAGCAAGACAAGTTTTCACTGATGGGCTGTGACTAACAGAATGCAAAGCATGTTCCCTAGAACATTTTTTTTCACCACATGTTATTGTAGCTTAACTTTTTCCAGTAAAGCAATTTTTTTTCTTCACTGACTTTTCAGAACAAGGATACTTCTGCCAAAACATTATCTGAAAAGGAAATTAAGTGCCCCAAATTATAGCTTAATCCAGTAATAATATCCATAGTTTTTAATAAATACATTTTAAGTGTCTGGTATTATGTAGTTAATCTTCTCAGCATTATTAGAAAGTAAGTAAATGTCATCTCCATTTTAAAAGCACAGAAGCAAAGTCAGAAAGGTGAAGAGCAAGTGTAGAAAAAATTAGTGTCTAGTGTCATAGGATATTCCACCTCAACAACATGTCACTTTCCTGGAGGCTGTGTCCCTCACAGGAAGCAAACATGAGGAGTCTTAACTCCTTTGAGTAGTCCTTTTTATTTGTCATGTGGAGAGAGATGAGCAGAAACATAATTGTGGCAGAGTCTTCAGAACTCTGCAATAAAACATGCCTTGTCTATTCCATCCTATTCTTGCAAAGGAATGCGTGTGAGAAATCTGCATAATGCTGCATAACACAATGTTGGGAATTTATTTAAGTTTTTAAAGACAACCAATGCCCATTTGGTCACTGAGACAGCAAATGTCATACCAGGTGTCCTGAATGGGACCTCGGATGGTGCCACACTCCTGCTCCAGAAACTCTGTGTTCATCACCTCTTTGAGGCTTTCTTTCAGACAAGTTGAGGCAGCCTGTTGCAGCCACAGGAGTTATGCTTTCCAGAAAGTGGAAAAACAGCAAGTATCCCAAACCTTTAAAAAAAAATTTGGAATTTTTCCTCATTTTGTTTTGGGTTTTCACATGTATTTTTGACAGCTGTAGGAGGGTGAGGAATGAGGAATATTAGCAAAGCCTACAACTCCACCACTGCATGTTAGAAAGGAATATTCTATTTAATAAATCTGTGATGGCCAGTAACACGGCATTAGGAGTAAACTGTAAATACATAAATAGGGTTAGATATCTCAGAAAATTTCAAGAAAACTGATAAAGATACTTGTTGATGACTGGATTGCTCCCCAAATGGTTTCTTCTTAAAGAAGAGGTGGATTCTCAGGTGATATGTGTTCAGCTCTTCTCTCTGGATAAATCAGAGCCTCAATGTTATTTCAGCTCATGATCTTACTCTCTTTTGTCAGTGCCTATGAAGAATAATGACTTTGATGACTAAAAAAAGGTGGGTGTTTAAGTCTCTTCCCCATCTTTTAGAAGCAGAAATATGAATATATTTTGGCTTCTTTTTGCTCATTACCATTTGTCTAAAGTTATTACAGTATTCTGTTTTCTTACACAGAGAATGGCACAGGGTCATGGGAGAGTGAATAAACAAGTATTTTGAGAATTCTCTTAGCTAAATCCCAGTGTAATCTCTTTCAAAAAAAATCAGGTTTGAAATCTATCAAAATAATTCCACTTTACTCTCTATTAAGAAGCTGTAACCCAGGATGCCAGACTTGCCAATTGGAATCAAGTTAGCCAGTGTACTCCGTTAAAGGACAACAGTCTCACCATTAAAGAGTCTCTCTTGAATTCACTGTGATCTGCTCAAAAGTGAATGGATACATTCCAACAGTAAAACATTATGCATCAAAGTAAATGTTTAAAGACAATATTGCCAAAGTCGTGTTAAGAAATAGTCATGAATGGATGCAGCCTCAACAGGATATCTGTTACAAACCCCAAAAAACCAAAAGCCTCATCTAATGCTCCTAATAGGGTAAAATGAAGAGCAAAATACTGAAGTGCACTTCATATGCATCTTATGATTTAGAAGCCAGTTTAAATGTGAAAATGGTCACCAAAATCTTCAACTCATTTTGATTAAAAAAATCGCTGAAACAAGTCAAAATTCTGCCAAGGTTACAGGTCTTTTTTAAAAAAAAAATAATAATTGCAGTACAAGCTCCTTGTAGCAACCAGATACAGAACATGTTTCACATTGACTTAAATTGCTGCCTTAAGCTCTGTGTAGTAGAAAGATCTTATGAGTTTCAGACTCAAAAGTGAAATTTCTCCCAAAGCATCATCAAACACACTGAATGAAAAAGTCTAGGCCCTGTTGACCAATATATTTCACCGTTTTGATATGCACACAAAAATCCAGGAGTGCAAATGCTGTAAAAGCAACAGAAGCTATCATTTCCTAAGATTTTACTTCTCATCTGATTTTTCTGTAGCGATTCTATCTCTGAAAAATGTATATAATTGTAAAGTACTGCTCTAATGATTCAAAATGCCATTATATTATGTTTTCTGTCTGCATAGAGCAACTAAAGTAATTTTACTTCATCCTTGTGATGACCACCTTATCAGTGTGCTAAGTATAATAATATGCAACTGACATATTTCTCTTATTCTGCAATGTCAGAAAACTCTTTTTATCATCTGAAAACGAGAAAGGACAGATCAACATTTTCCTCTTTCCAAGGAATAATTTATCAGACATAACACAGAACAGAGAACACATACAAGGACTTCTATGATAGAATCATCAATCTTGAATCTATATAAAGCAAATTACTACTTTTTTTTTTTAAGTCATGAGTATTACAAAGAGATATATAGAAGGTACAAAGAATAAAAAGCAAAAAAAAATTCTGACATTTTCAAATGTAAAATCATTATTCTGGTAGATCCTAAAATGATACTCAAAAAAGAATATAGCACACCATAGGAATAATAGTACTATCTTGTATCTGAAGCTGAAAGTCTTAGAGTTGTTTAAAATAGAAGATATAACATGTAGCAGAAAGACATGAACATAGATCCTAATATAATTTGTAAGACAGCTATACCCTTTAGTTTAGCATAGTGTACACCACAATAAAACTGTTCAAACTTAACTACTCGTTGTTCACAAGTACAGCTATATATATACTATATATATTATATTATTATTATATATATTATGCTAGAGGAACTTAAGGAAACTTAAGGAAAAATTTCTTAACAGTGAGGGTGACAGAGCACTGGAACAGGCTGCCCAGAGAGGTTGTGGAGGCTCCTTCTCTGGAGATCTTCAAAACCCGCTTGGACGCAGTCCTGTGCCACGTGCTCTAGGTGACCCTGCGTGTGCAGGGGGGTTGGACTGGATGATCTCTAGAGGTCCCTTCCAACCTTAAGCATTTTATGATTCTGTGATTCTATGATTCTATATTACAGAGAAGAAAAAAAAAAGATTTCCTATCTCACAGTTCAAGATTTAAAAATGCTTCCTGTGCACTGGGATGAGAAAGGGGGAAAGCTCAGCAGATGAATGAAACCTACAAGGTCAAATAAAGCAAAGACTGCAGTATGGAAGCAGCAACTGGATCCTTTATGTTAAACCAGTCCTTGTAGATTTTCTTAAACATGTGCCTCCACATATACATGGACAGATTTATCTCTTATGTGAGGTGGTTTTGAGCAGAAATCCCATTCAAGTGATGAGAAGCATTTAAGTTTCATTATAACCAATAGAAAAAAAATCACAGGAAGTTATGCTGAATTTAGCATCTTGGCTGAGGAGAATAGAGGGTAGTGTATATTGAAAACTGCCAAACAGATCCATCTTGGAGCTGAATATCTGAAAGTATCTTGAAATATTCCTTTCTTTAAATATTATTCTCTGTAGAATCTGTCAGTTGGATTCCATAAATGAACCAACAATCAAGTGGGGACAGCAAACTATTTTAGAACTATTATTTTAAAATAATAATATTGCTTTTCTGGCAGTTAATAAAGTACCTATAAAGCAGGCATAGAAGCAGTTCAAGAATGAGGTTTACTAATATATCTAATTCATCTTGGTAAGAGACTGACCACTTACTAACAGAAAATGGTTCCTATGGTTACAAATATACTTCTAAAAACAAATCTGGCTAGAGGTTGTTCTTAGACCAAGTGGCAGACGTACCTGTCTTGACAGCACATAACACATAACCTTGGGTCCCCTCTGTGCCCTTGCAGTGCCTAGACAGTATTATTAGCTTATGTTTGCTTTTTTAAAAAAATTCAAAGTGTCTGAAAGAACATGAGGGTTGTCTCACATGCCATCATAGTATGTTTTCCCAGGCATTAAATCAAGTCTGTACATCACACTGTCTCATGCCCTCAAACCATGCCCTGCTTTGCAGAGGAGACTGGGACAGTGCTGGAGGATGGTGCACTGCTCAGAGTACCAAATCTTTTGAAGCCTTACACAAACTGGGAGGTAGTACAAACAAGGAGGTAGTACAAAATCCTAACCCTTTTCTGTTTTATACCTTTTTATGGCTGGTTTTGCATCCTATTTTTCCCAGCCTCCTACCGCATTTTTCTGGTAGAGCAGCAGTTGCAGAGCTCCACACGGAAGAAGGAAACAGACTGGCATGCTCCTCTCATTTCTGTTTTTTGTGGGGAGGAGAACCACACTGTGCTTTTTGCATACTGAGTACTTTACAAGTTACTATGATTGAATAGACAATTCCTTCAGCGGCAGGAGTTGTGTTATCACACCAGCAGTGTTTTACCTGTCGCTGCAGACAGTCAGCCGCACCAGAGCTGATAGCGTGCTCCCCTCACCCAACACCACCACTCTTGCTTTAACATCAGCTTTCTCTTTCAGTGGGCGAAACTATCACAGTTTTGAACAACTGAAGCAGGAAAATTCAAGAGCCGCTACCAAATCACTTCATTAAGAGAAAGCCCTTCACCTCTGTCAGTAATAACACTTGTCAATGTACCGTGTGACACCTCCTGTCCTGGTGACAAGGACCTTCCTAAATACTGAGGTCCACACCTTAACAGCTTCATAGCTGAAACATAATGTATTGTCTTGCTTTCCAGGAGTACAATAATGTATTGTTAAACCACAAGGGAAATTAATATTTTGTTTTCAAGTAAGGCAACTTTAATTCCTCTCCCACTCATATTATTATTTTTCCTCTTTCTTTGGGAGAAGAAGAGATTATATATATAATGTATATATATATATTTAACCTTCTCAGCTTACTACCCTAATCATACTATCCTTTTAGTTAAATTCCACTGTTTGTTCTTACATAAAGAGGTCATATCCCAGGTGCCAAAAGGTAACAGAAAAGCCCTTATTTATTCAAAAAGACAGAAGTTACAAAAATTCTTTTGTAGACTATCTTTGCACTCTTCTAAATGTTGGCCCTTCATTCTTATAACATCCACTTTTCTGTAGAGGAAAGCTTTGTTCAATACCTATTTATATACATATATGAAACATATATATATGTTATGTATATATATATATAAAACATTCAAGAAAGTCATGTTGGGTAAAGAGAATTATACAGAGAGAAACAGAAATTGCAATATTTCTAATAGCTCCTCCAGACACAGACACGGAGGCATATGAACCAACTGAAATGAATGAAACCTTGAAGGGAAAGGGTTAAACTACAGGAAAGTTCATGTGGCTCTTCCTTTATTTTGTACACTGTACTTCACTTCACTAGGGACATGAATACTCATGCTTTCCTCTGAAAAAGCTGGGTTTTTAAGAGAACTCAACCTCCTTTCTGGTTAGAATTCTGAAGTGATTCCCCTCACTTCAACAGCAGAGGATAGCCCAAAGATTCCCATCTGCGGGCAGTTGTAGTCTGCAATTCCACACACAGTGATTTATCAACTCAAAGGGGCAGTTCAGAAAGTCCTCAAAATCTTCCTTCACTCTTAAGAGGCATTCGTATCTCTCTCATGGTTGTGGTTTTCAGATTAATTTCTCTTTTATATTATGCCTACTGCAAGTAAAAATTACTGCTTGGGGCGGAAATGATTTATTTCTACTGGACAGTTGTTAAAGCTCAGTCTAAAAATCAACAATTTGATTTTTGACACTAGTAACACACGCTACTGAAAATCTTTCAAAATATCATCAGAATAATAGCATTTTCTGCTTCTAACATTTGCTCTTACACATTATGAGAAAACTACGTAGCCCAAAACAACAGTTGAAATTTAGCAGACCAGTTATTTCTCACGTGACCTAAAAATACATGTTTAATTGGGGAGGAGACTTGGGGAAGGCAAATATTTAATCATTAAAACAGCTGTTTCAAACAATGTATTTCAAATTATCACAGAATCACAACAATTAGAGATGGAAGGACCCCTTGCACATTCTGCTTCTTTTGAAAATCCAAATTTTTAAAGCCATCTTCTAATGGAATCTGTGTTTATCACTTTCCCTTCCCATTTCACAGAAGATTTCAATAGAAAAAGTAATGCTTTAGCTTTTGATTTAATTGAACAGCTTCTCAGCTGATTAACTTCTCAGCTATGGAGGAGTTGATGATTATGAGAAAGAGCACATGGTATACTGATTATAAGCCTACTGTATCTAAACATACAGTGCTGCAAGTACCACTGATTAGCAGGAGGTGAATTGAGGCAAATATGCTAGCTACTTAAAAGTGTGCAATGTTTCACTCACAAAAATATTATGTCAATAATGAGTTAATCCAAAAGTGATTATGCACATTTCTTAAAAATCAAAAATGTGCTTTAAAAGTGATAAACTAAAGAAGCAAATAATAGTTCTATTTAAAAAAAGTATATCCACAAAATAATGCCGTTATGTTATCATCAAAATTGTCCAGACTTGGCTGAATGAGCTTTCTGACTGCATAGATAATACTTATCTGAAGACACCTTGCAAGCTGGCACTTTTAAAGAGATTTTAAGCATATAATAACTTCAGTTATTCATGAAAATTTCCATGAAGCTATAGCTTATATTAGAAAATGAGTAATGAATAAAAGCAAATTAATTCTTTTCAAAGAAGAAAGTTGAAAAGTTACAAAAAAATGCTGAATGACAAAGATTTTAATAATATACTTCCAGGCAACAAAAAAGTAACATATTTTAATAATGATGCATAATTACAATGCATTTTATCCGGGAGGATGCAAGGATTCATAACCAACAAAAAGATATGCTTTTCCCAGTGACAGTCTCTTCCACAAAGGATTTCAGTCTTGCACACTCCATAGAACAGATAGGAACTTGTTCCATATTTAGCATTTTCATATAGAAGAGAAGGAGCAATTGAAACATGAGTCAGGTGTTTAACTATTCAGATAATGGATTTTGGGACAACTCAGGAGTAGATAGTGTTTATCTCATACCATTTTTACCTTTCTTTTGATAGTAACTTTGACCAGACAAGCAGAAGTAGATCAGTCACTCACCTGTGATACATAGTTTTTTCATGGATATTTACTTCAGGTCTGAATGCCTTCCCACAAGGCAAATCTTATCATTAGTTGTTTCCAGATGAGAAATTTGAGGCATATCCATTCCTTTCTGCATATTAACACTTGCAATTTTCAGTGAGTCACCTATGCTCTAAAAGCAGTTGTGGCCCTCAAGATAACCATCTATTTGAATGAATACAGATGTAGTAGACAGAGGTAAACAGGAAGTGTCCTGTCTTTTTGTCTACTATAAAATAAAGCCTTTCCTCTCTTTCAGACAGAAGTACCTTGTGAAATGATTTATTTACCAAGTCAAGATGATTTCTTGCATTATCTCCCCTGCTAAAAGCAAATTGGTTAACAAGATTCTTGATGGCCTTTCTCAAAATATTATTTTGCACTGTTGCAGTTAAATATCTCGGTATTTGGGGGGTTGAGTCCATTGCTTTATTCCTCCTGTTCTTAGGATCAGATGCCTAAGGGTGCAGAAAGTCTTATCTGTTTTACAGAGGCACAACAATGCAAATGTCCATCTTCTATCAAGTACGCATATAGAAGGAAAATACTCCTTAATTTTATTAGGAAATAGCTAGGTAATATCACCTCCAGAATACATTAAAAAATCTTTGATTGTTGAGAGGGATTTTGGCCCACTAGGGTTGTGACAGATAGATCAGCAGAGTTCACCTTTTATGGAATGGGCATTGACATCCCTCAAAATCAAGTGTCTGCACAAGAGCCAACTTCCTCAAAAGCAGAGTCTCCCTCTGACCTTCCTTACATATAGGATTCAAATACAAATGATATTCATCTTGCCCAGATTAGGTGCCTACCATGAAGACCTCTATCATTGACTTAGTCCTTCTACAGCCAAAAATAAGAATTTGGGTGTGATATATCTGAATTGTTGAGCTGAGCTGTAGACAGTCATGGAAGGCGTTAAAAGGGCCTGTCTTTCTCCACTGATGCAGTGAGAACATCTGCAGAAGATCTGGTGAGGAGCCAAAGACTGGTAGAGCACATGATAGCAGACCCAGAATGTGCTCTCTATACCCTAAACAAATTCCCATCAAGGCCAGACATGCATAGCTGATTTTGTCAACAGTGTATGGCTGCTTTCTGTGAATGACTTATTTTTCCTCCTAGATATTCTATTAAAAAAAAATAATAAACAAGCAGGTTCTTATGGCAATGATTTTTATATCAACTATATTGAAAGCTCTCTTTCCCCTACTAAACTAACTCCAAGCACATAGGTTCAGAGATGTCATACAGAAACATCTGGTGCATGGTCAGTGAAACCAAACGTCCATTGGCCAAAAATGAACAACCATCATTCCTGAGAAAGAAACAGTTTTACTTAGCTTATCTTTGTACAAAGCTTGCTACAAAATCAAATTAAATATGACATACTTTGTGAATCGTTTCTTACCTCACAAAGAGGTTGTGGATATTTTGCGTTATTATTGAGTTTTGCTACTGAAATAGAAGGCTGCCAATGAAAATTTCAAAACCTCTGAATAGAAAGATATGGAAGCGCTAAGAGAAAAGGGACCCATGTACTTAAACATCGAAAAGGCCAATGGAAACAGCTTCTAGGAACTACTGAGGTGAGCAAGCTAAGAGAGAAATAGAGTAGCTTGAGTCTAACTGAATCATAGAAATTATACACCAGAGAAAGAAAGAGTGGGAAGAATCACAAAGGCAATTCTTCTTTTGAAGAAATGTCTGTCACTGACTACAGACAGTGAAAGAACTTCTGATAGGATTCAGTCAAAGAAAACCAGCAGTTAGGGGATGCATAAGTGTACTACACATGTCATTACAATCTGAAAAGCTTGAGATATTTCTAAAGCTAAGCAGCGGCCTTAGTGCCTTGACCAGATGTTAACTATTGCAATATAATATATCTTGGGATTTGAAAATATGGCTATTATGGATGGAAAATATCCCCACAAATAGTATAAAGTTTTTAATAATCTCTGTCAACCATGCATTTTAGCAACCAAAAAAAAAAACATTTCCAAAAGTTATTAAAAAATCATGGTTAAAAATCATCTCCAAATTACTCATAAAAAATAAATATTCAGAGACTGAATGAGAGCAGATGCTTCCATTTGAGGACAGCATTATAGTAGACAATATTTAGTATTTAGTTAATATTTAACATTTTCAATTTAGTGTTTAGAAAAGCATTTCCATGCTCACCAACTCACCAACAATTTCACTTGGTTCCTTATTGTAAAGTTTTTTGTTCCAGTAAAGAAGTCTGAGAAAAGGAAAGGAGACCAGAAGAACAAGGCAAATGCCAACAAACATATGCCCTGTGAAGGCTGCGAAGTCCAATCCCTGAAATAAAAATGAAAACCTACCTTAAAAATCAATTCTTTTTCTATATTACCTATAGGGAAAAGTATTTAACTATACATACTTTACCTATCAATAATAAATATAAAGCAGTAACATAAATTCCAAGTGCAGCATATACTATAATTTATCTATTTCAGGGAGACCAAACACATTTCAGTTTAATTCACTGAACACAAAAATAGCATTATGATTTATTCTGAAACATATTTAGTGTTCCTGAAATATGAAAGAAAACAGAGACATTAAATCTCACTTTAATCACTAAGATCATTTTAAATTCATTTTAAATAACTTTAAAGCACAGAAATAATTAAATACTAAGCAACTAGCTTTTATTTTAAACTGTCAACATGTTTTAACATTAATTCTGCCAGAACCAGCATTTCTTCTAAATTCTCTAACATTCTTCTACAACAAAATTATTTTATATGAATAGTCTCTTTTTTGGCTATTTAAAGATGAACACATTTCTTTACATTTTGCATAAGGAAAGTCTTTAATGCAGAGGTTCTCAAAAATGTTAAGTGGATTATATTGAAAAACTATTGTTTTAAATAATAGAAAGACTAAAAGAACAGTGACAACCTGACCTTACTTTGAAGTTAGCAATGCTTTGAGCAGGAGGTTGGACTGGATGATTTTCAGCTCAGCTGGATGACCTTTCAGCTAAATTATTCCATATTCTCTATCACATATACTGCACTGTGTTGTCAAGGTTAGTCTTTGGGGTGGGATTTTCTGAAGTAGTCTGTTCATCATAAAGCTCAAAGGGAATCAAGCCTAGCGTACTCCAGGAGTTGCTATATACGCCCTCATCAGAGGATGTTTGAATTGATGATCCCTACACAGCAGCTCTGTCACGCTTGGAAGAAAGCATGAGCAAAGCATTGGTTAGCTTGGGTTGCCCAAACTGAATTCCTAAACTTTCCACCGACTTCTCAAGACCCTAAAAAATATTATGAGGCCTCTCTGTAACTCTTCTATGTTGTAAAATCATCTATCTTTTACTCGATATTTGGGTGCTGCCTATAGGTGTGAGGAGCAGTAGAAGGAGCTATTGGCCAGCTTGTCTTTCAGTAACAGCTGCTACTTACCTTCTCTGTGTTAATACTATTGGGGACTTACTACGTGAAACACAGGTGTTCTTCAATATTGCCTCCCACTAAAATAATTGATGTGGAACTGTTCCAGCTGAAATGTCTCTGATTCAAAAGAGGGAAAAATGCTTCTCTGTAGCATTTTAGGGTATAATAAAATATACATGTGACACAAGACACATGATTAAAGTCATAAAGAACACTCACAGCCAAATCTAGTGTTTGTTGCAAAAAAAAATCCATAGGTTACAAACAGGCACAATTACATAAATCTCAAGCATAAACATGCAGTACTGGGATTAAAATTAAAATACAGGTTTCTGCTACATGGGCTAAAAAAAACCATACTGAGTTGTTATTTAATTGTAGATTCCTTACCTCTTCTACTCTGCAGTCACTGAACATTGAAATTTTGCATACCTGTTTACAGACTTTTCATTATAATCAAAATATTGCATAATTTTTATGGATTAGAAAGAAATATCTTTAGGGATTCCAATAATCTTATTTTAAGACATAAGGGAAAAATATGGTACTATAAAAGAAAATAATATACTTTTGTTCATTTTGTATACCAAGCAGGTCAGCCAGTCAAACATCTGACACCTCTGTGGAGCAGACTATACAGATCACTATTATTAATGCTCACAAAAAAATGGCCTGGATAAGTACTAGAGGCATCAAGACACGATTCAGACCTACAGTACATACTTCTGTGGAGGAGGAAATCAGCTTTCAGAAACAAGGAAAATTATGAATAGCCATGAAAGAAAAAAAAAAATCTACAAACAAAAAGTCAATGTTTCTAAGACATGACCACAAAATATAGAAAGTATATATCGCCCTTACATATTTGTTTAATTACAGACATTTAATGTGGATATTTACTCTAATTTATATACAGACTACCTCTAAGCTTATGGCAAAAGAGAGAGAGAGAGGGGAAGAGAGAATGATACCACAGAATGCGGAAGAAATTAGAATCCTGAAATAAACTGCACTGGCCTTTGCTTGGAACTGGCTAACATATTGAAATGTGCTGTTAAATAGTTCTAGAAGGAGGAGAAACAAGCATTTGATTTCCTTTGGTCTCTAAGATGATCTGAAGAGAGCTAGGAAGCTGAAAGGAATTGAGTTGTAAAAACAGTGAAGCAACATCAGTCAAAACAACAATGTCTAAATCTGACTGGAAAATAAACTAACTAGAGTTGGTTAGAATATACTCAACTCAGATTTACCAGGATGAGGAAAATTGTTTTCACACCCCAACTAGCCTTAAAAAGTGAGGAACGCATGAAATTTTCATAGATTGACAGCAATGTACGCTTGTCAAAATAAAATAATAAGCCAGTTATCAGGCAGGAATTCCCTGTGGAGATACTCAGACATAGAGCTAATTGATGTGCGGGAAACAAAAATGAGAAATAGGAACCTGAAGAATCACTTGAGACTCTGGAGCTTAAGATTTTAATGTCCACTTCATACATTAATAGAACATAAACTTCAGGAAGTGGCTCATGGCAAACAAGTGCAGATACACAAAGATACCTGTCTCTAAATTTTGAATACCACAGCAGTTTCAAAGAGGAACAATGTCTCTTTGTTACTGAAGTGTTGCAATGCCAAAACTTTTTAAACAAAAACATAGCAGCAGAATTGTGCTGCTTGAAACCCACAAAACTGATTCCTCCAAGAAAAGGAAAATCATATAAATCCAAAAGACCAACTAAAATGCAGAGGTTATTAACAAGGTCTCTAAATGGAGTCGAAGATCACAATACTCTAAAAAAAATGATGATTAGCATAGCTTCATGGCATAAGAGTTGACATAGGTGAGTCTTAAGAGTGATTTGTGGACAATGGCACAAGAGAAAAAATGTCTACTTCATTTCGGGCATCCTATCCAGGAGCTTACTCAAACCTTTAAAAGAGTGTAAGTGGGATGAGATTCAGGAACTTGTTAAACCATCTCGTTGATGTTTCTTATTTCTGAGATCCCTTGATCTTTCTCATTTTTGACCTTTTGATGAGAAAACAAGCTACAATGCTGCACTTGCAGAGCATCTTTCCAATTCATCTGAAATATATCATTTTTTAATATGCAGTGTGCTTATTTGAGGAAAAACTTGATGATAGTTTTGCCTATGATAGCGTAAGGCTGGTTAGTTCTCTTCCACTCCCTTCCTCTTGGTATTTCCTTCCATTTCCTCTTTGCAGAGGTCTGCAAGAGTCAGTGAGGAAAATGGATCCTGTTGATCTCCAGCTGTGGATGACTTGCACCCTGCAGCCATCAGAAGGCTAAGGACTGCCAAGCACAATCACTTCTATCAGAAGGACTCATGGTCACAACTGACCACTGTCTATGATGCTTCAGCCTGGCATATAGCTCCCTGTGCAATGCTCCGGCTTCTCTTCAGCACTTACACTACACTTCTGGGGACGAGGCTGGCAGGTTGCGCACCTCATATTGTCAGGGAATTAGCTATCAATTGGCAATTTCTTATGGACTGTGCAATACCATCCCTATTTTCCCCTTAGGAAAGCTGAAAAGGGAAAAAATGGGACAAGGAGAAAGGTGTGCCCTCTGGAAGGGGCAATGCACTGCTGTGTTACTCCAGCAGAGACATGACTGTGGCAGAGATCCTCAGCCTCTCTCCTGATCCCTATCCTCCATGAGAGAGGGTTGATGTTGTACCACCTACACAAATGATGAAGTGGAGGTTCCCAAGGAAGCAGCACAGGTGCTTCATCTGTTGCTCCTGCTCCATTTTCCACACATGCAACATCTCACACAGGCAACATGCTTTCCCAAGGGGTTTATGGATCACATTTTGTACTTTGTGAGTCCTCGCACTGATAGCCTACAGTGTTGACGCCAGGATAGAAACACATCAAAATGTTCCACGTCGGCTGCATTCAACAAAATGTCTCTTTCATAAAGGTTTTCTTACAGAATAGATTGAAATAGAATTGACATGCACAAGAGAAAGAATACTTTATTTTTTTCCCAAGGAAATTTCAATGCATCTGAAATACAATACGGGGCTGCCAATGTCCCTTACTTGAGGCTATCCTGCTTGCATTAAATTTCTCCCATTCCCCAGATGACAAAGAAAATCTAAAGATTTTGTTTTAGCAAGAAAATAGCCTAAAGGTTCCTGTGCCTACAAAGGCCCAGGAGCTGAAAGAGAATGGGTCTTTCTGCCTCATTTGTGGCTTTAAATGCTAAACCAAATATATCAATTTCATATTAAGAGGAAGTATCTATCATACTGTTTTCCTAAAATATTTTCATTCCATTTTCCTGGTCTCTGGCAAAGAAAGTAAAAATTATAGATAAGTACAACAATTCAGGGAGCAGCTGTATTTCTGCTCAATTTTCTTTATCTAATTTTTAAAAGTAAAAAAAAAATGAGGAAGATCTAGAATAATTTATTTTTTCTACACTGGCTTAGACAGGCCTTTTACCTGAAGTGACTGTGGTCCATGTTGTCTCAGAAGGAGGACCTGCACATGATGTCAATAAGTCAAAAAGCATTGGTAGTCCAGTACCTTTACATACAGATAATGCTTGTGTGAGGAATCTGAGATACTGATAAACCCCCTCTTTTGTCCTGTACTATATTCTTAATGACTACTACACATAGAGATTAGAAAAAAAAAAAAACTGTGAAATCAGCCATAAAATCATAGATTTTATTTTATATGCATTATCTAGGATCTCATATTTCTTGAGAAAAGGAGTCAATGAAACATTGACAAGATGAGCAGGAGTTTTATGAATTGATTAAAAATTTTACAGAGCTTGTATGCAGCACACTCAATAAAAATAGCCCAGTAAATTACAGGAATCTATTTCACAGTCTGCCAGTGCTTGAAATGCTTTTACAAAAAGCATATATAGTACTTTCTTCCATTTTTTCATGGTTATCTACTTTTATACATAGATTGTTCATACCAAGATTTTTCATAAAATATGACCAACTAATATTGCATCATGGTAAATTTCAGCATAAAAACTGGAATTCTCTGAAAAGCCCAACAGAAAAACCTGGTAGCCGTTCAATTGCCTGTAAATTCCAGTTGAATGGCAGGAGTAACTGTGAGTGGGCAGCTGGATATCCAAAAATCCTCAACAAACATTGGATATACTGCAGCGTGCATACAATAAATCTGACACACTCGGGAACCTCCCCCTTAGTGGGCATGTGCAATTAAAATGTCTGTCAGATTTACTATACGTATGCTGCAATTTCTCCATAGTCACACCACGTGCGTGACGTGCTGAGCGGAGCTGAGCAGTTTTGTGAAGGCTCACTACGCACATTGCACACATGGTTGATGCCCACCTATTGAGTGTGATGTATGCAGGATACATTGAAAAGGCAGGTGGGAAGTGCACTGCAGAAGCCCATTGCATTTTTCTGTATTTTTCTGAGAAATTTCAAGCTCGTCCGTGTTTATCAATTAATCTAAATGATAAATGAGATTTGAAGAAAGCTTTCTCATGGTTACTTCCAAAATGACCACACCAAATGGTCTCTGGTTACTTCCAAAATGACCACACCAAATGGTCTTAACCAATACAGAGTGTGTTTTGCTCTGCAACCCTTCCTTTGTCACAGAGGATAAGCACAAGTTTGGGAGCAATAATCACAAAGATGTAACGGTACAAGCTTTATCATACACTAACAACTAGAGTAAATAAGCAAGGTTCTTCAAGAGGACATAATCCAGGAACTAGAACAGTCTAACCATCTTCATTGTTATCATTACCTCTTCCAGACATATTGAAGTTAGATAGACTAGTACACACCATGTTCCATCATTTTGCTTTGGAGACCTATTCATCATCCCTTCTCTAAAGATCTTGTAGTCACAGCCTATAAACTTAGGGCCCTAAGTAACTTCTGATTTCTGACTGTAGATATTTGGTCTGCAAGTATTAAGTCTTCAAAGCTCAGCCCTTCTGAAAATAACTAGTTCAACATGCCAAACTGTGCATATAAAAATGGAAAGTCAGAAATACAGATCTCTCCAAGATATAGTTTGATAACAATGGCAACCCTAAACAGCCCCTTGAACGTAATAGAAAGTAAAGAACATGGACATAGCATTGTATTCACTTAATTAATTTTCCAGTTGCCCTCATTGAAATCCCTTATTTTCCAACTCCAACTCCAAGTTAAGAACAAGCAAATCTTCCTCTTTTATTACACAGATGTTCCACTGATTCCAAACATAATGGCAGGAAAAATGTGGGTGTTATAAATTAACCACCACTACAAAGGAAAAAAATATTTTAGCATAGATTTGAACCTCAAGACAAATACATAGGCCTATCTGTACATTTCAATGAGTAAAGCTGTAACAAAAAGCTTTTGTACTCAAATATACGTTTCTCAAATTTGTTTCATAATGTGACATGAGTTTATCCCAGAACCTAGGGAAGAAAATATCTCCCTGGCACTACTATAAAGAAATATTAACATATTTCTAACACTAGAAATTTCTAACATCCAAAGTAATATGGCTGCAGCTCACTTTGTTTTGATTTAACAACAAAGATTTCTCAAGAAATCTTGCATAATGTCTGCCTGCTTTTAGAGGTCAATGTAAATTTCAAAAAATTGGTAAGATTGCATTTTGATGAAAACTGCTAAAATAGGAAAAAACAATGCACTATCAACCTCTCCTGAAAAGGTAGTTGTCCAAACACTAACATACTCGGTTGCACTAAGTCAGTTGCACTTTGTCAGTACTAAGTAATGCTGACAAGAAAATATAAGATGGTAGAAAAATGAAATTTCAACTAAAATATCAAGGAGGAAAAATGTTTACAATAGGAAAAGTATGCCCATGATACTAAAAAGAGGAATAAGCAGCTATTTTCCATAGGAAACATAGTATACAATAACACAGGAATGCTGTTTCCAGAAAGCTATTAGTATTAGTGATTACATTCAAGAATTTTTCTCTCTGAGATATTTTAAAGATGAAAACAGACAAAAAAAATGGTTAGTACAAATATAGCATAGACTTTCCATACATTTTGGACATAAATTTGGGTTTGGTCAAATAAAGCTTCCTCACAGCAGCTATTGTCAAAACTAGTCTCAGAAATAAGACACAACTGAATACATTTCTTTATAGAGTGGTCCCTAGAGCAGGTGGACAAAACTAGGAAAAAGCTGTTGGTTCAACAGTGTAGACTGTAAGAGGACAAACATACAAGCCTCCTCCCTGCCTTCATCCTTGGCTTTATCCAGCTCCCTCTAAACATATCTACTTTAGGGGAGGATAAGCCCTAAGCAATGAGGACATAAAACAGTCCATGCCACTTAGCTTAAAAGCCAGGGTATGTCTTTGACCTTCTTTTATTTACATATATAGATATAAAAGCTGAGACCATAGGAACAAAAAACTAAAAGTTGTGCAGCAATGTGTTGAATTCGATCTATTTGCTTACATCTTTTTTTTTTTTTTTTTTTCCCCACTCCCACTGATGCAATGGAGATCTGAAAACAATCCGAAGACTTGTTTGGAAACAAGTTTGGACAAGTTTCCAACATGTTTGGAAATTTTTTTGCTTGTTTCATATAGTGAATTTGCTAAAATGTCACATTTCCTAGGGTATTTATACATTAGGGTCCTCCTAAAATTATCAGTGTGTCATTCAAGAAAAATGTAAAATTATTTTCTTTCAATTTGATTACTTAATTGCTTCTCTTGTTAATACTCACTTCAGAAGGTTCTACAAAAATGAAGATTTTCTGAATACTTAGGAAAATGACCTTTGTGGTAGGTGATAATTTTTCTCTTTGGAAAAGAACACTGAAATATTTGCCCACCTCTTATTTTCAAAAATGTAAAATTTAGCTATCAAAACCATCACTCAGGAATATTACAGTCACCAAAGTAATTATCCAACTAACCTGTGATAGTAGCATCTTTCAAATATCTTCAAAGTAAGCTTTTAATAGCATCTATACTATGAACTTTCAAAGGCATTTTCCTAACTGGACATTATTGAATTCCTTTTGAGACTGGTGATGCACTAAAGGACCTTGAGGAAAGCAAAGTGCTGGAGGTGGGCAGGGACCTGTCAGGTGCCTATAAGCAGCTCCGATGGGAAAGGCATGGGAAAATGGTGTAATTGGCATCTCTTCCCCAAATTCCACATGGGTGGGGAAGGAGGGATGTCACAGGTGGCAGCAATACCCATCCAAATGTGAGTGGAAAATGGTGGTATGGCTGCAAAACATTGGGTCTTGAGGCTGGAGATCACTGCTGTTCAGACCACCCCATGCACTGGAGCCTCCCTGTTGGTACTAGATAGCAAAATGTAGCAATTTGATTCTTCAATAAGAGAGCCAAGAGGAAGACGTTTTAATTTGTCTCATTATACACCCTGGGGCTACCAAAATGTTGGCAGGAGATAAGGGCCAGCTGAGACCTGTGCTGCATGGAAGGAGCTGTTGTTCTCCTCCCTCCATCTGTCCAGGTGGTTGTCTGGTAAATAACAAGGTCTCAGCTGAGTCGCATGTGGCAGGTGCTGCAGAAGGCAATGCCACCTCGCACCGCATGTGTGCCACCTCCTGTGCTCTGTGTGCATGCAAGCACTCCAAACATGTCCAAAGTTGTCTCTGTCTTACAAACTCTAAAAAAAAATATTAGCATACTCAGTATATTTAACTTTTAGGAACTATTGTTTAAAAAAAAAAAGTTTGTTTTTTCATCTTTCTTTTTACACCTTTTCTTTTTTCACTTTTGCTCCTCTCTGTTCATATCCTGCCTTCGTTTCATTTTACCATTGACAAGGAAAGCCTCAAAAATAAAGAAAACCAATATTCTCAGTCCTTATCCTGAGTCTATTTTTCATCACAGTTTCCCTTTCAAAAAAAATCACTCTGTTCTGTATGATTGCTCTGTAGAGAGGAAATGAAATGGTCTTGTATTGCATAAATCACATCTGTACTTAATTTTAGTAGCAAAACAGCTGACAACACTGTACATACCACCTTCCTCAGCTCCTGCTTTGAAACAATAATCACATTTGGAGGATCCCCAACAGCCGTGGCAGCCCCTCCAATATTTGTGAAGATTACTTCTGCAATCAAGACGTGCCTAGGATCAAGATTAAGCACTTCGCATAGTCTGCAATATAAAGAAAACGAAATCGATATCCTAGCCTTTTATTAAATTACCTTAAAACACACAATTTATAAAATTTACAAAAAAACATTTCTTCCACTTGGAACTGCAGGATGTTAAATATTGTATTTATGTGTGTGTGTGTGTATTGCCGAAGTTTTAATTTTGCATGCGTTAAAGTATGATGATAAGAATAAAAAAATTAGATACTTTACATTTATATTGCAAAAATTACTGCAATGAAATTGACCCATTTTTAAAAAGCATTTCGTTAAAAGTACCAAATGATTACAAGAGTTGGACTACCAAGAAAGCTGTATTTCAAATTTAAAACCTAATTCTCAGTGTCATACAACTTTTTCAACCACGTCCCTACACTGACCTAAGAAAACTTATTCCAGGTGATTGCACACTCTGCACTCAGCCTCAGTCATTAACTTTTGTGTGGAGAAGCAATATTAGAGGATTATCCAGGCAACCTATTAGCCATGAATCATCTCTCAGTGACCTCAGCTTTCAGCCTCAGTTTATTCAAACTATTCTGTTCCCCTTTTTTTCTTTCCTCTGCAGCCCGATCTTGTGCATTTCTGGATTTATTTGTAATGCAGGAAGAACAGAAAATTTACATTGTTTTTCACTAAAAAAACCTGTAAAATACTTTTAACAGCTCAAGGGCCAAACAGGCTATTAAACTTATTTCATGTGTGATTAAAAAAACAACTGTCAGTAAGAAGCAGCATCTTAAAGTGCTCTGGCAAATAGGATTGACTCAGTAGCCTCATGATCTTTTTCAATTCAGAGCCCATTTGCACCCAGTAATCTGCACACAGATTTCTTCAATTTACAGAGGCTGCAATTATACACAGGTCTATGCAATACACTTATTCTTAATTATTTATTGGATTTGAAAGTTGGACCATGGCATTAAATGCTTACTGTTAAGTTCACACCTAAGCACTTGGGAGTAAGGATCGATACACGTTCCTGGTGTTCCTGGTCATGCTTACCAAAATATAGCTCCAGGGCAAGCACAGATGCAGTGGTGATTCTAACATCCATGCCCTACATGTATCCCAAAACCCCTGGGCTGGTTTTTATTAACCAAGGTGGAGTTACTACTTTAGTAACCATCCTCACCTGGAGTCAGGCAAAACCATTGACCAGGCAAGGACCTGAACCCAAGAGGGCCAGTCCCCATAAAGAAGGGGGAAGAAGAGGCAGGAAGATTGCTTTCTGAGAACTTCCTTCATTAGGGGTGCTGTCACACATTTCCGTGAAGAAACAGTGGAACTTCATGGTTCAGCCTCAATCTATATTATTAAAACCTATATTTCAGAGGGAAACAAGTGCATTGCACAAAAGCTTAACTTAATACACTTACACTATCACCCAAAGTGTCAATTTGAAACTCTGAAGAAACACTCTCAGATGTCACATATATCAGTATATAAAAACTTCAGAATAACTGCACAAAAAAAATGTACTATTTACCTAAAAACATAAAATTATGCAGCTGAAGAGTACTGTGTCATAGGGCTGGCCCAGAGAATGCACTACGATTATACTTGTAATTTTAACTTCATCATTCCTTAAATTCCAAATGTTTTGAAATAAAACCTTAAATTTCCTTTATTGTTTTTTGTTGTTGTTGCTTGTTTTTGATGGCCCTCGTGATAATTTGAAGAAAGAACCTTTAATGTACTCTGAGAAATGCCAGGACTCAAGCAGAAATAATTTTAATGCATTAGTTGTGTAGCAGGATTGAACTTTTTCAGTTTTCTTACCCTAGCTATATAATCTCTTGGGAACAAGCATCAGTCCTTTTCAGCTCCAAGTAACAAAGTGTCTTAAAAATAAACTACAGCTAAAAATGTCTATTTTTTATCAGCTTACTACCAATGCAAAGGAGAACAAGTATCATATTTTATATCCTATTAATGGTAGTCTAAATCCCTATAGTCATAGAATGAGTACAATTTTTTGTGAGCTTTATCTCCATGGTAATGAAAGTATAGAGCAGCAGCAAGAAGCTGCAGGCAGGGACTGAAGAGAACGACAGTAAGATAAAAACAAAAAGACTTCCAGCATGACGTTTTCAGAAACAGACAGACAATTATTTGCTTTTACTTCCTGAGACCAGTTTTATCTTAGCTTTGATCGTTATTCAAAGTGCAAATGTTTCCTGCACAGTGAATTTCCCCTTCTTCAGGGTTACAAACTCATTTGGCATAAAACAGAATAAATGCTATGGTAGTTCTCACTATGAACGGTAGTTCATTATACGCAGACCTCTGGTTTTCAATCCATTCCCAATTATATTTAATTCAAAACATTCTGCAACACAGTTGAATGAAGAATGGTGTTTAATAATTCCAATGCTGCTTACTGCAAGAGGTGAAATTATTGATTGGAGTAAAGCAAAATGATCTCACTAAAATTTTATCAGACGGAAGATAAATGCAGCTTTCATTCAACAGCTTTTTCCTAATCTAAGAAATAAATTGCACTTGCAAAATTGGTCTTTACTGCTTTAAACAAAATATTAAAGCAGGCGCGTATCTTAATAGAATTTTATGCACTTTAATGTGATAACAACTGCAAGTGTTACCTCACTCTGGATCATTTTAAAACCACCCTAGATTTTTCAGAAACTGAACAGGATTAACCAGATTTGCTTGGCTAAATGCAGGTTAAATTCAGGTTAAACAGTAGTTTATCATCACACATGTAAATATAAATGTAATTGCAAATCACATGTTATTAGTTTACAGAAATCTGGAGTAATTATATTCACTGTTACTTAATAAAAATCCCAAATATCTAATCTGTAATCATAAAATTAATCTGCAGCTGTATCAATATTGTGGTCACCAGTAGGAATAAAATTCAATCTTATGTTACAAAGCAAGACTTTTACTTGAAATCTGAAGATTGTTTTAGTTCGTTAATTGTCACTAGTCCTAGAAGGAATAACAACTTCCCTGAAACATAGATTATAAAATGAAATTTCATATAGCCATTATCTGATGAAGGACCAGGTATCTTCAATTTTAAAAAGAAAATCTCCCTGCTTACAGGAAAAGAATTTCATCAGCTGTGGAGCATTTGATGGAATTTGCTATTGAAGTTCAGATATGAAGATGAATCACAGTAGTCACCTGCCAAAACAGTAGCCTTCAAATATGTGCTCACCATTAACACACACACACACACAAAGATAAGTATCTTTGATCCCTTTGAAAATGCTATCTCTTTACCCTATCACAATAGGTGCATTGAAAGTTTAATTTCCATATAGATGATTAAACAAAAGTCCAAATGAACATTTTGCACACATATCTACTACTAATTGCTGGCTATAAAAGACTAAGTCCAAAGCTGTAACAATAAACTTTAAAATACCTTATGGTAACTGGAGTAAAGAGCAGCATTGTGGTGACGTTGTCCAAAAACGCAGAAAGAATTGCAGCAATAAGGCACAGAATGGTAATCATGGCCCACACTTTGCCTCTAGACAACCGATAGGCCTAAAGAAGCGAAGCAAATAGCAACAAAATAAAGGGATAAGTATATTCCAGCTTAATATTCAATCAGAAATGATCAATTAAATAATACAGCTCTGCAGCAGGTGAAGCACTCCTTAACCATGGGTAACACTTGCTCTGCAACCACTCTATCAGAATTTCCCTCTTCATCGAATCTTTGGTTCAGCTGTTGTGCAAAGGTCTGCAGTCACATTATCATGCAGGACTGCAAAGCTACTGGTCTTTCCCATATCTGCACTCTCCTATTGCCTGGGTAAATGGAGATTTCAGTTAAAGAGAAACTGCAGTGCTGGGTGAGTTAGTGGGATAACTCAGCTTGATATTTTACTGGTATACCTTAGCCTTTCTAATAATAATAATAATACCTTAAGGGCTTCCTTTCACCCCTAACTTATTTTTCTCAAGTTACAAGTTGAACACAATGTGTTCAATACACACTGTTGAACACACTTATAGCATTATAAAAATGCACTGTACAGGTAAGCAGAAAGGTTTATCAAAGATAGTGTTTGGTGTAATAGGTCTGATTAAATACCAAATATATTACTCTAGTTGTACTTAAGAATACCAAAACAAGCCTACCTTTACTGCACAGTAATCAAAGAATCCTGTTTCTGAGAATATGGCCACCAAAATCATCTATCAAAAAAAAAAAAGAAAAAGAAAAGAAAAGAATAGCTTATGACTGAATTATTATGCAAAAATAAATTCATGGAGTTTGTGATCCCAGCAAAAGTCCTTCATATCTGCCACCATTTGGTCTCTTTTATTTTTCCCAAGAATTTGATCACCCTGGGATCATGATATCTATGGCAGCTGTCAGATTCCTATAGTTAGCACATCATATGGTGAAATTCAGGTCTCAGTATAAACAGTGTCCTACTAGTCTGGTCAAATTTTAGTTGTAATGATGAAGTAGGCATCATACTTTAAACATTGAATATATCTCCCATATGTCAGTAACCAGAAGCCAGTGACTGTGTGTGTGCTTTCTGCAGTAATGCTGTATAGAGTACAAAAGATATCAGCTCCCAAAATCATTTACATTTTCCCACACTTCTGGGAGCTTTCCCATCCTTTGATTTTGCTTCCAAAAGCTTTTTTTGTTTTTCACGACAGGGAGGGGAAGGAAGAGCAATGTTAGGAAAAAATAAAAGCTAAGAATTGCAACAAATAATGGCAATTTTGTCTATATACAATGCATATTTTGGGCTATAGTTTAATAATACTTGGACAACTTTTTTTTTTACCACAAATAGCTCTGGGTGAAGTGATTAAAATGATGTATTATTACAATCTAATTAGCTATTTCTCTTCCATTTCTGGTTTGCTTATTTTTGCTCCAAACACAACACTAAGACAAAGAAAACCACTTTTTCCAAGCAGAGTGTGTTTGAGGACAGTTTTGAGTAAACAAATTATCAGGATGCCTGAGAGCAACAAAGATGATTAAAGAACTGGAGCATCTGTCATAGGAGGAAAGACTAAGCGAGCTGGGCCTGTTTTGTCTGGAGAAGAGAAGATTGAAAGGAGGTTTGATCAACATATTCAAGTACCTGAGGGGTGAATGTAGGGAGGATAAGGCCAGGCTCTTCTCCATCGTGTCCAGTGACAGGACAGCGGATAAGGGGTGTAAGTTGAAACACAAGAAGTTTAATCTCCATGTGAGGAAGAACTTCTTTACTATGAGGGTGACAGAGCCCTGGAACAGGCTGCCCAGAGAGGCTGTGGAGTCTCCTTCTCTGGAGATCTTCCAAACCCGCCTGGATGCCACCCTGTGCCACATCCTCTAGGTGTCCCTGCTGGAGCAGGGGGGTTGGACTAGATGATCTCTAGAGGTCCCTTCCAACCTCAGCCTTTTTGTGATTCTGGGATTCTGTGAGAGTGAAAATACTTGGCATTTAAACAAGTCTTTCCATCCATTATAGACCTCAAGGAAGTTTTCAGTATGTTATCAACATGATTTTATGGATGAAAAAACAGAGAGAGATCAACATATTCAAAAGACTTCTCTTCCTTTAGAGGTCTGATTATCATTATTTTTGATAAATCCATCTAAGGACACATTTTCATCATAGCATGTCTCAATAAAAGTACAATTAACAAAAGGTATAAAAAGGAACCTAGACTTGAATGTGATTGTTTCAAGACATATAGAGCAAAAGGTACATTTTCATTACCATTCCAAACAACAGCGCCAGTGTCTCATAATCAATCCACTCTACCACTTTGACCATACTTGGCCTCTGCAATCAAAAAATACAATTACCAGTGAGTACCGCAGAACACCTAACTTGTGATTAACTATAGAAACCCAATTCCACTTAATTGCCGTACCATTTAAATAAGCTGTGATAGAAATTAATAACTGTTTCTACAAGGTACCCCAAAAGGACTCTTTTGTTATTCCTATTATTATTATGATTACCACTAATTTAAAGTACTGCTGGCATGTAAGTGGGTCATTATCAAATGCCTACATTAGACCATTGGTTCATCTATTTGCTCCTTATGTAGCATTATAGAAATAAATGAAAAACAAATTATAGGGTACCCTTCAATTTTCTTTTTTGGTAACAGAACACAAACATTCAGCTTCACCTGTGAACAAACTCGAAGGAATTTAAAGGAACAGTGATATGGTGAACAGTTATGATACAAATTGAGAAAATCCATCAGAGGTTTCACTAAACACCGATTAATTGTCAGGAAAAAAAAAAGGAAGGTGTAAGCATAAGGTATAATTGTTAAGGGTAGCATAAGCCATTTCCATTTAGGTTTGATTAGAAATCTGACATTACTGAAAATAATAGTATTAAAATAAACCTGAATTAAGCTGAAAATGGCTGTACTCAGGTTACTGAAACTCAGAACTGAGTCACTGAACCCAGTGACTTATTTTCCACTCCCTGTCTATACCTTAGGCTGTCCTTTTTCCCCATGAAAAGCACTGGATATTTTTATATCATAAACAGAAACTTATATTTTATAACTTACCTCCCCAACAACAGCTAAAGCGGCTAATGCAGCCAAAGAGCCCAACATCGCTGCAAGGGTTCTGTGAACTATCTGCAATAAATGGTAAGAAATGACTGAAAATCCTTTTAAACATCTCTCTTATTAAAAGGAAGAGGGGAAAGGATAAAAATTCCTATGGTGGATTCTTTTCTTGTTTTTCTTTCTTCCTTTTCTGCCCTGACCTCCTCTCAGAAAGACCCAGCCAGAGAACAGCAGGTTACTTTCTTTCAGTGTAGCTTCAGTGTAGCATTTTTCCAGAATAGTGGAAAAATGCAGTGTAGCAGTTAAAAAAATAAAAAATAAAAAGATTTTCTGTGAGAAACCCTAGGACATCTCAAAAAAGGCAGATAACAGACCTGGGGACAGATTTCCCCTATTTGCCAACCAGTAATCTAAGAAGGAAAGCAAATCATCATTCATAACTTAAAGATCCAAAAACTAGACATCTCAGTCCGAGCTTGCAATTCTGGTTTCCCTTCATAGCCCATGGGAAGCAAATCAGTAAATCAGATAGGTCATTTTTTCTAGGTGCTTGTTCCTCCACAGCAAAGCAAGATCAGACTTAGGGTAATTGAATCCTGCACAGACATACTAGACATTGAACTTTATGTCTGGGTTGTTATCTGGAGCACATAAAGATCTGGCCAGCCTGCACAAGCACTTTCTTGCTCGCAAATGTAAAACCCACATACTCCAGTAAAAATACATTTAGCATATTCTCCTCAGTTCCTCCAAAGAAGCATACAGATCATAGAAGATACAGAAGATCATAGAAGGTACAGGCTTGACAAGAGATGTCTCTTCCAGCTGCCTTGTGAGTTGCCTCCTCACATGCTTTCACCAGAGCTAGACTAACCAAGCCTTGGACAGTGCTTTTCTCCATCTCTAGTGAGTCTCTAACATACAAGTAACACATCTGAAAAGAGGATCAAATCTTCCAGCCCGCAACGAAAAACATAAATAGATATTCTCTTAATAATGAGACAATTTAAACACGGCAAGGTCATTTGTCCATGTCTATGTATCTAATGACTGAATTTCACTTAATATACTCAAGGTGGAAATATTAAAGCAAACATGCCCTGAAAATGTGTTTTAAATTCCAAGTGCTCACTTGTAATTATTTAATCCACCATGTCTGGAAGATCTGTTTCACAGATTGCTTAAAATAACTCAGTTCAAGAAAAAAAAAAGAATTAATAAAAGTTATGCTACAAAAGACCTCATGAACTGTACTTACGATTAATGTCTTTAAACATTATTCAGACACAAGTCAGAATTATTTTAGAGAAAGAAGTAAGGCACTCTAGGAATATCTCATTTGCTATTACTTTCATGATAATATCTTGCTCATGAAAATCAATAGGATGTGGGCATCTGAAGGCCCTCCTTCCTGCTTGTGAAGAAAAGGAGATATTTGGCTTTGATTTGTACTTTGAACTTAAATTTTTAATGGTAACATTATTTTTATATAGAAAAGAAATGACTAGAAAGTAAATATATAATTGACTAATTTTAAGAGCTGAAAAAAAATTGTTTCATTCTCCTCTGTTTTTGTTTATAATGCACTGGGGAACAATCTGCCCTCTATGACAAAGCAGGAGATCAAAACCAAGGTTTTGATATGCTAACAACATAAAAGTACATAGCACAGTCTACATATCCAACCAACTTCTACAGTGTGTATTCTAAGTCATTGTTTCATCTTCAATTTCCAGTCTCAGAAGGTTAGCCCAAAAGCATGTGTATTGCCCTTCTGATTCTGCAAGGTTGGGGGGCATTTGATAAATTTGACAACTATTGAGACTGACAACAGGATGCAACAATTAGTTCTTACAGTTCATTTTAATCAAAAACATGAAGGAGAGGTGTCCATCAAGGAAGGAGATCAGATTCTTACCAAAGAATTTGGCAAAGTAAGTTCAAAAATAAATTACTGGGGAAATATTGGCTGTCTCAGATCAGAGGTTTTCTGCTTATCTAGACACTCTCATTGGCTCTCTGTTTTGCAGTTCTTGGAAAGACATCATGCATTTTCTAAGTTTTGATTTCTTGTGGAATTTTTGGAATATCACTTTCCCATATTGCCACATAAAGGTTTTTTGTCATCCTTGTATGTTTACTTGTCTCTATTGGGTTGACTACGTTCTTACTTTCTAAGAGTTTGCTGTCACCTATGGGTGAAACTTGCTTTAACTTCTGCAGAAAAGTGGAAAAAAAATCTGTACCAATGTAGTCGTCCCTCAGATCCTTCGTCCTGGTGATTTTTAAAGACGCATACGCAAAGGTAGATTAGATTCCTAAGAGTGAATAATGTCTATTCAGGTGCAAAACTACGCTGCAGAAAACTTGTCAAACAAGCAACTCTTCTGGCAAATTATCAAGTGAAAGCTGTATAAAACCTAGGAAGTGAGTTTATATACAGATACAATTATTTAAAAAGAAGAGATTTGGAGAAGGTTTAGGAAAGGGTTAATTTTCTTTTCACAAAGAGCAATCCTTGTAAAAACCTATATATTCATAAAGGCATTTTTAAAAGCTGGAAAAAAAATGAGAAATCAAGAGATATAGGTTATAAATTATGCCACTCTTTGAACAGTTCCACTCTTTTTGTCATTATTTATCTCTAGAAGATCTCATATTTGTGGGGCAAAATTCAGCTATTATTGTTTTGGAAAATAGATGGACCTGATCTTTTGAACTCTGGAAAGAGGATGAATGCCATTTCATGATGAATCTCATAGCGAATCCACACGTAAAAGTTCAGGTACAGAATCAAAAGAAGAGCTCAGAAATAAATTAATAAAGACATCTAACCTCAGGGAAGTTGAGGGATTTGGTAGACTTCTGAATATAAAGAAGTTGTGAAAGATGAAGTGAGAAATAATCTCTATTTGATCCTTCTCAAACTTGAGAAAGCATATCTTTGTGTCCTTTTTAGTAGACAAAGACAATTGCCCTAAAAGAACCCCGATTCATAATGTTTTTCTCTTTCCATCAGGAATAGCCTATGAAATCATACCCTTTTTTTTGGCTGCCTAACCTGTTTGGATAAAGTCCCTATTTCACAGATTGAGTACTGAAACAGAAAGAAGTGATGGCCCAAGACTTAGTTGTGTTAGGCAGCAAGAGCTCCTAAACTCGGGTAGCCTAAGTCCAGCCCTACCCTCTGGTCAACCCAGCCAATTTAAGCAGACCTATGGAGTCAGAGACAACAACAGTAAACAGACTGAATAGTCTATCAGAGTCAGTTAAAGAAACTCAGGATTTACTTCTGTCTGCATTTCATGGAGTGGAAAATACTAAGGGTCCTTCCAACTAGAGTAAATGCTAATGATTCACAGGCTCTAGATAACTGAGTGGAACTGTTTTGGACAGTGGGACTATAATACGCATTTGAACAAGATTAAGCATAATGCATCCTCATCAAAGACACTGAAACAGTCAATAATTTTTGCAGATGTGTTTTCACTTTCCTCTACATTTTATTTCCTTTTTTAACAAAATCCATCTCTCAGCACTGACAAGCTCTTGCCTGGATGTATGCTTCTGCTACATGTATACACTCCTTTCACAAAAGTCATCACTGGAATTATTTGCACTCCGAACACACATGGCACAAATTCTTCTCCTTGTCTTTCATTCTCTCTCCATTTTCCTCCTACCCCCATTTCTATCATTTTGCGTACAAATGCTCTCTCACACACTCCCATCCTCTCTGGTCCTTAGTAGGGTGTCAAAGCCACATAGCAAAATGACTTCCTATATTCTTCTCACTCTCTTATTTCTTCCCCGCAGGATGGATTGCCACAGTTTACTGGTTCAGGCACAGTTTGGCCAGTCTGTACCAAACACTTCTTAGAAAGGTTCTTTGCCTTACTTGCCAGGAAGTTTTATTAAAAAAATCAAGCCATAGCCACAGTGACGGAAGTGGCAGAAGGACGAGGAAGATGCAAAGCCCGTATTCTCACAGCCTGCTCCTCACCTCCCAGTCTGTCTATAAACTTCATGACCTTTTCAGGAAACGGACGGCCTGGTCATCAGAATCATCCTCATTTTTGCCCGAAGAAGTCCCAGCAGTGCTGACTCAAAGAAACCACAAAGGAGGATGCTTGGAACAATACAAATCACTACTGAACACAAGACAGCAGTGTTATCCTTTACAATGCACAACTCACTTCTGGAACTCACTGACACAGGATATCAATTAAGCTGAGAGCTTGAATGTGTCAAAAAAGAGAAATGGATATTTACAGAATTAAGTAATGAAAACATCCAGAACTGCAACGACAGAAGCAATAGCCTCCATCAACAAGAACATCAACAATATACTGATGGCAATAGCAACCATAGGGTCATGTTGCAAGGTCAATTTTTAGCGGACAGAGATTAGAAAAACTTGTTCAGTGGGTATTTTGTTTCATAATTGTCTGTAGATTGTCTCATAAATGTTTGCCGTGTGATAATGCTGATTCTGTATGAAAGTTTCCATACTCTTAACTAAAGTTAATTTTAACAGAAGAAATCAAAATATCCCAAATCATTTATGCTACAAGTATGTTGGGCTTTACATTAACTAAATATATATAACCACAGCATTTAATTCAAAATGGATTTAGACAACTTACACCTTTATTTATCCAAAAGAGCTTTAAAATATTTGCACACTGTTCAACAAACCTTAGGTACACTGCAGTAATATCATTATAAAAACTGATCCAAAATTCCAAAGACCTTATTATCTTGTGAAGAGCTCCAGGAAGTAAAAGGAAATTATTTAGAAGCGAAGTGAATGGTGAACTGAATGCTATTTCACAGTGTACTTTCCCCAGCTGAAATCTAGGACATACATATTTTTAAAATATGCTTCTGAAGATATTCGATAAATGATACCTCATACCAAACATTTTATTTCCACAAGTCCCTCTTCAGAAGTGATAAATGGCAGTTGAAACATGACTGTCAGTGACTTTAATTTAAAGCTTCAAATGCAGCCTCAGTTCCTTTCTCATTCATATTTTCTCCAGTGAAGCTTGTTGCATTAAAATATAACTTTTACTGAAAAATTCATTTTCATATGATAGAATAGCAGCATTGCTGCATTGCATCAGTTATTCCCAAGCATATATCCACATATAAGTTTTGTACATTTTACACACATCTCCAGAGTAGCTGAGACCTTCCTTGTAAAATGAAAAGCCAAATCTCTCTTAGCTTTCACAAAGTGTCTAATTCAAATCTTTATTCTCGGGAGAAAAAGAAGAAGAGACAGGGGATACAACTCTACTTAGAATAGCTTTTCTTTTCTTTGACTTAATGTTTTATATCTCTCCATTTTTACATTTTAATAAGGGTTTACTAGGTCATAAGAAGATATGATCTGCAGTGGAAAAGTTCTTTTTTCAGAGAGGAAGAGTTTGTGTTTCCTGAAGATAATCAAATATTAGTCTGAGGGCCTCTCTAAATGAATTCCTTAGTCAGATCACCTCAACTGAAATTATTGTATAATTTCCTGTCATGTATTTTATAAATTTTGATGCTTTACACTGTTCTGGAGTATTCCAGCTGTTCCAGCAGAAGACAGACAAAAATCACTTTTTCATACAACAATGATTTGATCCACTGACAGTTTGGAACATAAACATCAAAGTCTGGAGGGGAATCAAGACCTGAAACCAAATGCAACATTTGCAGAAAAAAAAACAAAAAAAAGGATAATTTCATTTCACTTTTCCCTATCTCTGTCAAGTAACATAACTGTTAAAATCAAAAAAAGGTCAAAAAAACCCTTTGAATTCTGCACTATGAACTCTGCCCTGCTCTACTGATCTACTTCAAAGATTAATTGCATCAACAGCTGTATGAGAATTCACTTTATTGCAGGAAATTCACACAATCTCTACAGAATACAAACCAATAAGCTAGAAATACAGGATATAGTCAAGTACAGATGAGATAACACAGTAGAAAAGGAAGGTCAATAGAGCTAATTTCATCTACTTGATTTTCTTCATGCTCACTGATATTGAAGAGGTAGTCTAACCAATGCCAGTAGTGAAGGCATAGCAACATATTTCTCCCCCAGCTAGTGATAGCAGCTAACAATTTCCCTCCTCAGCCTTCCTGCTTTTTCGCTTGCTCCCTGCACAAGCTTTGCTGCTGCTTCACAGCATGGTCCTCTTACTAGCTCCTGTGAATCCCTTACTGTGGAGGTGCAGATAATGTATGCAAAAGAACTGGTAAGGGAAAATTAATTGCAGTAGAATTACATATTTAAGCAAGAGAGAGTAAAATCTGTAGGGATTTTCATGAAGCAAAAGAGAGTTATTGGTGTAGTTTAGAAAGCATATCTTATACGGAGGCAGAATTCAGGGACGGGCTAAAGCAGCAGAGCTCTTTTGGCACACATCAGCTGCTGAAAGTTCATGTGCATCAAAGACCATAAGGTGACTACAAGTCACTTCACGAAGTCAGTAACGGCAAGAATAGATATTTATATCTTTGTTTACAGGCTACGGCTCTGTTTATAGGTATTCTATATACATAGCTTTGCAAACTATAAAATATTGGTCTTATACTGAGTTAAACTTTTATGAAAATCATATTATTAAATTCATCTTCATAAATCAAAACCACATCACAGGGACAGAAGTATGCATTTGAGACCAATGACTTACTCATTTTCAAAGAATTTCATGGTGACTATAATAGTATATACACATAAGACATGATCAAGATCATTCAAGAACTCAGACTGGAAAGGTTTGTGAACTTGGAAACATAAGATGCGTATTTTACTATTAACCTGCATTTTTATTAACATTCAGTAAATGAGCGATCTCTATAATCTGTGGCAATAACATTCAATATACCTTTAATAAACTCTTTATAAAAAGTCACATTCCCAGTGCAAAAAGACCACTTCTCTAAAATAGAAACATTAGATTCTAGGGCAAACTATGTGACTCCTGAGGAATGCCTACAAAACCCCAAACTAAGAAAGCACTGATCTATGACATTCTGCTATAATATCCATTTACACTCAGACTGTGTGCCAAATTACTTGTTCTGATTTAATGTAAATGGACAGATTCATGTTACAAAAATCCCTGTCTTAAGGGAAAGGCACAGAAGGCAGCATTTTGCCACGTTCTAATACAATTATTTGAAATACAAGATAACATTATTCAAGATGATTATCTGAAAAGGCAGGTGTAATGTTATATGGCATACAAGATAGATTAATGCTTGTACCGGTTCACTTTTACTCCTATGGTATGTTCACTCAGAAAGCTAAGAAATACAAAGTAGGGAATATTTTTTGGCGTTTGTCTAGAGAGGGTAGTCTCACAATTCTATGATTAAACTTCACCAGCTGACATAATATTTTTTCTATTTATAAATAGCGAGACTGGAAGTGGTCAGATTTTGTTCTGCAAATAAATCGATTAATTCATTCCCCTGTTCAGTATAGAAAATGTATAAGCCAGCTCTGGATCTTTCAAAATTCTTTGTTATTCATCATTAAAGAATTTGAATGAACAACTTTGAGTCCTTTAATTGTCTGTAAGATTTCTTCTTCAACAACCTCACTGCTTACTATTCTTAAAACAAAAAGAAAAAAAAAGACACTGAACCAGTTTAAAGCAGTCCTTCAGTAATGCAAGGATAAACAGATCATTACTGTGAGGCATGAACAAGTCTGTATTTGAAATTTATATTCTTATTCCTAAGAAACCTGTGGGGAAAGAAAACGTAGAGAAAATGGTAAAGTCCATGGGAAGAATGAAAATGGCATTTGTTGGCCAGAGGATCCAGAAGGGCAGTTATTCCTGTATCATGAGGTTTAAAACAGGTGGTTTTGAAAATAATTTCCCAGCTCAGGATATTGCCAATGATGAACTGGAGACGGAAAGGTAGAGCACTGTACATAGCAATGTTTTCTCTCTGACTCATACAGAATACAAAAAGAGGTGTCTGTCAACCCTGTGTAATTCCAGCTATCAGTAGGTGTTTTCCAGCCTTTGCCCATTAAGATATCTCTGATATAAAAAGATTATTTTTATACATCCCCATGAAACTTTGGAAGGGGAAATTGGACCACATTTGACAGTTCGTGTGCCTCTCAGAGTCCAATTTAACAAGTGCATCATTGTTATTCACTATAAATTTATACTTTTTCCTGATGAGAAAATGGACAGACACACATATAAACAGACTGAGGCTCTGTAAATCTTGTGACTTGTGTCAGCTGGATTAATAGAAAGCAGATCTCCATGGAAAGCCAGCATAAAGATCATTTTGACGTGCTCATGAGTCTCACTCCTGTAATATTTTAGGCTCAAAAAACATTACATGTTACATGAGTAAAGCACAGAGATGAAGCCAAGAGATGCTAAAAAGCTAACGTTTCCAGGTGAAACACAACAAATCAGACTGCTGCTTTGGGCTGCTGTGATCACAGTTGCTGGATATAAACAGGCTGCCCTGGAAACAATTTTTCAGTCTGGAAAAACCTTTGCAATTTTGGAATATTTACTATTTTGCATCAGAAAACAAACGAGAATTCTGGATGCTGTCACCATCCGCATTTCCCTTTTCCCCCACGTCCACAAGACTAACAAGATTGTGGATGTCTAATGTCAATAAATTTACAAAGAGCAAGTCAATAAAGCTAGGCACAAACTTTATTTTAGATTCGCTTTCTGAATCTTTGTTAGTCATCTTTAGCAATATCAGAAATGACAAGATGGAATTACAGCCTTGCATTATGAACAGCATGGCAAACTGCAGCACCCAAATCACAATGAACTATCTGCTCTAACCAAGAGCACCTTTTGTAAATCTTTTATCCTTGATGTTTCCTCTCTTTCTCACTACAGTTCTCCTCTTCATCACTTTTTCTCTCTGGATAGTTCCATCAAGCCTCCCTTCAGTTTCCTCCCCCTTACATTTTCTCTGTCTTGCTTGTTTATTCCTTTTTGCCTTTGCTCTTGCTGGAGGAAGACATCATTTGAGGGCTCAAAAAGAAGCCGAGTGTCTCTTTTCCCCATTTGTGTGCATAAGAAATGTATGTGTGTTCTAGCTCCTTGTTAAAATTTTAAGACATCATGGCTCTCCCTCCCTTCAGTTGCCCTAGGCAGGATAGAAGCTGAACAGCAGCATTCAATTAAGCTAATTTAATGTTCTATTGCCTGTCTCAGAAAAAAAAACAACTTACGTAGTATGCAAGGCAGGGCAGCACATTTGTGCTTGACAGCCTTTCACAAATGCACCAAACTCAGCTCAAAATTAGTCTTAAAAAGCAATAGAGAATAGAAAATGGACATCTGGAAATTAGTTTTTACACTAAGTGTTGAAAATATCACTCTTATTATTATAGAAAAAAAAATGCATTCTGTGAAAAGTGGAGCCTGGATGACAGCATCTTTCACAGCTGACAATCTCATCTAGTCCTTAGAATAGCAAGCAGCACCATCCAGTGGCAATTTTTTACTATTAAGTTCTTAATTTAAGACAATCTGAATGCTACAGAGGTACCAGAGCATCTAAGAGAAAGTATTTTTCTTTAAAGCACGCATAGGTGCATGCACACATACACACTCGTGAGCATGCACACTCACACACATACACACACATACACACACACACAAACCAGAGACAAGACTTTTACCAAAATAAGTTAAACAATTAATGAGGCAATGGGTATAAAATCAGCGTTCATATTGGATTGACAATACCATTAACAAAGACATCCTCACAACATGTCAAACTAGGATCATGCTGAGAATGGTTGTTGCTCTACTATATTTTTTACTATATTTTTGTTTGAATTTGAACTTTTCATGTTTTTGTCTTTACTTCCTTTACATTTCCTTAATTGCAGTAACAAGCAGCTAAAGGATGGCTGCAATTTATCTAACCAGTCCTGGCTCCCTTTTTTGGCATTGTCCTGTTTTACCCAAGTGGTAGACATATCATCTGTACTGATTCTATGGTCCTCGTATAAGGAGCAACGTGCAATGCTCCTTTAAAGCACTAAGGTTATTTTGACTCTCTCCAAATGCACAGATATCTCATCACCCTCCCTGAACCAAGTAAGGGCAGGGAATGTCTATAAGCATTGATATTCTACAGTGGTTAATAACCACTGCAGTCCCAGGCTTTATTTTGGGCCTCTGCAACTGTGTGGGAGAACATTTATGGCACAGTTTTGCAAATAATTTACTCTAGGGCACAAGATAGATGGATCTTTTCTATGCCTGGGTCCTCTTACTCTGCACAGTCCACTAGCACCTATCTCAGCAGGCTTTATGACCTCCAGAATCCCCACATGCCTTGATGGCATTCCCCATGTCCATCCTCAGTTTCATGTCTTAAAACACATGATTTGTGTGGACTGCAAGACAGTCCTCATAATATTCCACATTTTGAGCTGTAAGAAAATAGAAAAAAAAAAAAGAAGGAAAGAAAAAGAAGATGTTCAAATAGTAACAATGCCTTAGGATTATGGGGATGTCAAAAGAGAGCCACTGGAAGGATGGGAGAACTCCTGGGAAGCATGCAACCCAAAGGAGCCGATTTTCCAACCTATGCCAGATTAAACATAGAAAATGACCTGTGAATTCCAAAATGCCTCTTTCTTACTAAGAGGAGAATGGAGATATTTAACAGATTGACTACTCTCAAGCTGGATGTTTCTCATGGATTTCATGTTTGAGGTTGCACACTGGACTCAGGGTCCATGCATCTGACAGAGTTTGCAACATAGATGTGCAATGCCCATCTAGGGCTGGAACGTTTGGACTCCGGGCTCTGGTTTTTGGTTCCATCTCCATAGCAGGTGATGGAGATTATCAAGGCGGTCTCTTCTGTCCTCCAACCAGGAGCAAATGTGTCTCAAGGAAGGACAAGAAAGTACTAGCTCTGGCTCGGGAGAGCATTTTTGCACTGCTGGAAGCTGGCAGGCACTCCTATATACTGGCTTTCCGTATCTGCCCTAATCTTGAGTTCCTCTGCTCCTTCCCACCACCGGGCAGCAGTGCGGGCAAGGGCAACCTTTTATCTTGCCCTGTGAAGTACAGCTCAAATTCTTTACCAAAGAGATGAGATGGTTTGTACTGATAATGTGCCCCTAATTTTCTGCCATCGGATAAAGCGCTGTTTTAATTCCTCTTCACAATTTTTCCATCATAGCATGGCTGGAAATAAAAGCAGCAGGGATATGTTCTTTTCCACAAAAGCCAGGGAGAGCAGCAGCTATGATTTTCTTTGTCACACATCTTTTCCAATAGAGGCAATAGATTTTCTTCTGTCCATTTGCTACCAATCTTTTGCTAGAATAAATGTGAAGGTGGAACACTCTAATCCACCCTCTGTCTATATTTAAACAAAGATCAATATGAGAATGGACAGGAATTGAGAAACCATGTCAGCATGGCTGACAGTAAGTTGATCACTGGTTTCTACAGCTTTAGTCACTGGGAAAATTCTCCCTCAACATCAGCCTGTTGCAATTACTCATTATTATATTTTATAACATTCCCTCTCCGCTGCATATTTTTTTCTGTGCAAATAGATAGTGATACTACTGGAAATAAGCAAAAAGTGGACTGTGTGAGCACAGACTGTAGTAATAACAAACATCATATTTCATTTGCAAAAATACTTCCTGCAAGGATACCCTGGCTCAGCCAGGCCACAGCGCAAGACGAATGGACAGAATAAACCACACAGTCTAATCTGTAAAAATTTTACTGTATGTAACTAATTTCTGCTGGTTAGAGGCTATTAAAAATCACTCTACATTGATTTAAAGAAATTAAACTTAAGGGATGCTTATTCATAATTTAAAATAGTTAATAATGAAAGTGTAATATGGAAAGAAAGTGACAGTCTCCATTCCATTAAAGTAATAAAAATTGTGATTATAAGCCCATGCTTCACAAAGTAAAAAGCTAGAGCTTTTAAGACCAGCTCTTGCACTTTCAAGACTGTTCTGCATTTTATTTCTAATTGGAGAAAATCCTTTGTAAAATACTTTTTTAAAGACAATTACTTTCATATTTGTTTCTTCTGGCATATTTAAATACCATAAGCAGTTAACACTCCATTTTAATTCACAGAAGAAAACAAATATATTATTAAAGGAAAATTTTGCACAAGGACACACAATAAATAATTCATTCAGGTTAATGATTGCTTTTTTAAATAATAAATACCTAAGTTAAACATACCTTCTTATGTATTTTATGTGGTATAGCTCCAGTGTAGCCACAAATACACAGCTAATAAGATTTTTACTAATTTGCAAAACTTTCCAAAATATAATAAAATATTTATAACATTGACAAATATTTTCAGATGTAGAAACATTTATTTTCAATATAATCAGCATATTATCCCAGTAGTCATGGCATGACTAATACACGTAGAAAGGGAAAAGAAAAGTCAAAGCTATCTTAACATATTGCAAAGCGGAAACAGAGAGATTTTACCCATGCCACTTTTCCTTGATTATGCTATACGACCAGAAGCAATCATACACCACTGCTTATTGAATTTGAGTGAATAGGGTGTAAATTATTGTTTTAATTATACACATAGAAAAAGGCTTTGATGGAAAAAGAATAGAAATCAAAGAAAACACAGAAAACATATTTTTCTGATCCATGTATCTTCATTCTAGCAGCTCGAAATTCAAACAGTATAAATTTTCTAAGATATTAGGTTAGATTTTTTTTTCAAAATGTCAGTCAAAAGAGACAACACTTTTTGAGCATCAAGATCAAAAAGGGTCTATCTCGAAATATATTGTGAACTAATTCAGTACATCATATCAACATCAGTGCAAAACTCCCAACAAAATCCACACCTTATACCAGATGTCCAAAGACCAATGTTAAAGCTTATTTATAACCCATCTTACCTACATTCCTTAGTAATCCTGGAGGTGGATGGCAAAACTAAGATAACAAAGGGAATCTGACACATATCTTCCTTTTTTAAACATACACAAAACCAAAAATTTATAAACAGAAACGACAACAACAAAAAGGCTTTTTAACCTTTCTTTTCCAGGAGAGCAGAAGGGAATAGAAAACTGTAAAGAGGTCACTGATCAGTATTTGAAGAAAAATCGATTTCAGGAGAATCTATGAGAGGGCTGAAGGAAAGGATGGGTACCTGAGAAAAAAAGAAAAAAAAAAGAAAAAGAAAGAAAGAAAAAAAAATAGATTTCAAGGTAAATTAGAAATGTCTACATAAAGAGAGTTAAAGGAAATATACCAAGATTTTCAGGGTCAGAATAGCACAGTGAACTAAAGCAACATATATTGTTTGTCTTAAGCACATGAAAGAAATTAATAGAAAAATAAAGAAGAAAAAGGGGAATCTTCCCTTAAAGGAAAGATACACGTATTTTATAGTATACATAACATGGAATCTTATTAAAAGAAATAAAACTTAAAACAAATGCTTGAAGAAACTAGATTCCATGGCTAAACATGTCTTCTGAAGACCAGAACATCTTAAGACAATAAAACCTACAAGAACTGGTGATTGACCTGCATTGTGCTCCTAGAAATTTGATGTCAATATAGATACAAACAGCTGCTTCAGGACAGAATTTACCCTGTATCTTTACACTGGTAGGAAGGTGTATTCACAACAAATATATTTCATTTTTCAATATGAATCTCTTACTTCATCAGTGTACTTCACATAATTTGCTCCCATATCTGCAGGAAGCAGAAACTTTTGCAGCTTGCTCTACTGCCTGCGGTGACTGAGGTAGCAAAGGGCATGTGGAGAATGAGAGGGAAGGATTAAAGATGAAAAGTATGGAGTGGCCAAGGTCAGAGACACAAGATCTGGGTATCCTGTTCAAGGAAAAGGACCTGGAAGGCAACCTTGGCATTGCTATTAGGAGCTGAAACAGATAAAACGCTTCTTCTCTCTTCATTGTTACAAGGCAACGTGAACACACTGGTCTAAAACTGTCTGGGATGTCCACACTGCCTGATGCTGCTTTGCTAATGATACTGAGTAAAGCAGAAAAATATAAAAGACTGATAAAAGGAGCAGCAGCACAGAAAATGAAAATCCATGAGAGATCAGTCCTGCAGCAAAAACAGCAATTGATTTCTGTGACAGTGATAACTACTAATGGGATAGCAGATATATGTTGAGAAATCAGGACTTCAGGCAACCGAAGTTTTAAATACTTCATGTAAGGTGGGCCACTGTTACATATTTTAAGAGTATTAACATCCATGTCATGGAAGGGATCCATGAAGGAGTCAAACAACAGCCAGGCTTTAGTCCCTATAGTTCCCTTGGGTTATGGATTGCTCCAAAATGGCTTTCTGTGACGCAGGCGTAAAACCTCATCCATTACATACATTAGTAACCTCATATTTTTGCAATTGCTAAAGGATTATGTAGTTTTCTTTGAAAATAAAAGCTGCATTAAAAAGTATTAAGATTATTTGGTGTTCTGCTGCATGCATATATACATTTAAATCAAAATCCAATCCAGTTCCCCTCCACCCTCTTTGCCCATTTATATGGTACATAGAGACAGTTTTAGCCCTATAAATAAATCACCACTCCTGAACCGTGTAATCTAAATGTCTGAAGCATCTATCAAGTTGTATGCATCTATTATTGACATTTGATTAGGAGATGTTCGACTATCTTATTTACCATTTTGGAGGATAACAGGATGAAAAGCTTAAAGTAGATAAGGGATACAGAAGAATAATGAGCATGCTAGACACAATTATTATGAAGAACCTTATAGACTTGAGTTATTTCTCTCCACTAGTGTAAATCAGATGCAATTCTATTGAGATAATTTATTGAGGCTGTGTGTGCTCATGTGAATAAAAAGAGATGTACCCTTCTATCTCCTTCTTATTTTAAGATAATCAGACGGTAATTGCTTTCAGTTTAAGGAAGCCTATTGGAGCCCTGTGCTATTTCCGACATGTTTTCCGCCTTCATTACTGACGTGAGGCCTTTTAGTTGGGTATGATACCTCAAGGCTTTGGAATGAGGTTGTAATATATGTCTAAAGTTCACTGTCCCTTGACTTCTTGATGTTATCTCTGACTCCATTTCCTCTTTAAAGAATATGGGAAGAGAAATACTAAATGTCACTCATATTAAAAAGCATGTTCAGGTTAACCTTTTAAAAAGTACACTAAATTTAAAGTTTGCTTTTTGAGGTGTCATAGAAAAGAAAAATCCAAAACATACTTTTTCTTCTACATGTTTGTCAGCTATTTTAATTAGTTTTTAAGCCAAGACTTTCCTCACATTTTTAACCAAGTTCTGCTTTTACACTCCCAGCCAAGCTATAATCTTTTTAAAAATACAAAAACATTGAGATGTCCTAATAGAAAGATACTCAAGAACTGTTCTAATGCTAGTATAACTTGCCAGAATTGGTTGCAATTCAGGACAATTTCCTCAAGCATATCTGAGAATTTTGTTCATGATATTAGGAGTGCTGATCGTACAGCAAAGAATCAGAGAGAGTACATTAAAATCCCAGGATGATACTGTCCCTGTTGCATTTACAGTGAAGGGGAAAAATAAAATCAAAGCACAAAATGTAACTTACTTCCAGTATAATCAGGACGTAGACACCTCCTAAGATGATGGATGCAATTGTTACTTGTGTTTCTATACTTGCATGCAGGTATTGGTACTTCACAGAGAGAGGGACACTCCCCGGCTCTGGTAGGAAAGCTTGAATGTTTACAAAGATGGTGCCTCTGGAGAAAGAAAGGGAAGTTTTGCTTCCTTATGAAATGAAACATTTTTAGTTTTATTTATACCCTAATAAGTATATACACACATATTTTTTTAAAAAATTGTAAGCAACTTTTTCAAATATTTTAACTCTACCCCTCTAGATAGTATTTTCTGGAATGTAACTAACTCAAGTACAAACCAGTCTTGGAGATACTTTTAAAAATCAAAGGAAAGGTCATGCTTTCCTGCCCCACTGCCTGCAGAAGGCAGTGATAGATTCTTTTCAAAATATTTTATTTTTCCATTACAGTCACATCTATGCAAACTACTATTTTGACAGATCATTTCCCAGTCTATCAGCCAACCTGTTCAGTATCTCAAAGGTTCTAGTTGTGATGATTTGATGATTTCTTCTTGAACTTATGGGTAGTGACCAGTTGTACACAACCTGCAACAGAGTAAAATTTGGTAATAATAACAAAAATTATCAAATGTGATATAAGACTCTGTGTCTTCTGTGTTTTTAATACCTGTTTTTTTTTTTTTCTATCTTCTATGTTTTTAGGAGAAACTTTGTGGACAAACATTTTAGCACATCCCAGTTTAAACCCTTTCCACTTGAGTGGGTATGTCAGAGACAGTCCCTGGTGTCTGCACAGCTCTCTCTGAACAATGCCACAAATTCTACAGACCTTACCCTGACCCTCCTCTGGGCTCTCTGCGGTGCCCCTGTCGTTCTAAAATATTTCCTCTTAAATTCAAATCACCTCAAACAAAAGGGAGTTAAAGTCCATCAGAGCAAAGCTTTTATAGCATGGCTCAACCATGCTCCCGCGGCCAGCCTTGTCTTGACAGACACATCCTCTAAACCATAGGGAAATTTACTCTTAGAGACAACAGTATGGTTCATTTCCAAAGACTACCGGGAAAAAGATAATGTACAGGAGATAAAGAGGATGAGAGGTCTCGAAACAGCCTCCTACCCCTAGATGTGAAGATGAACAGATAGTAAAATTTGTTCTTCATGAAAATTTTCTGAAAATTTACACTTAGTTGTATCCTTGCCGGTGACACTTACTGCTATTCAGGCAAGTTTAGCCAAACAAAGTCTTCAAATGCAGATCCAAAGACTGCATCTTTTTTTAATGAAAAAGCACTTGGAGATAGTTAAAACTCAGTTAATTGTAGCCTAAATTCTCATTCCTGTCCTCATCCTGTATCCTAAAAAGTGCATAAAAACATCTTGACTCGCTAATTTAGAACATGATGAACAGAAACATCTGAGTTCTGTAGATAGAGGGTAGGGTATTCTGGCTATTGCTTTGAGCATAGGAGGACCTGCCACTGCTGTGCCTGCAGGTGATGGGTTGCTGGAGCAAATTGTGCTCCAGTTATCCCACAGCAGCAGGAAGCTCCCTGGGCGTCACTACCACAAGCACAATTTACCTGTGTTTTCTCATCAGTGGGATGGGTGGTTTAAGAAAAAAAAAATGTCATTACAGTGTTGTTTGCTGTGCTGTGACACTGGTCCTGCTGAGGACAATGGTGGGAATACTTCTGAAATGGTCCAGCTGTCCAGCTGAAATGGTCCTTTTCTGCCACTGGCAGAAAAAAATAGGCTAACTCACACATACAGAGATAGAGGCAGATATTTGCTTGTAAAACTGTTACTTATTCAGTGAGGAAGCTTAGTTTGATGTTTCTTAGATGCACAAGGACACATCACAAAAGCTCTTCCTCCGTCCCTGAATTCTCTGGGGCAGAGCAGCAGGAAGTTGTTGCAGACCACATCAACAATAATAATAAGAAGAAAAATCTTTAGGGAAATAAAGCCATTAGGTGTGACATGTTTGAGAAAAAAAATGCATCATTTGAAAATTTGAAAATGTATTTCAGCAAGTGCAAAAAGGCACTTCACACTTGTTTTTTCCCTTTCAAAAAGTCTTTTGAAATTTTGCCAATTTTGACCACAAGAATATCTATGGCAAGTGTGAGGTCAGAGGCTTAAATCTGACAAAATTTTTGATACAAGAAGCTAAAGAGAATCTTAGAAAGATGAAATAAAATGCATCTTCATTATTATCTTAATACTGTTTCTAAAGCTGACGTTGATATATTTTTCGCATTAGGGAAAGGCACTACCTGCAATCCCACCCAATGGTGGTGGAGATGCAAGTGCTGAAACACATCTCAGAAAGAGTGAAAGAAAATTTTGAAGACCATCACCTGCTGCTGGCGTCTCCTTCTTGATCCAGTATCTTCAGTCTGGCTGATTTGTACCACAACATATTCCTCTGTTTGCTGACCAGCTACATCTGCTACAAAGGGACCTCCTACTTCTAATTTCATCAGGGCAGAATCATGGAAGTCTGTAAGATTCATAGCTGTCAAAAAAGTTGTTAAGGTGCAAACTTCCAGTAAAAATGAACAAAAGGTTGCACAAATTCTAGGGCCAAAGAGAAAAAGACAGAAACTAGTCAACTTACACTGAAAACACTGCTCACTTAAAATGCTTGGATTTATTCAAAGAATAAAATAGATGTTTGTTTCCTCACCAACCAGCACTAATTTTAGCCAGGACACACAGCATCACGCTGAATACATTCATCCCTTACTACTGACTTTTGACACTACTCACAGTTTCAGCTGACACTGTAGATATAGGTAGATATAGATGTTCCAAACTATTTTGTGAAAATCCACAGATACAGAAAACAGAAAAGTATCTATCTGTGCACTCTTTAAGTGCCTGTACTAGATGAAAGGCTGTACCATCAACTCAACATCTTAAGTGTCCCTGAACTCATATGGGTTTTGGAAAACATTGTGGAAGCTGCAACTACATGAAAAACTAAACTAGAATCAATGGCCTATTCATAACGCACAAATTTCTTTCTTTTTGGTCAAGATTTCTCTCATTCACAAGTTTTCTAACATCTAAATGGCACATATTCAAGCTTCTCCCAGGAGTCATGATCTCCTTCTCCTCCAGTCTCCTTCTTCCTTTTTTTTTTCTCTTTCAGACATGTAGCATGAGGTGCAGCCAACCTGCACTCCTCGTAAAATATAACTTAAAAGTCAGGCAACCATGATGCACAAATGCATTGGAAGTCTGGCTCTATTAGCTCCAGTACCTTGAGGATTATTTAAATTCAGCAGTGCTAGCAGTCCATTTCTGGCATGACTGAGAAAGAAGCATCTGTGGGAATCTGGGGAAAAGGGAAATCCTGAGTTTTTAACCCTTTGTGATATTTTGTAAATATAGCAGAATGACTATATCATTCTGTCGTTACTGCCTGTGACCAGATAGAAGGTTAAGGCACCACCACAAAAAAAATCCTAAGACAGGAAAGGATTGTACACATATATGTGCTATTGAAACAATTCGACATAAGCACGTCTTGAGTGTCTTAAGGTTCTTAACATCTAATTGAATATATTAGAGCGAATTTGTTCAAGAAAACATATAGGACTATATATCTAATAGAAACTTCTGAGAAAGAAGCTTCAATGCCCATAGGATTCAGAGATTTTAATAGGAGATGGAAAAACCCAATAGACCCAGTAGAGTACTGTATCCTGCCTCCCTGTGAGCCCCAGTCAGGCCATCGTGAGCAGATCAGGCCCTTGCTCCCCTCTGGCATGGAGTGCTTGATGGCACATCCTTCAGCTTTAAAAGTTGCATCTTGCCACATTCCTAGGAGGAAAAGTGCATCTGGACAAGACATGTCTCCCCTTCTCTCACCCAAAATATATCCTACCAAATCTAGCAGTGGGTGACTGGCCCATGCATTGCAAAGCAATGTAAATGCTATCCTGATTAGCACAGTGAGCAGAGCCACCACTAGCACTTTTTATAAACAGTGAGCCGCTCAAGCATCTATTTGCCTAAAAAAAAAATGACCAAGAAAGGATTTTTTTTTTTAAATGCAACAGATCAGGAGACAATTCTCATCAAGAGAAATTACACAAGGGTTTTAGCAAGGTTTTAAATATGACTTGACATCACAGTTCATCCATGTCCTAATACAGTGATATTAGTCTCCACTGGAACTACAGCTATAGCTTCAGCTAGAGACATTAATTATACTTCTGAAAAGCCTCCTGACCTGAGGTCATTAACTCAACGACTTGGGACACTTCTGACAGTCTGCATTTTATTAGGACCATAGTCAATAATTTACATCTACAAAAGCTTCAGGTCTGTGTAATTATGGCAGCTCCCATTTAAGCAATACTTTTAAAATAAATCCTGTAATTACCCAAATGACATATTAAGAGACTATTACAAATGACGCTTAAAAATAAAGGGGGAAAAAAAATGAAACTTCATTTTGAATAACAGTGGTTCCTTCCTGCTTTGCTTACAAAGATGAGGATACTTAAGATGTCTTTCTTTTTTCCATTCCCTTCCTTGCATTTATGAAACTGCTAGAAAGAGCCATAGTAAACAATAATAACAATAGTAATAATAAGTTCTTATTTGACTGCAAGTGAAACTGAAGATCATTCAAAGGTCTGGACAGAGGCACTAAGAGCCAAAATCCCCTCAGAGTTATCTTTGTCTGAATAATATTTAGAGACTCTGTCATAATTCCATTGTTATAAAGCCACAGATCAAAGCCTTTAGGAAAGGCAGAATCAAACTAAACCAGGAGAAACTACAGTCGCACTCACATAAATCAAAATGAGACTTTTTACTGAGCAGTTCTTCAGAATACTTTTTGTTGTGCCTTATCTTAATTTTATATTTTGCTCAAATTCACAGAATGTGATCTCTTCTCTATTTTAATCATTCTAATGTGACTTTAGCTTATGGGAAAACTATCTTTTTACTTATAATATTGCCTCTTACTCTGCAGTTTACCTATGCTGGGATTTTTGGTCTTTCTTCAGCCTTTCTTCACAATGTTGCCTGTGATATGTGCCTTTAATGCAAAAAAAATCTCCCTGATGAGATTTACAGACAGAGCTGTCATTTGTTATTTCATTTCAGCTAAACTGCCTCATTTTTTATATAGCTCCATTCTTTACATTATATACTGCTGTGAATTATTTTGCTCTTATCAAGGGATCTGGGTTTGTGTTTGGTTTGTGGCTTTCTATATTTACATCTGGAACCAGTTCCGGTCTACAGCTCAGATCTAAACTAGGAGCTTTTTTTCCCCTTCTGGGTTTTCTGACTTGCTGCTCTGGTAAGGGTTTGAAGGGTGTCTGACAATCATCTCATGTCACTTGACTTTTTGTAACTTCTGTGGAGCACGATGCAATGACTAAACATTTAAATTATTATTCATTCACCTAAATTTATACTTCTACACTGTGGACATCTGTATGAGTTACTTACTTTGCTTCCTTTAAAATCAGTGAAAAGGCAGTGCTTTTAGGATGTAATTCATTGTCTGATTTTAGACCACCGCATTAAGGGCAAAGGAATCACTCTTTAAAAGCATCTATTCTCTCTATTAACTATAAAGACAGCCTAGGAAGACTAACTGAGTGGTAGCTGAGATGAGTCACACCCTAAATACTGAATTCCTGCTTCACCCTCCATCATGGCATTTATTTAGAGTATGAAGTACTAACCAAAATGCCATGATTTACAGAGATATTCCGTCATACTTCCATGCAGATGGCTGGCTTCATTTTTTTTTTTTAACATTTGCTTGTATCACTTATTCTGCTCTCCCATTGATCGTGACTTATGACCAGGCCAGTTTCTTAAGTTTCTAACATTTTAAAGGAGACAAATACACATTTGACCCAAATACTTTCATATATTGTCCTTAACTGAAGGTATTTCTACACTGATCTTTGAAAGTTTCTCTTTAATCTTACAGACTGCTGTCCCATCCCCACAGTGAGGGTGTTTCCACATCCTCCCTTCACAGTACATCATGCTGAGCCACATGTTCTTCTCAACCTGCTAGGTTACCCAATCTGAAGAATGCTTTTATAGCTTTCCTTTTTAATTTTTAAAGCCTGAGCAGTTTCGCTCCACTGGAACCCATCCTTCCTCTATGCACTCCCTTTACAGCAGAAGTTTTCTGAGTTCTTAATAAACTCTTCTTTCCTATAGCATTTTCTCAAACAGGCCTTCAGATCCTGCTTTATTGGCTGCCTATATGCGGTCCCAATCCCCACCTACCTACTTAGTAGGTTGAACACTGCCTTCAGGACAAATGCTTGGTATAGTTCCAACAGCACCGACAAATATAAAAGATTTTAAAATGTGTTCTGCCATGAAAAACAACTGAGGAGTATCTGACAGTAGAGGACTATAGCAACAAAACAGAATAAATTTGAAGAGATAGGAAAGCAGTTTCATTCATTTGATTACTTTATGCTCCCTGGGAAAATAATTTAGCTTTTCAGGACCTCCACAGAGTCAGACAAATATATTAGATTCTGAGTATATCCTCTGCATCACAGTGTCTTTTTCTATCTATACTTCTGGTTCAGGGACTGGGAAGTATGATTTTTCAGTACCACTGAGGGTCCTGGCATTATGATTACCAGCTTTGCTAGTGACCTGTTCTTGCTCCTTAATTAGCCCGTTTGCACTCATCATTCAAACACTTGCAGCTTCAGTTAGGAATTTGATAATAAGGTCAGCACATTTAGCTGTCTTACGTGTTCCTGGTCTATAGCTTCTCCCAGCACCATAAATATGTGAAATTGTTCTAAAAAGTTCCACTGAATGCAACTAAAATGAAAATAATAGCCTTAGAGTTAAGTTTCAAAATATTATTAAAACTTTAATACGTCTAATGCTTTCTGAATTTACATTCTTAATTCTGGACTGAGCAACATGAAATCTCTCTGAGCCACTGAGAAGGGAGATAAATCACTGAAAACAAGCACTAACAGGCAGTGTGATTTCTCTGACTTCATCTGATTTGGACTGACTAGATTCATTCAGCCTTGAATTAAGATGATTTAATTTCATTATTTTTTTTTCTGGAGGTTGCACTTAAAGAGCAAATGAGTAAGAGCAACTTTACATTACGTTCTGTACAAATACATACCTTGCTAAAGGTCAGTCTTTCCTTCAAAGGGTTTAATACTGAGCACAGATAAAGTAAACAAGTAGATCAAACTGAAAGGGTCTAAACATATATTTAAAAAATTCAAATACTTGACCAATCTGGGAAAAATTCACAATCCACTAGCCAGTTATTATCAAGTTTGGGGTACAGGAGAGGTAAGCTTTGATGAACAGTCCAAAAAAGGAAAATGAAATTGTTTCACCTAGACTGACAAAAATCTCTTTCAAATAGGTGGAACATGGCACAGTGCAAAGGCTTTTGAAAGAAAACAAACAAGAATATTATTGAAACACTTGTCAGGGATAAAGCAGAGATGGAAATTCACAGCTCAGTGAGCTAGGTGTGAGCCTTTTGTCTTAGTGCTGGAAGATGTTATACCTTTTCTTATGATAAGCAAACATTTCTAGTACTGAGAAAAGTAGAAATAGGAAAAATTGATAGAGGCAGTGAAAGAAAATGAGGCACTATATCATATAGACATTGATGCTTCTTTAAATGATAGTGACTTAGTGTACAGTTTAATTGCCCAATTCCTTGTTAGCATCCATGAATCCCCATTATTTTATAATTCCAGAATGCCCAGCTATATTCCAAAGGTTAGTGCACAGGTCTGCTCCAGCCGACTCTTCCACACTGCTTGAGTAAAATTAAAAATTTTACTTAGACCAGAGCAGAAATTATGAGGGACACAGTATATGCAGAAGTACAAGAACAAACAGAATATTTAGCATATCAGAATGTTCTTCAAAATTGAAACTTATATAGCAGGAGTTAAGTAAGAAATATTTCTTATTCTTTCTCTGGTTATGCAGTTCATAAAGTGAGGTTACCTGAAGGTTTGAATGGCCAAAGTGTTAGATAAAATAATGTTTTAGAATAAGTGCAGGTAACTAAGCTAAGAAATTTATTCAGATGCTATATTTCTTCTTCTGATTTTAAAATCTGCTTTCCAAAAGCACATCATCTTATTAATTATTGATGCTTCCTGCTTAACATACAGCCTTTCAGCAAAGATCTGAAAATGCTTCACAAATTCTACTTGGATTATTGAATCTTGCTTTCTGCAACAGAGGGTCCTGCGGTCAGACTCTAATATAGATGTAGTTCTCTCCGGTATTAGAGAACTGACAGTTAGAATTTAATTCAATAAATCACAAGTGGTGAAAAAAGGCACAATATCACCATTATTTTGAAAATTAAACACATCTTAGACACTCAGAAAGGAGGCTATATGTTGTTTTCAGAAATTTCAGCCAACCCACCTTAGAGCTTAATGTCAGGTTTGTATCTAACGGGATGGTCAAAGCAAAGGGAGGTACAAGTGGGTACATACAGAAAATACAAAAGTACAGGAGGATACACACAGAAAATACGTAAGTACAGGAGGAATCTCCATGTGAGGAAGAACTTCTTTGCTGTGAGGGTGACAGAGCCCTGGAACAGGCTGCCCAGAGAGGTTGTGGAGTCTCCTTCTCTGGAGATCTTCCAAACCCACCTGGATGCCACCCTGTGCCACGTGTTCTAGGTGTGCCTGCTGGAGCAGGGGGGTTGGACTAGATGATCTCTAGAGGTCCTTTCCAACCTTAACCATTCTGTGATTCTGTGAAAAATAACTAAAGTAAATATAAGCAAGAGATGAAAGTATAAAGACACCAAACAGAACTAGAATAAGTGAAAAGAAAGTGGAGAGACACCATATGGAAAGCAGGTCTCCTCCACACCAGCAGACATAGTTCTCTCCCAACAGTCAGAAGCAGAAAATCTTGCCTTCAGATGCATCTTAAAGCAAATAGGCATGACAAGAAAATCACAAATATCTAAGTGACACTGGGCTGATGTAAAGTATGTGAAGCCAAATGTAATTCCAACTTACTTTTTTCTATTTTTCAGATTTTTCTAGTCACCGTGTCCATGCAACCGCACAAACACTACACACACATCCATGTGCACGGCATTCATGAAAAGAAATAGAAATGGAAGGATTTTTTTAAAAAGTGAAGTACACAGTTGTTAGCACACATTCAGTATTTCTTAACAGCTTTTAGGCATGAACAAGTATTAACGAATATTCATATGCATAATTTAGCATTATATGAGCTAAGTCACTTGTTTTCCACCCAAAGCTGTCTGATATAATATCCTCTAAGGGTTTGTACACCTGACAGTTTACCAAGAAATGGCTGTACAAATTCAGAAAGAAGCTCCTGATGTCCCCTGGGAATACTGCAGTCTGTCAGCCAACAGAAATCATATCTCTGACATCACTGTGAATAGCTAGCATTATCCAAGCCTAGCCAAAAAGGCGAATTCTTTCTTCATTATGTAATAAAGCAGAGGATAAACATATGAGTTTACATCCACACAAATAAAGATTGGCAGCCAATGTCACTGTCTGGCAGCCAATGGCAGCCAGTGAGGTGACGTTCAGAATTGCTCACACCTTTTCCAAACCTCATTTATGAATTCAATCTTTCTCCTTGACCCTTCTGCTTGAATTACCATGTCACCTTGAAAATAAGGCATGGCTTTGCTGGATTTCTTACCTCTTACTCACTTTCTCACAGATCAGTGAACCTCAGCAGAGGAGTTCAAGGACAGAACATCCAGTTTTCAACACCTATGACAAAGGCTAAGAAGCTTCAGCTCTGGGTTTGTTGAAGAAATGGATTGGCATAATTCTCACTGTCTGACAGCTATTTGGCAAAAGCATCCTGACATAATAGGTAAAAGTTGAAATACAGGAACACTTGCTAGTTCTCCTATCGCAGTGATACCAGCACTTTCCTGGAACAAGTAAATGGAATAACTGGTTTTTAAGTCAACATGTATAACATCACAAACAACCCAAAATCTGAGGAAAGAGAGCAAATCCCCAAATTATAGTATGACAATTGACTGAAGCTTGAATGCAAAGATTTGCTGCCAATATACCTTGATTTGAGAGACTGAGCCATTACAGTCCTGATGCTGTCTATGAATACATATATGTGTAAATAGGAGCTTTTAAACATAGTTTCAAGGACAAAATATTGATGTGAACAGGATACTGGCAAGGATCTACAGCTGATGCTATCACTGGTCCTACTACCTCTTCACTTGCTTTCCTCCAAAGACCAATCTCAACAACTAATTGCTATACATGACCCTTAAGTATTAATCTTTTCTTCCTCATTTACCTTACTAATACTGGTGTGATACTGTGCCATTATTGACAACAGTGAAAATGCTAAAGCCGAAACAATTTAAAGCGGACTCCCCCTTCTCCAAGTTGGGGGCTCCTCCATCAGATAACACCTACCTAAATAAGCAAACACCTAACTTCAGATGCTTTTGAAATATGTCTATAGTTGAATCACTTTCTAAGGCTGATGGAATAAGAACCAAAAAAAAAAAAAAAAGTAGCCTGATTAAACTATAAAAATGATGTAAAATAGAAATGTGTTTCTTTTCAAAAGCTTTATTTGCTTACTAATGGAATGTTCATCCCTCAAAGACTTCTCACATTCAGGTCTTAATTCACCTACAGTGAATCGTATTTATCTCTGGCTATTCTGTTGCTTGCTCTCTTGAATAGTTCCTTGACAATCAGCAGACCTAAATTCACTATTGAACAGATCATGAACTGTTCATGATCATGATCTACAGATCATGAAAATTTCTAAGGGGATCTGTAGCTCCACTGAAAAATATGGGTTCACAATCCAGCACCTCCACCTATGTTTGGATTGGTGCACAATCCAAACATACAACTGGGCTAATCTGTTACCAAAACATACCTGTACATCAGCAACTTAGCTGCTTTCAAAGTGGTTCGCTGTATAGCATCACAGACCATATTGGACCAGGGAGTGTTCACTGCAGCTGGACCCTAACCATGTCCCAACTATTTTATGGGACCTAACCCAGCGGGGCTGCAACGCATTTTCACACTCTTGAGTTCATGCAATGAAACCAGACACAGGGCCTAGATGGAAAGCACAAATTTTGCCAGACAGGTGGATTCCTTCAGGATGACTGGGTGAGCAGGACCGTGGCCAACATCAAAAGAAAAGTCTAAGAACAGCCTGGGCTCTGAAGACACTGAATCTTTTCAGGATACAAGACAGAAAGCAGCCTTTCAACCAGTTTATCAATGAAACTTCCGTTCAATTTTCATGAGAAGGATACAGAAGCTTTCCAGAGGTGATACAGCAAACATCTGCCAGGGCTCACCTCGATCTGGATAGATGCCAAATAAAATCTAGGGTGAGAAAAAAAAAATATATATATATATACACACATTAAACTGTATTAACACAAAAAATGAAAATTATCTACAAAGTCTGTTTCAAATGCTTAAAGGAAACTGTTTCAAACAACTCATAAGTTTGATAACAAATCATAAGTTTGTCTTCAATATTTTCAGGTATATTGCCCTACAACTGAAACCCTGCCATAGAACACATAGCAAGGACAAGTAATGTTCATTACTTTAACTTTCTGCCAAAGTCATATACTTGATTTATTTCATTCAATTGCCTCTTAGAGCAAATTTGTAATCTTAAGCATCTGTTAGGAAATAAACACTCCCATCTGAGGGAATATGGAAAGTCATTTTTTTTCATCCTGTGATACAGAAACCTTGCCAGCCAAAAATGTGTTCCTCATGGCAGTTAAAGAACTGCGAGTTTTGCAGCCAGAGGCTTTGTTGATGTCAAAGACTGCAGGGGCAGAGCCCCGTGGCGAGCTGCCTGCCTCCTGCGATGCTCCGTCCTTTGCACAGCGGAGCACTGCGATTGCCCGTGTGCTCCCAGCACGGCGCTCCTGCACATCGCTCCTGACAGCTCCTCTGCTTCCCAGCATCATCCAGCTGTGCCGTTTATGTTGCTACCGTGGAGAAGTGAGTGCAGAAAAGCCGGGAGAGGAGTTGCTCAACATCTGCCTCTAACCGTCTCTCAGCATCACAAGATGGGCACATTTAAAAGCCAATTATGGTGATGCTTTTATGTGGTGACAGAGGCACAACAAAGATTAAGAACATGCCTTAATGGGATAGGAGGAGGAGAGGAAAGACGAATGTGAAATGTTAGGAATAGGACAGGAAAACACAGGTGTGCTTAAAGTTCAGAGGCAGAAAAAGAGAGTATGTTTCCTGGAGAAAAATGAGGGCAATAAGAGGAAGAAGGGAGGAATACAGACTGTTGAAAGGGAAGGGAAGGGAAGGGAAGGGAAGGGGAAAGGGGGAAGGGGGAAGGGGAAAGGGGGAAGGGGGAAGGGAAAGACTTTCTAAAGATATATTGAGGTCTTTGGTCTGCTGAGAGGACAGCTATATGTTCTTCTTTCTTCTAGACTTTCAGTTCTCTTATTTCAGAGAGGCTCTGCCTTTCCTCGAGGGCTGCAAGCACTCGCTGTCAGGAATTACTCCTAGTTTTTTTATTTCAACAGCCACTCAGAAAAGCAGAGAGTCCACAAAAGATTTGACATGGTTTATTTTCTTCCATGAGAGAATGACCATGTAAATGTAAACATTTTGGCAGGGGAGAACTTATGAATATTCCCCAGGTTTTAAATAGTATCAGAAGACTCATCCTAAATCCTAAAACCTATCAATGACATATAAATTTGAGTCTAAATTGCCTCCTCAAATTCAATTTCCAACTCTTCCACATTGTCCAAGGTGGCAATTACTACACCAAAGAGTGGTCCAAGCACATATAAGGCTCTGCACATTATTTTCATTTTTTGCCATCTTGTCCCCATCCTTAAAGCATTATTTTATTGGCTAAGTCCACATCTCATTCTGAATTACTTGTAAGGAGTTACAAGTAATTACAATTACAATAGGAGGGGAGGGGAAAAAAAAAGAAAGAATCCAATACTTACAGAGCAGACAACTACAAAGATAAAAAGGCCTGAAACTTTTAGGAATTTTAGACAGCATCTGAAATGCAAGAAACGTATATTTATTGAATGATTACTTTTAGAAAATCTTTTTGCTTTTTTCACTTTCAGCACCATCATGCTAAGCACTTCTGGGTGAAACCGTGCAGCCTCTTTCACAGTATGGACACCACTAGAGAGGGTCAGCAAGGGCTTGGGTGCACCAGTGACTACAAGGGCTTCCTGCTCTCACTCTGCTGACAGCCCAGTCCCATGTCATGGGACTGGGCTGTCCCATTTGCCCCTTGGGAAACTGCAGTGAAGCTGCAGCACAAGCTGGTGCCAGGACAGAGAGCTGCTTGCCCCCTGCTTCCCCAGGCTGCCTACAGAGCCACCCCAGCGGCTTTGCATGTGCCACCATGGGGAGGGACAAGCTACAGAGCCTGTCTAGCATAAGTAGAAGGACCACTGTTACCAAGGGGAAGGAAATGGGGAGCAAAGCGGGGCACGAGCCAAAGCCGGTATCACAGACAGCACAGTGATAACAACTAATAACACCATGGCATTGCCCCAGCACCTGGCTGTGGCCCATCAAGGGCAGTGTGTGGACAGCAAGGGATCGCACATTCCCCAGCCCAGAAAGGGCATTTCTGCAAGGACTGATCAGCGGGAAAGTATACCAAGAAAATCCCATAATTAGCCTGAAAGCCCAATTTCACATGGAATACCAATACACACAGCCACAGGCCACTTAGTTTGCAGCTCCCTCTAAGGGGCTTACTTTCTCACTGTTTTGAGCATCAGTGCAGTTTTCCTTACATAAAAGCTTAAAATCAAGGCTCTACACATATTTTACTTGTTGCATAGAGGGATTTTATAATAAAGTAGTTCCTCAAAATTAGAGTTCTCATATGCATCCTTAAAGGTACTGGGAAAAGACAATTCCCAAATAAACTTTAAGAATCTCTCAGTTTTGGAAGTATCTCTTTAAAACAATTCATGAGCATCTCTAGACAAACAGGCAAAAAGAACTAGATTTTTTTCCATAGCACATCTGTGCATTTTGAGGGAATGCTATTCAGTGCAATCAAATGTTCTGAAATGTTACAGCTTACTATTTAGTTGGTGAAGTAAGAAAAAGTCTAATTTAAAAATTTAGACATAGAAAATGTATATTCCTGAGTAATAAATCTTCAGACATCAATTTTAAATTAGTATTTTTGTATCTTACCATAAAAGGCAACTCAATAAATTATTTTCATGTTGCCCATCAGTATGTTACACAGATGCCTTGATTTAGAGAGTGACTTGCCCTTATTACATCTTTTTATTAATTGAAGCCATTGATGTTCTCATCCTATTTTTTCAGAAGTAAACACTTAAAAGTTGCATGGCTTTCCTGACAGAATGATAAATGTAGGGTTTGATTTAAGCCCGATGATAGCAAGAAGGAAAGCATTTCAAGTTACTAGGATAATTAGTTGGGAAGGGAGGGAAGGGAACACTGCAATAAATAGCTGCATTGACAGATGCTGTAGAACAAAATATTAGTCTGAAGAGCGTCAGAAATATTTTTTAATCACAGTGGAAATCAGTTTCTAAATCAAGTTCATTGATTGAGAACACTGAGTGATTGGGGATCCATTTTCGAAAAATATTGTTTTCTAAAGATTCCTTCTTCTCATTAGTGTTTTCCAAACAGGTAGAAAAAAAAAGTGAATTAAAATATGAGGTCATAGTCAATCTGGCTACAAAGGTGCTATATTAAAATGGTAGAAATTTTACACAGACTTTGTACAAAATAAAAATCTGGATAAGGCAGCAAAGATAGGAAGTCACTTAGGTGGGCTCTTCAGGAAACAACAAATAGCCCTACTGTGATGAAAAGCAAGGCAGGCATGGGGGGAGTATAATAAAGGTTTGAAACAGGATGAATGACCAAAAAAAGCCATTATCAGTACCTTGCAATTGATGACTTATTTAGCTACTGTGTGATCTATGGAAAAGACCTAATGCCAGCTCAGTCATACTTTTCTCTCCCCTGCTTGTCTATTGTCCCTGTATTTACAAAGTTCTACTTCTCAAAAACATATTATTTTAAGAATTATTAAAGCCCAGTCCACTTATATAGTTTTAATGCGCTTGACATTTTCTGCTTGCACTTCTGAATTGTAATTTCTAAAAATAACAATAATAATTCATATTACTATTGAAGCAAGAAACATCAATAACTTGATTTAAAGACATAGGAGAAATCAAAAGGCATTAATTAAGCCTTTATGAATTCATAACCACTTGTTTGCAAATAGCAGAAAGTCGTCTCGAGGAGCTGACAAAATATAATTAAAAAGCTTTTGAAAAAGGTTATTTTGTTAAATGTAGAATTCAGAAGGCTTTTTCCTCTTGTCTGTTTGTTTTCATGGTATTTCGTATTAGGGAAGCAGTGCTTTTAACAGCTTATGGTTGAGAAGTGATCAGCCTTTGACTTGCCCATGTTTTGCAATCTGTCTCTCTCTGCAGTTCTAATCTGGCACAGTGATGCAAGTACAAACTCAGTGCCAAATTCACTGCTGATATATGCTTGCAGCACAAACCTATTTGACTCCAGTGGGAAATGCATGAAATATAAATCTATGAAGGATTTCACCCCCTGCTCTAAACCGAATGATTTTTGGTCTGATCTGCATGAGATGTCAGGCAGTTAGGGTACATTTATTATCTCAGTGGAGTTATGCTGCTTTACAAGAGCCAAGGAGCTGGCCTCGTATGTACAACCAACATTAAAGCAATGAAAATAATTCACAGGAAGTTCTGCCAGATAAATATATTACTCTCCAAAATATAAATGTATGCCATATTGGAAACAATTGATTCCAGAGTCCTACTCAATGCCTTTGTTCCAGCAAATACCAGGGAAGGTGCTGAGAGTGTGAAGAAAGACTTCTGCCAAAGTTCTTCACATCTGCTCATATTGCACTAATTGCAGCCATTGAAATTATCCCACTTCATTTATTCAGCAAGAGAGTGGCACTCCACACAATATAATATGCATGATGAAAGAAGGAAAACAGCTGTAAAGTGACATGCAAGCAAAACAGGCATATTGGGGAAAAAAATCATGGACGCCTTGTTAAAAAGCATCTGCAGGTCAACCCGGAGATACGGACATGCAAGCCTGGACTCTTTGCAAATCCAAAGAGCTATTAGCAGAGGTCATAGCAGAGTATGAAAAAGTGTTGAAACTCTAGAAGCAGCAGAGAGAATTAGTATCTGAGATTAAAGGGTTTGCTAATTAAAAACAAGGAGATAATATCCTGAAAAAAAAAGTCTTGTTGTTATATTGTATTTTTAATATATTAACAGATCCAACTCTCTTCTTGCCAAAGTTTACCTTGAGATAAAGAATGAAGTATACTAATGAATTAAAGATACAAAAATGCCTGGTTATATTTTGCATTGTGTATGTTTAAAGAGTTACTATAATGACCACAGAAAGATTGCATTACACACATAGAAGATTACATATATAATGAAATTTAAAAAAAAAAAGAATTCTTAGAGAGATAAATGAATGTTTGAATTCAGACCTCATCTTTGATAAATTGAACTTTACATGGAGGTTGTCCAAGATTTCATATCTCTCAGAAGAGGCAGATCTGGACAAACTGGTCAATCCACTTCCCAGCTGAAACCTTTGTTCAAATTCTGCAGAGCTGTTATCCCAGGAATCATCATCCATGGTAAAATCTGGATTATGAAGAGCCATGCACCGTAATCTGTCACACATTTTCAGTAAACAAAATTAAAACAGTGGTCTATTTCACTGGATAACAGATGCAATTGCTCCTGCGTGTGTTAGCTTCACTGTTAGTGATTTTAATGGAAATAATCATGGAAAGAGATTTATTTAGTACAGACCGAGCTCCCCTCAGTGACACAGCTGAGTAGAGCAGTGAGCAAAAACAAAAAAATAACACAATATTTAGGTGCACCTGGTAGAGCTGCCCTCTGGTGCACCAGGCAGACCTGCTTCAGGATTTAGCATGTACAACCCCTCAGGAACCTTCCCTACAGCTCTGCTAGGTCTTCCAGTGTGTCAGACACAACAGCACACAGGAGCAACGCAAGCACATGACCTGTAGCTACTCATCCTTAGAGTTCTCTAAACATCCCCATCTCAGAGCTTACATTCTTTCTTTCTGCACTTACGGACCCTTTTATTTCATTCAGGCTCTTCCAAGGTAAATCTCTTTTCATCACCCCTGGTGTTCACATTATTTCAGAGCAGGCTTGGTGTCAGAATATGAGAGATTCAAAATATAAGAGAGATTCATGTACGATTAAATAGAAGAGTTTAGCAAAGAACTATTTCATGTAAAATGAAAGTAACTCACCCATTTTCCTCTGAGGAATCCTTCAGCAATGGTGTCCTCTCTGTAAAGCAAGTGTTTTTTGACCTTGGGCTGAATAATTTGGAAAAATTGAAGTGATATCTTTGCAGAAGAAAAAAAAAAGAGTTAATTTGCATTTTACTATTACCTAACTAGTCAAATATTATTTAATATTCTTTAATAATGGTGCTCATGTATACTAGGATTTTTGTTAAGTTTGAATTCCCTTATAGTCAAAGGGGACTTGACTCAACAAAGTAAGAGATGTTTGCCTCATCCTACAATTGGAGTCTAAAATGGTCAAAGAATTTTCCTCTAAACGCCAGAGGAACTTTAGGCAATTAACTGACATTTCCATGCTTACATTTTAGACATCTAAAGTTAAGGCAGATAACAGTGCAGTAATATTAGTGAGGCAAAATACTGAAGGTAAATAATTATCTATTTTCATATAAGTTTATAAAAGTATACCATGTAAAACATTTGAATAACAGGATAATTTATCTTCCACAGAGGTAACTTGACATGTAGACAACCAGAAATCTACTAATCTCTAAAACAGCCATCCCACTCTTTGTATTAAGGAAGAAAACTTCATCTGAAATTAGTTTTCTCTTGGAAATTTCAGCAATATTATAAAAGTGGTGCAGTGAAAACTGGGGGGAAAAAAAAAACACTTTGAAGGGAATTGCACTTCCAATCTATGCAGACGGAATATAACTAAACTTTTAGGAATTTAATATCCTAATGCTACCTAATTAAAGTTATACTAAGTCTTGGTTTTGGACATCCATGGATTATGACAGCTATCACCTTTGTGGAAAATATATTCCCCCTTTGATAACAACTTAAATTCACAAATTCTCTGGCCCACAGAATAATCTTGCCCCCAAATACATGTCACTCCTAAACCAAACCTGAAGCTGAGAGAAGAAACCATAAAAGGCACCACAGCCTTGGCAGGATGAGTCAGGCTCTGTCCCTATTGCCAGAGGACAAGAGGTATCTGCAAGTTCCTCATTCCTAGGGTATAAACCCTTCCAAGTAATTTCTACCATGTCTTGGTCCTAGTGTTTAACCAGGTAGTAAGGTATATTTTGCCATATTTCAGTTTAGCATTGCAAAGAGTCTTCTTAAAATATAGACCTCAAAGCTTAAGAAACGGCTGAAGAGAATCAATCACAATTAAGGAGTCTAGCTCTGGGAAGAGTTTTGGAGAGAGATAAATTCACCAAGCCATTAGAGCATCTGTAAGATCTGGCTCTTCTAGCGACATTTTCAATCACAAAACACATTATCCAGACACATAAAAATGAATTTCTTTCGTAACTGAGACCACCCACCACCAGAGAGTCCCAAAGAAATGTGCTAGACATACACAGATTAACTGTTCCTGAACATGTTAGATGTGATGGGCACAGGAATTACATGGAAACCTTAAATGTCATTTGCTTTTTCTAGATTTCTAAAGTCACAGAGTAACAAATATTCAAAGGTGACACGTAACACAGTCTTTTAAATGTAAGACAAATCTAAAGAAAACAGTAGGTATACTTAACTTAGTATCATAATGGAGGACAGTTAAATTACTTGCAATGTGAGGAGATTAAGTGTGAACTCAGACTTTGTAAAATTAAAACCTTCAGTTATTGCTTCCATTTCCCAGCTGGCAGTAATCCTCTGTAGTCGTCCAGAAGCCATGCCTTGAGTGGCCACACTTCTCCCTCAAACTCTTCTGTAAGCACTGTATTTGCAATCTCAGCAAAAGTGAATGAACTGTTAGAGAAACTGAATTATCTGGTACTGCAGGTCAGATGTTAGACAGATGAGAATTCAAGTGCTAGGTTACACTGACACTTCATCTGTGAAGAGATGATTGCTCACAAGAGATGAGCGAAGTTCATTCCCTTTTGGGGGGAAGGCATTCCCTTTTTGAAATAGGAAAAAATACCACTCACACCAGAAGTTTAAGCCAAATAACATTTCCCTACATCTTAAAGCACATTCTAATCTAATCTTATCATTGCCTTAGAAGTAAAAGCTTACCTAGAGCTTTTACAAAAATCAAATCTCTAATATAAAATCTATAGGTAAAATACTATCAGGATTTTAAGCGCAGGCTCATTGAACATCACTGATACACTTCTGGCTAATCCTAGTATTCCACTACATTTGAAAATTGTATGATAACACATTTAATAAAAATTCTAATGGTGAGCAATGAATTTATGTAACTCAAATCAAGAATGATCAGCTGTTTCTGCTGTTAAACTTACTGCACAGAAAAAGGTTCCAAAAAGTATATATTGCATATTTCTCTGATCTCACTGTGCATGATACATGTTATTAACCCTTCTGGACTTACTTTTCTGCTTGCATGCCTGTGCAAAGTTTAAAATTAATAGCTAGAAACCTTCCTACAAAAAAAAATCCATTCTTTTCTAATTAACGGTTACCAAAACTGCTTTGGGTTAGACAATATGTATGGAAACTGTTTCTTTTGAAAGGTAAATATATGGACACAAACAACAAAAGATGCTGAAGAATTAGCATGCAGAGCCATTTCCTGCTACTTGAGTAATAAATACCTAAAAACCAGAACTTCTCACAATTTCTTCTCCAGTGATCCAAAGGGTGCGATGAACACCCTACCTCCATAGCATCATTGAAACCAGTAAAGACATGTTCAAGTCCCAAGAGGCAGACTATTCTAACGCATAGAGTGGTGGGTCCCTTTCTGTTCTGAACAAGGCTATTCTGCTCCAGGCAGTGACTGCTTCCCCTACCAGTAAAGCACCAGGCACATTTTGACAATCCCTGACCTCAGGCACCAGCCAGGGCCGGCGCCAAGCACACGGCTGCTGCAGACCTGCCCTGACTCTCTGCAGGTGCCCACGTCTGTGGAGAGCAGGGGACACCCTCACACCACAGGGGATTGAGCAGCAGCTCATGGTTTTTCTGCGTTAAGGCTTGCTTGTTAGACACACAGAAATTTGTAAAAACTGGCTTTGAAACTGTTTTGGAATCCGTAACTACTTTTTGTCTACTCAGCTGAATTTTGTCCAAAATTCTTAAAATTGGCAGTTTGTATAGACTTGAGCGTACACACTTCCAGCTGCACTAAACATATGCAAGAGTTGGTGTGTCCTGCTCTGTGTTCCAGAGCACAAAGTCTTCATCACTGACATAAACTAACCAACACGCTGAAGGATAGCAGCAAATACAACCAGAAGGAGATGATAAAGGTATTGTGGAAGGTGTCTGAAGGGATTGAACTCTAAGTGATGGATTTAGAAAGATGATTAAAGACATCAACCTCACTTTCTTTTGTGCATTTGTTATCCCCACTTATTAGTATCAGTCCTGTCACCTTTAAATGGAACTATAGGGTTTCCGCTGATTGCTAAGAACAGCCAGTTTGGTAAAACTGGAAAGTTTATCTGAAAACCATTAGTACATGACAACATCAATTTGTAGATAGTAGGAACACATGGATAAGACTAAGCAGCAGGAAACAGCAAGACTTGACAAAACAAGCATAATTAGAGGAAAAAGCAGAAGATCCTCAACTACTCAGTGATGTGATTGCTATAATTAGAGAATGACAGTAATATAAACAATAAAGCTAATTAGGGTATTAAAGAAACTCGACAGCAGAAAGCTCAAGAAAATTTGAAAAAAAAATCATGAAAGAAACATCACACATTTTCAGGTTCAGCATATTGGCCTTCTTGACAATGACCTCTTCAATGACTTGCAAAGCACAGCCCATGTGAAAAGATCAATGTAGCATTGATGTTGTTAGGAAAAGAAGAGTTTGACCTGCCTACTGCACAGCCACAAGCTCTGGTCACATTCATTCTCAAACTTGATAGAGCCGGGCCTGTTTTTAAATTAAGAGAAATCTTTCAAACAAAAGATTGTGGTTTTAATCACTTGTCTACTGCAATGAAAGTAGTTTATACAGATGTTGGCTTTCTCCATAGAAGTATAGGTTTGTTCTGAGGAAGTATGTGTTTTTTGAGCTGGTTATTTGTAGTCAAAGTCACATTTTCCTATCATTAATCTTTCAAGCAATTACAATTTTTGACTGTTTCCATAATAATCCAGAAGATCGACCAGCATCATAGGAGAGCTGTTGTTTCCATAGTCATCCAGAAGATCAATCAGCATCATAGAAGATCTGTCCACCTCACAGACAATACAGCAGGTTCTGCCAAGTCATAAAGGTGTCCACAGATGAAACTCCAGCTCTCTGACAGAGGAGTTGGAGAAGGATCCCATCCACAAAATTTCTAAATATGAGGGTCCAAATGCAAGTTCAGGGCATCTAGGCAGAAGCTCCCACAATCTATAGATGTGCTGCAGATTCCAGGCATGAGCAATGTTCAGGCTCTTTTGATGGTGCTTGTACCTCTCCTGTACATCTATACAACAGAAACATAACCTTCAACCTCCTTGGACAATTTAAGGAGTAGCAAGCTCCCTCTGCCCTCCTGGCTACATGGAGGGTATGGAGAGATCAAGAGGGAAAAGGAACGAGTGTGAGAGGCTTCAGCTGCCCCCACTGATGGGCTGATAGTTCTTCAGTCTGGCAGGTGGCTGAAGCACAATGCAAGATCCACCTTCAGTAAACCTGTCTTTTCTATTAAGGACAGGTGATTACTTTCAGTGGTCTTTGGATCAAGTCCACTGAAAACTCAACTCCTGCCTCTGAGAACCTGGCCTGCATACATGCCCTGTGAGCACTAACTTTTCAGGCCTTTTCTATTTAAAAAAAAAAAAGGCGGGGGGGGGGGGGAAGAAAAGTAAAGATGGTGCTGTATGGATTGCTGTACAACACTAAACAAGCTTTCAAGCCTGAATACCCTAAAGCAAAGGACATCAAGAGAAGCAAACATCCTACAGGAAGCTAAGGAAGGATAAGCATCCAAGTTAGCTGGCAGAACCTTAAAATAATTCTTAGGTTGGGCTGGAGCATATTTTTTAGCCTTGTACTGAAAAGATTAAGCATGCTACACAATGCATTAAATTTTCAATTCCCATAATAAGAAGCATACATTTTAAACATCAGTTAATATAATGTTTCATCCGCCATATGCTAAGTCATGCACGCAAGTATCAGTAAAAGAGCTATTTCCATGACAACAGAAAGCAATAATTCTCACTCCTACAGAAAGGAGTTGGTCAGAATTGAAGAAAAGGTGAATACGCAAGCATATATATTCTGCAAGAATATCAACAATTTTGAACATAACTTATTGAAAATTTCACCACATAGAACATTAAAGCAGAATCTCCTCAGGGAAAAAGGATAATCTGTTTCCTTGAATTGGTAGTCCTGAAAAGTCCAGGAATAACAAAGAGCCAAGAAATTATAATAAAGAAGTCAGTAAAATTTTAGGCAAATTTTCCTAGAGGAAAAGACATGAAGTTAGAATGTCAGAAACTTAACTAATCATGCAGGACTCTGGTAGCCATTGTAGGACTTTAATTTATGAGTTTTACATTCTTATTTAGCCTTATTTAGGAGGCATCAGGTTCCCTGAACAAATAACATTTATCCTCCCACCAGGTCACATGTACTGAACTACCTGCTATTATCATAATTGTAAACATGTGTTAAAATTAAATTGAACAGCAGAGAGGTTTTTACTAAGAAAAAAAAATCAAATGACAACAACACAACAACAACAAACACAGGAGTATTAGACTGCATCTTAAAATATCACCCAGTTTTGGTACTTGCTAAAAAAATCTAATAAGATCCATTTAGGGATAATGGTTACATGGTACAAATTGAGCACTCAGCTTTTAAACTTTCTAAAAGCAGCCTTGTACTGTATGCTAACCAGATGTATGCATGTGTCATAGATCTATGAACATCATGATCTGTATGTGCCCACGCAGGCACAACGCTCTGTCATGATGTATCCTCAAGGTTAGCACATCACAAGGGAATTGCTAAGTTACCCATCACAAATGAAGTATGCTCAACTCATACACTAAGAGTCAAGGGAAGGCTCCAAGTCTCCAGAGCTCATATCTAAACAGACTCCAGACATTTTTTGATGACTGCTTTATGTAGTTTCAACTAAATCAGAATGTAACCTCTTGACTCTTTAAAAGCATGCACCATTAAGATGTCAGAAAAAATAGCAGTGAAAGCATTACTTAATACAGACTGATTTTCTCTTTGACTTTCCTAATTTTCTTTTAGATGGGACTGGAGAGGACTGCACAGGTGACTGCAGCACTGACATGACCTGACAGCAAGACACTAGACCAGGTGCAGCCAATGGTCAGGACTCATGTTGAGACGCACCTTGCCACAGCCAAGTCTTGAGGCAAATTAAGAACCTGCTTAAGAATCACCGAATGGTTGAGGTTGGAAGAGACCTCTAGAGATCATCTAGTCCAATTCCCCTGCTCAAGCAGGAATACCTACAGCATGTGGTCCAAAATGATGTAGTGAAAAATGCACATAACCTTTCCAAGATGGCAATGGGCCAATATATGCATTGCATATAATGTGCTTGCTTCATTCACTTCTTTAAGCATATGGATGAGCTGCTGGATCTGGGGTGGAGGAGAACATGCCCTAGAAGAAGATGTGCCAGTGGTCTTGCCTCTAAAATAAGCTGTTCAAAAGCTGCTATAGCGTGATGTAAGCTTTTCCATACTTTCTCTGCCCCACACTGGAGTACCACAAGGGCTGGGGAATCCAAGCGAGGGAACAAGGTGCTGGGAGAGCAAACATCTTTGGAAAGACTGAGAAGTCGTACTAAGGAGGCATGGCTGCTGCTGCCTCCTCTCCATTTCCTTTTTCAGCAAAGGAAACTGGAAAATGATAGGAGAAAGCAGACAAAAACTGCAGAGCGTCTGAAGGCGAAAACATATTTCAGGAGCAGGTGCTGCCAGCACAGTTTAGCTGCTGGCGACTGCCAGCAATCTGCAAGTTTGAGGTAGACAGCAGTATTGGGAATGGTCCAAATTCCCCAAGCCTCATTTCCCTGTGGATCACACAGATATGCTGTTATGAGATACTATTCTCAAATGCTGCAGGACACATTGAAAAATGAATCTGCTATATGAAGGCAATTTACTGGTAACATTTTGAGCATGGCGGCACTTATAATACTGTCACATATTCTGCAAGGATGGCTTTTAAATGCCAGCATCCCTTTTTGGCACTCACTACTGGCTTTTAGTTTAACCAGCTCTGATGCTAACTGAAATTCATGACAACTTTGGAGGCGGGGGAGCACATTGCTAAGACTGTGAGGCAATTCTAAGAATCTCAAAAGTTAAGGAAGAGATAATAACTGATGTTTTAAAAAGATTATATCTGCCCAGACTCTCTTAGAGAGGCAGATTCATGGTCCTGGCCTGAGAGAAGCTTGAACAGAAGAACAGAAGAATAATGTCCATGAAAATGACTGGACATTGCGGCCATGTCAGCACAGTGTTACTCTTCATCCATGTGGTGATATGACATGTCAAAGACATTGAGGAATATATATTAAAGTATGAAGAGTCACTCTCAGACTGGCTGAATTTATAGACGATCAGAAAGGAAGTACTACAAGCAGAAGACCGTTGGGCACTTCCCAGATGAGGAAATACTTTACTACAGAATGACGAAACAGAATTATTTTGATACAACTTTCCTTAATCCAAGCAATGTACTGACAAGATACCACATGTAATTATGTAATTATGTAATTATCTGGCTTTACATACTCATATAATTTTGTTTCATGTGCCATTCATCGGAGCTTTGTAGACTGAAAAGAGTAATTATGGAGCTATATTTGAAGATGAAATCATAAAGAAACTATTTTTCTTTTTAAAATTTTTAATTAAGAATTGCTCTTTCTAATAATTCATTTAAAGACTTTGTAGAGAACATTATTCATACCTGTAACATTTAGAGAGAAAAAGTGACTTTGTGACTAGGAACAGAATGCCTTCACTGCTTAAAATCAAAAAACAGACAAACAAAAAATGGACAAGTGACAGTTGTACCAAAAAAAAAAAAGCTCTCATTAACATGAAAAAAGTGTGACTGGCTTCTGGGACTGGAGAGGGGTGGAAGGGATAGGGAAGATGAAGACAAGCAGTAGGCCACAGCGTATCTCAAAATGTTCTCGTTCCTACCAAATCAAGTTTCGTTTAAAAAAAATACATGCTGGATCCCAGCTACTGTAATCTTTCTGGGACTTGCATTTTGCCCTTTGGTCATAAAATGACATATGCAGCTGTGATACCTTTCAAAGGAACAAGAAAAGCTCAGGAATCCAGTCTTATGTTTGAGTTATCAGAAGTTATTACAGTATAACTCATTTGGCCTTTATGTAGATCCTGATCTCATCAGATTGCTCAGAGCCCAGCACAAAATCCTAAAATTCTCTCCAAAACTAGGGCTTGAGACACAGTACTCAGAATAGACAGAGAAGACACAAAGTTAAATTTTACGGAATCATTTAGAGGGGCTTACTGAACTCTGAAATAACAGTATTTAGATGATTAAATAATGAGTATTTTCTCACTATAAAGGAAGTCCTTCCATTATATTTAATCTTTTAATACTTTTTAATTAGAAAGTATTAGATTTCTGTTTCAGCCTCTGGCTGAGCATAAGTCATTAAAGAAGTTATTCATTTAACTTTTGCCATCTAAAAGTCTGTGCTAGGACAGATAAAGTCCCTGGAGATGGTGAGAGCTCTCCAAATCATTTTCATCCACTTCATCCTTCATCTTGGCTATTCAAGGAATCTGAATGACTAGCTTTGAGTTGAGAAGGATTTGTATACTAAATAATACATAAGCCTCACACCAAACAAAGTCTATATTACAGTGTGCAGATTTTTGTTCCTTTTCTCCCATGCAAATTTAACTCAATATCAGACAAAACAAACAAACAAACAAAAAAAAACTATCTTTGTCCTAGAAGACTTTTCACCAGAAAAGTTACTGTGTTGATTACAAATATAGCAAATTACGGGCAAGTCCTTCCAAACACGTTTTCTTCACAACTCTCTCTCATGGCAATTTGAAACTGGGAGGAAAACCAAGTCACTGGTCATTCTGTTCAGCTTTGAGACATATCAGAGGTATTTTTAAATTATTTTAAAAGTAGTGAAAAACCAATGAGAAACCAACGGAAGAAACCAGATAGAATTAAAATATAGGTGATTAGAGTATGCTATTTGCTCTTTACATTCCAAGAATATTCCCTGAAATAATTCAAGGACAAATGAAATTTTGTCTCATAAAGATGCGGCTCTTCCCCATAACAACTTTCCACCAAGAGCATGGTAGCATATTAACGTAACTAGTTTCAGGAAATTCATTCTACAGTATTGGGTTCTATTTTGCTACTAGACATCTTTAAAGGATTCAGATATCTATAGAGATTTCAAGGCTACAATATCAGAGAAGGAGCTATCTAACTTATGTAAACAAGCAGGTCTCAAACATGGATTCCTTATTCAGCACCAAAGGAAGAGGAATTTGAATCACAAGTTCTGAGTCCATAAATACAGCCGACTTAGATTTTCAAAAAGAAAAAAAAAAGGAAACGTTGAAAATTATGTATTCCAAAGAAATTCTGTGCAGAGTAGCACGCAAATGTATATTCTGCAAGCCTTCCCTGAAAAGCAGAGAGATGGATAGCAAAAGAAAAGAATAAGGACATCATTGCAGCTTGCTTTCCTCTTGATTTAAGCTTCAATCATTCTCCAGGTAAGAACATGCTACTGTGCACTGAAAAGCCAACAAAACAAAAACACTCTTTTCAGGTTCTGTTTGGCAGATGGCTTTGTCCTAGCAGCACGGTTATACTATACATCATATTTCTTGACTTAGGGAGGTATTTCTTTACCCTCAGTGACACAGATACTGTATTCTCTCAGTAACAACACCATGTTATTCTTCTTCACAGAAAAGGGGAAGCCCCATGCTGAAATAGCCACCCATTGCCACAAGCCCTTTCTCTCTTCTTGCCTTTATTAAGGCTGAATGCTCCAGGCTGCTATAGAAAGAGACAAAAAAAAACAGCAGGTCCTTAGAAATTAATCCAGTTAGAGAAGCAACTACCCACAAAAGCAGAAAAATTGAAATTAGGAATCTGCTATTGGTACCATCATCGCAGAGATGCAGTGCAAGAGACACATAATTTAAACATCTAAAGACAGAAGATTTTCCAGTGTTGCTTTTATTTATTTTCAAGGAGACATATAGTGCCTGAACAATCTATTAGTTTTCAAGCAAACATCACTTGTTAACATTTTCAAAAGCTCGGGGAAAAAAGGGGATTTTCAACAAAAAAAGCAAAGCCTGTCCTTTGCTATGTTTTGGACCAGACAGCTGCACTGCTATCTAATTATAAACTCACAGGGATAAAAAAGGTTCAGTGCTCTTGAGTGAACAGCACCACCAAATAAAAGAAGCCTGAAACACACATCAGATGCCCTACAGCAGCTTGAAAGTTGGATCAAGTTTGCTGGTAGCAAAACAAGGATCCTCACACAAATCTTTTGAAAAAAATAACGGAAGAAACTGCCAAGACTAACAAGTTACTGCTGTTAAATATCAGACAAAGAGGTACAGCCATATTACAATAAATAATAATAATAAAAAAAGACCATTGACTTAGCAAGGAAGGCTGGTCTCCACTTCATTCCAATAAGCATGCTTAGAGACGAGAATTCCGAGGAAAAGAGGAAAATGCCCAGGACAAGGGCAGTTTGCTTTCACAGAGTGTGACTTGGGTATTCTATTTTCTCAATTTCCAGATAATCAGTGTTGTCCAAGTATCTCTCTTCCTCTTGCTCCTTCTTTCAGTGACTTTGTTGCTAAAAGCAGAATGGGCTCAAGGCAGAGGAGAGGAGGGACGTTTCAGGATACTGTCTTAGCTGTCAAGGCAGTCAGGTGAGAGCTGTGGTAGATTATTTCATGTTGACTATTTGCCAAAAACTACTGCCCCAAACTCTGCCCAGGACTTCAGGAGAACTGGTGCTAAGTATTAAGCAAGGAGAGGATACACAGTCACAAATGGAAAGAGAAGGAGAGCGACCAACAGTATCAATATTGAGAAGGATGAATTCAAGACCTTGCATTTGGCTATGGAGAAACACTGGGAAGCTGAAATACATTGTGAAATGGGTGAGACCACCAGGCAGTGAACTTCTGAATGAGTTAGATAAAAGCAAGTTAATGCAATAGTTGTAAATCACACTCTAGGGTGATCCATCCTCAGCTATGATAAAATATCATAACTCCCCCCAAAGCTGTATTTAACAAAAGAAGACAAAATTCTGGCTCCCTATCCTTGAAAGTAGCCCACAGAGTTAATGGTACTCTTTGCTTCTGCTGAACACTTTCCACTTACTGTTTTATCTTTCAATAAAAAAAGAAGATGTGAAAGCAGGATAAAATCATGGAAGCCCATCATATCTCTAAAAGCAAACTGCATTGCAAAGGATACAGAAAAATAACTTTCATGCCTTTCCTTTTTGCATAACTGATTGTTGGATGTTTTAAACTGCACTTTAAACTGCTTGGAGATAGAGATGTGTTTCAGTTTGCCCAACACTTTAAAAGCCTCTCCTATTAGAATTAATTAGCATCAGAGTGGTTTGTCCTCTTGTATTCAACTCACAGGAAATCATTCTCAACCACGGCAAAAATTTCCAGGGAAGAGTAGTCATACATTTAAGAACTGAAGTTCATGTTAAATTGAATGTATTTGATGGAAAAATAGATAAGTGCAGATGGAAGAAATTAGTTAGTGAATTAGAAAAAAAAAATAGGGTCACAGACTGTAGTCTGGCGAGCCATATGGCTTTTTTCAAAATCTGCTATTCATAAGGAGCTCAAATGATTTATTCTCTGAAATACAGCAAGAGCTGATAAATGAGTCACCAAAATGCTTATAGACAGTGACCAAGCAAGCAATTCTCTGCTTGATAGGTACTAATGGGACTGCAGGGGCAACATGGACTAATTGTGCTAATGGATCAGCAGGAGTCAGTGACCATGTAGGGCTCTGTCTGCTGCAGGCTGGAGCTAGGCAAGGACAGTAAGTGAGCTGGAGCCAGGTCCTGTCAAAACTGGGTACATTCAGAATTAATGCATTTGGGTTTTGGTCTTTTCCACTTTGCACATGTTTTATATATTTTCTTTGGAGCAGAGTGAAATAGAAAGCAGGAGGACTGGCAGTCACAGTAACTCTGTTTTCAGAAATGCAGCAGAGGACATTGACTCACTACTGACTGTGAATTAGCATCATTCAGAAGCAGCTGTGAAAGGCCGAATGTTTCACTGATGCTTACTGAACTATTTGCTTTCTGCCCTCATCAATAAGGACAGTCCACCTATATTCACTTTTTGGTAACCTTGATGGGAATTTTTGTAAGGATGCCTTTGCCTAAAATGTAATTCCACTCCTTTAGTAATTATGTCATAAAGTCATGGAGGCAATTATACTGAGCTGGTATGTGTGGCAAGGCACTGCATTTACTGTCTGAGAATGAAGTTACATGTTGTTGAAGAGCTTGCTGTAAGAAATGTAAGCCTGAATTAATACACTTATTTGAACTGGGTAGGTAAATATTTTGCAGTGACTTCAACCAGCCAGTATTGTGGTTTTACGTAATTTTTTTTCTTTTCCATTGCTTCAAAAATACAGAAACAAAAGCAACTTCAAATATACTCGGTGTCTAATCTTTCTAGGAGTGATAGGAGCAACACCACCTCCGCAGCCATGTCAGTGACATGTGAGTTGCAATCCTCTTTAGGAGTTTATTGACAGTTGTTTCATTGTGTAAACCTCTTAGGGTGAAAAGCATTAACTTGAATTTAGTAAATACATCTGATAAAAGGAATAGTAAATCCAGAAGGAGGTAACCAATAATGTAGTTCTCTTTTGGTCTCTTTTATCTTTAACTGTAGAATCTAAACAGCAGGGCTACGTTCTAATACCGCAGAAATACATCATTTTGTTATAACGACTGCTAACAGTTGGTTTCTTTGGAAATGTTTCAACCTACAGAATATGTCTAACTGTTCTATACATTGACTTTATGGAGAGGCTCCCAGTGCCTTTCAGTGCAGAGCAACAAGACCATTTTTTTTTTCAGAAATGGTGCAATAGCATTTCTGCATTTTAGACATCCTTTTCACCTCAAAATCTACTTGGCATGTTGAAGTCTGTGATGGAAAATGAGCTAATCAGGAACCGTAAGAAGCAGTAATATTTCAATGTAAAAATTGTATACATGAGCTCATAAAAAGCTATTGTTTTTAACCATAGGTTAAATGGCAACATGCACTCATTACAAATCTGTTCATAGTTGTATAACAGCACTGAAGAGGATTACATAGCTGGAAATGTTCCAGCTAGCCTATTTTGTCAGAAGACAGACTATCCTTGGCAGAAAAGAATGGTAGCTTGTCATAATGGTTTGTATGGATATGTGTGGTGCTAGTCACAGTTTTGAACATATTGATCTGTCAACAAAGTTGAAAGAGCTCCCTAAAGGTCTTTGGACTTCCGATGTTTTACTTATTCAGAAAACCTGATATTTTTGAGGCAGAACACAAAAAAAATGCTCCACCCCAAAATCAGCAACAGACCCATCTACTTATTTACAGCTTAGACCAGGACTAATCATTTAATTTTCTTGACCTGTTGAGGTTGGAGTGTTTAGTTATTGACCAAAGTGAATTAATATATAAACTGGAATTACAGACTCTGTACATGCCTGTTGGAATGAGGTGCAGATGCTTATGGAGTCTATGCTTCTACACACATTTGCTGCAGATTTGGACCCACTGTCCTGCAGACCCAAAGACCCACCCATCAGCAGGGACACCCTCATGTCAACATCATGGTGTGAAGAAAGCAGGAAAAAAGTACTGAAAGGGGTGAGAGCGGTCACTGTACAGTGCACCCACTGCTGAAGAATCTGGGGAAAAATATACCAGAGGGGTGGCCCATAAGGAACAAGAGCAGTCACTGTACCATGCACCCATTTCGGAAGGAATCTCGGGAATTCCTCGAGGAAGGTGGTCCTCGAGGACAGGAAGAGTGGTCACTGCACCATGCACCCACGATTTAACTGTAGACCTCTGGTATGTATATTTATTTTCAGTTATGCTATATTTCTAGCCTTGCTATACTTTTAGCTCTGTTATTACCTCTTATCTCTAATAAAAGTCTCATACTCGACAAGTCTCATACTTGAGTTCAGTAAAAACTAATCCTGGAATCCAAAAGAATCCCAGACTCCCTGCTCATGGTGCCTCACAGCTCTGCAACTCAGCTCCATCTCTTTTCCTACCACAGCTTTTTCCTTGCTGGAAAGAGTTAAGTCTGTCCAAGCTTCAGCCTCTCCCCCTCAGAGGAACAAAATTCAGTTTTGCCTACACTGTTGAGAAGCCTTCAGCCGGTCCTCTCTCAAGGATTTTCACTGCTGAATTCATATAAGGACATATCTCTCCCCTCATCTTTAACCTTCTTTGCATGTCCAGCTCATGAAGTAATACATGTAAAAAGGTCCTGCATTTCCATAGAATGCTTAAGGTTGGAAGGGACCTCTAGAGATCATCTAGTCCAACCTGCACACACAGGGTCACCTAGAGCACATGGCACAGGACTGCATCCAGGCGGGTTTGGAAGATCTCCAGAGAAGGAGACTCCACAACCTCTCTGGGCAGCCTGTTCCAGGGCTCTGTCACCCTCACTGTTAAGAAATTTTTCCTTAAGTTCCTGTGAAACTTTTGATGCATGCAGGTAGCGAGAAGTCTCATGGCTGCTGTGGGCTTGACTATGTTGATATGGAAGTAAAACATGTTGGGTTTGGCTCTATGTGACTTCAGGTACAAATGATAAATATTAGCGATCTACCGGAGAACCTTCAGCCTTGCTCACTTTACCTTATAGCTTCAATTGCAGGATTCAGAAGAGATTCAGACTCATCTGTTCTTCTTCATACAAAGCTTTGAGACAGCTACATGGTAGAAAACTGGGAGCAAACTCTTACTAATCATTTGACACCTACAAATGCAAAATTCTGCTTTTCATAATTTGTTTAATATGTCTGAGCTACCACCTTCATCTAAGCACATTGACTAGGAACTAAGTGCATGGAACAAACAGTTCTTTAAAGAAAAAGTCTGTTTTATTGTTTACTTCATCTTAAATTGATAGTAGCTCCTCACATCAGCTGCATATCCCATACATGCCTTCCTGTTCAGCTGTGATTGCCTCTATACAGCATAATTCTTTTCAAAGTCTGACTGTCTGGTTGGCTTAACCCTTCAACCTTATAATATAAAAATCATTGCTGATATTTAAAAGACTTCTCCCATTTAAAAGAGGTTTACATGAGGTTACAGCTGTCAACCCCCAAAGAGGATTGAACTGTAGTGTTACTGGCATCTTTCCACAATTGGCCTACGAAGTCTAAGAAGAACCCAACACAACCATATTACTAACTATTATGAAAAGAGCAGCTGCTTGCAAAATGTGACAGTTTTATGCAATGTCACAGGAATTCAACTGAAACATTTGATCTTTGTAGGTAGGTACATAGCAAATTTTTCACTGAGTGTGAGTTCATTTTTTAGCTTGGTAGTAGAAAAAAACATGAAATCAGTTAATTAGTACTACCTAATTCTTCCAGCAGTGCACTTCAAAACTTAAATCAATATTAGTGGATCTTATTTACAAAAATGTCTTGTCAGGATCCAAAACATTTGGTGACTACACAGGAGTGTTAGAGTTTTATTCTGCAGATGATACAACAAGAACTGTAGCACAAAACCAATTTGAGGTATTGTGAATAATTACAGTAAATAAGCACTGAGATGATAAATAGTTAACTGCCATAGAGGAATTAAATGAATTTCAATAGAGGGAAATTCATCCTAAGTGTGGTCTCTGTCTGGCTATTTCACTAATAGCAAAAAAAGTTAAAATCCCCTTGCGCTACATGTTCAAATGAAGCCAAATGCTTTCCTTAAGTTATGCCATAAAGTTTCCTTCTTTTCTTTATCTTTTCATGGTATTTTCTCTAGGGACCTTTAAACTGCAAACAGCTAATTAACAAATATTTTAGAAGGGGATAACAGATTCTTCTGCTACTTGAATTATTTATTTGCTTATTTAGCTAATATTATGTTTTGCTTCTTCCCATTATTCACGAGAAAGATTTGCTAGAATTGTTTACTGCTTCTTTTGAGACAGAAATTCATTTTTGAAAGGGATTTTTTGATGTGTCTGCATGTACATTTTGTGATGTGTGTCTGCAACAGCAGGGACCTGTAATCTGAAGAAAGTCCTTGGAGTTGTATGTCCCCATACATGTTGCTCGTCATAAGCTCTATTGTCATCACATACCACACGTTAGGAAGAGATGCTTTAGATACCATACTCAAAATCAAATGGACATAATTAAATTTAATAGCAAATCCTTGACTCTAAAACTTCTTTAATATCACTGTAGTGACATCACTCACTGTGGCAACAGCATTTAAATATCCTCACAGAGAGACAATGCTCAGAATCATTCACTGCATATAAGAAACACAAGGCAAGTCAATTGCCACCAGACAGCAGGCAAGATCACCAGAAGCCACAGGAGAATGATGCGCATGGAGGTTTACTGTAAAGTTACTCTCCTTGTCTTGGAGTCTTCTCTAATGTTCGTATGATTAATATAAAAAAGTAGAGCAGTTCCTACACAAACATATAATTATTACGTGAAAATGACCACTTTCCCTACTGGACTGCTGAGTAGAAGAGATCCTGTTTTATTCTAATTGCCAAATAACAAAATTCATTTTAGGACGTACATAAGAATGTGTTTTGAATGTTCTTGAGCTATATTTTCCTCAGTCTTTTCCTGCATCTGAGTAAGCTTTTAAATTGCCACATAAATTTTACTTACTTAGTCAGTAACCACGTCTTCTTGACATCTAATTGTAAGTCTCATAAATGTTCTTTAAATGCAGCAATTCATCAACATAATTAAAAATCAAACTTGAGATTTATAATCTCTCACACCTGAACTTTCATATTGACTTTTCATTGTACAATAGCTTATCTTTTCCCAGCTTCTCCAGCTTATCATAAATATGCTTCCAATCTTTCTGGTAGAGACCAGAGAATTCAAAAGACATTTTAAATTCACTCACCTACTCACTGCAAATCAATTTCTTTATTGATCCTGATATCACAGATTCAGGAGAAAGGAGGAGTTGGATTACACTGGTGGTTTTTATTTGTTCTTACAGAAGTGAACATTGTAAAAGTGAAGCTGAGAGAATAGAGATATGCTGAGGGAAGTAGTTTTGCCTGATGAAACACAAATTCAAGCAGATTAAAAAAAAATGTTCTTTTTTTGTTTTCCCAGAGATGAATCTTCTAAATGAGATACAAAAGTTAAAGAAAATATTTCCAAAGTGTATTATATCAAATGACCAGGAAATTCCAGGGCCCAATTTTATCCAAATATAACTCAACGGAGTAACACTAGGGCTTGGTTTCACCACCTTCCTTTTATAGTCTCATTTCTCTTGAGAAGTTCCCAGCACAATGAATGCACAGCTGCCATCTTTTTTTAAAGAATATAATGATACCTAAGGCAGTTATAGCCAGCAATTAAATCAAGGAAAGAAACAGACCAAAAGGGCAATGTGAAATAAATACCAAGGGTCTAGTTACTCTATTACCCATTTTTTCCCTCCATTTTTATATTACAAAAAATGCCTTTCTCTTTTTCAGTAACACAGTCTTAAATATCATCTCCAAGTAATTGGCTATACAGGATTACTATTCATGTCATTTCTACATGGCCTTTGAGACTCACTAATTCCTAAGCCGAAAACAGCTGACATGAGCCTCCTTCCTGAGGCTCATAAAGGAGGATTTCATATTTTGTGGCTACAAAGCCATGTCATTAGGCACCTCCCATGGGGGCAGCATTACTGATGGGGAGATCAAGGCTTCCGAGGGGCCCTTCTCTGTGACAACAGCTCATGAGTACAGCTCCACAGAGAAATGATGGAAGGAAATAACCTGAACTTTTGGAAATTTTGTGAGAGCCTGCCTGAGCAGCATTGTCCCTGCTTCCAGAGAGTAAACCTTCCCACTAGGCAAGGGGCTCAGGTAGGCCGCTTGGGACAACATCTGTGGATTGCAAAAGCCATGTTCATGTAAGGAAATGTTAACTGACATGAAAAAGGATTTGATCCATTAATTGTTTAAAAGCTGAAGAGAATAGAAGCACAAGATCAACATCTAGACTTCACTGGCATTTTGCCAGTTTAAAGCCAGAGCAAACTGTACTGTATGAAACTAGAGTAGTATATTAATATGTATCAATAAATATGCTAGTATACAAATATTTTAGTATATATCCAGTGTTAATACATAAGAAGGCCAGGTACATTCGCACTTAACGTCTTGGTAGCTTATTTGTAGCCCACCTTCAAGAAACGTGCCTACATGTCCTCCAGGGAGCCGTAGGGAAAGAAATGTGTTCCTATGGAGAAGGTGGACAGACTCCTTTCAGCAGGAAGGATACTGGGGAATGACAAAGTCCTCAGAGTGACCACAGTGGGTGATTCAGACTTCATACAGAGCCCAGGGAGTATAAGGCAACGCAGTGAAAGGATTGTTAGGTAATGCTGTTCTTCAAGATAAGGTGTAAATGACAAGATGTTTTGACAAGCTGGGCCTTGAGCCAGGCTATGCAATGTGCACACTGACCGCAGAATACCTGCAGGATTACCCGGCAGTCAAATTAAAACATTCAGTCAAATATATGGCAGACAGCTACCTCCCTGACTAAAGAGCACCAGTTAATTGAAGAACATTTCCTTAAGGACAGTTTTAGTGATCGAGATGAATCCTCTGTTCTTTGGAACGTCTTGTCTCAGCATACATTTGAACAATTTAGAGACTCTGGAAATCTTACCCCTGAAAGATAATTCAGCAATTAAAGTTAAATAGCTGTATGAAAACAAACTATACATACATGTCAGTTTACTGAATATTTTTATTTAAAAAAGGGGGTTGTTCTCCCCTGTTTTCTTAATCCTTAAGATTAAGAAACCATAAAAAGTGGTTTTCCTTTGCAAGCATAAGAACAATTAACATATAAAGCTAACTGCAGTTTACTGAATCTGATCAAATGAAGTGTGAGATTGCAAAGGTTTATCCATGTTTTACCTGCATTATATTGAGTAGTTTGACTGACTTAAGGATAATTACTCTATTAGCAGAATGAACCCAGAGCAGAGTCATATTTTAACTGAAGTCGCTCAACTCTTGGTGCAAAACTGCCCTTATGTTCATTGGCTGAAATACACATGAAGAGCCAAATAAGATTAATCCCCATGCGGAAAAAACAAGATCAATTATATTGAAGGAGCAAGTGAGGTAAAAATCTACTAAGGAAAAAAATCAGGAGAACCTATCCCAGTTCTATAATTCTTTAAGATGACACTGGGATAGATATTTAATTCTACGTGCATTCCTAAATTACTCACAATGATTACATTTTACTAATTAGGAAAACCATGTTATCAAAAGACTTGGAGGTGCTACTTGCACTTGCAGGCACTTGCACACTTGCACTTGTGCTTACTCACGCTGTGATTCAGTAAGTATTTTCCATCTCTGATTCTGTGACTATGATTTCCTGTGGTTTCATATGTTCTTGTGATTTTACAAGTTCATAACAACTTGCCTGTAACTGGTGCATGAAATAACATCACTCACTGGAAAACACCATGAAGAATTTTAGTCAGAACAGTAAGAACTGGTCCATAAGAATACAACCGTATTTTTCAGTCCTGTATCTCGGTAGTTAACAGCACACTTAAAAGCACTATTAGCACATCTTTATCGAGATATAGATAAGGTTTCCCAAAGGAAAAAAATGTGGTTCTAGATGAACCCAGCCCTTCCCTATCCCATCCTTCTTTCTATGTTCCCGTATACATTGCGCTTACCATGCTGTTTCAAAAGATGACATCAGCTCAGCATCATCCCTGCTACATGCTGAAGAACTTCTGCAAGACTTGATTCTACCCATAAAGCTCTTAGTCAACACAGTAAATCCTCAAATACCCTAAAAAAATCTTTTAAATAATTTATCTGGCTTTTATGGTCAAGCTGTCAAGTTTTCGTTTGTTTGTTTTTCATATGTAGAAATATAGTCATAATGATTCCCAGTTCTCTCAAGGCTATATGGTAATACTCTTCAATACAGAATCACAGAATCACAGAATGTTTGAAGTTGGAAAGGACCTCTAGAGATCATCCAGTCCAACCCCCCTGCTCAAGCAGGGACACCTAGAGCATGTAGCACAGGGTGGCATCCAGGTGGGTTTGGAAGATCTCCAGAGAAGGAGACTCCACAACCTCTCTGGGCAGTCTATTCCAGTGCTCTGTCACTCTCACAGTAAAGAAGTTCTTCTTCATATGGAGAAGAAACATTCTGTGTTTCAATTTGTATCCATTACCCCTTGCCCTATCAATGGCCACCACTGAGAAGAATTTGGCCCCATCCTCCCTACATTCTCCCATCAAGTACTTGTATAAGCTGATAAGATCCCCTCTCAATCTTCTCTTCTCCAGGCTAAACAGGCCCAGCTTGCTGAGTCTTTCCTCATATGACAGATGCTCAAGTTCCTTAATCATCTTTGTTGCTCTCCACTGGATCCTTTCCAGAAGTTCCGCATCCCTCTTGTACTGGGGAGCCCAGAACTGCACACAAAACTCCAGGTGCGGCCTCACCAGAGCTGAGGAGAGAGGGAGGATAAATCACCTCCCTCGACCTGCTGGCAACTCTCCTCCTGATGCAGGCCAGGATTCCATTGGCCTTCTGGGCCACAAGGGCACACTGCTGCCTCATGGTTAACTTGTTGTCAACCAGGACTCCCAAATCCCTCTCTGCGGACCTGCTTTCCAGCAGGTCAACCCCTAATCTGTACTGATGCCCAAGGTTATTCTTTCCCAGGGGCACGACCCTGCACTTGTTCTTGTCTCAGCCTCTCATGAAGTTCCTCAATGCCCTAGGTCCCTCTGAATGGCAGCACAGTCCTCTGAAGTATCGGCCACTCCACCCAGTTTTGTATCATGCATGAATTTGCTGAGGGTACACTCTGTCCCCTTGTCCAAGACATTGATGAATAAGTTGAATAGCACAGCAACTTAACTTGGTTCAAGTGAACCTTTTGGCTCTCTTCACTTGGTTCACCATGAATTTATAGAGCACATGCATAGGGAAAGGGGCACACCAAAGCTCACTTTGCTATCCTGGCTCCCCCTTGTCCAGATGCAGGAACCTACCAAAATGCCCCAGACAAACAGATTTCTACCTAGTACAAATAGATTTCCTTCTTAAGAGGCCTGCAGAAGCACAGGGCACATCTCAGCCCTTTACAGCAGTGCAAGATTGTGGCTAGCAAGCCCACAGCTGGTTGCTACTGGCGCAAGGATTGTCCACTCCCAGGAGCAAAGCAGTTTAGCAAAAAGAACACATGAACATGAAATCTGGGATACTGCAGGATCTTCAAAACATTTCCAAATATCTGTAAGAAGAATTTCAGATTTTTGGAAAATCTGGTGCAGCAGAAAAATGAACCCTCCCCTGACACCTCCAAGCCTGCCTCTTTTCTCATGGAGTTCGCATCCTGTATGTTTGATACTGCGATGTGGTGTGACTGTCACAGTTGTGTTACTGGCATCATTTGTATATTCTCACTTTCAGCCACACTGATGCAGACTTACCATGCACTTGTGAAATCTGTATGCAGCTTCTTAGAAGAGCTAGGGATGGAGTATGAAACTGATTTAGCTCTGTGTGTTTTGTGACACTTTTGTTTCTCCTGACCACACAGGGAAGAAAAAACAGGTGTTTGTTTTTGAAAACACAGCAAAATTGACCTATGGTTGCTATTAAAGCTGAGGTTAGTTCAGCAATCTGATGATCCATGACCCTCTTTAGGCAATTAATACTGCTCCAAAGTCCCATAAACTTCCTGTTCTCTACTTGATAAAAACAAGACTTGCTTAATGAAGATATGTATCTGCTCAGCAAGGAAACAAAAATTGGGATTAGGAGAAAATTATGCTGTTTCTCTTATTCTTACCTTCCCTGCATGGGGAGAGGAGTGAAATCCTTCCCTAGAGCAACGCAGCAATCATCCCCTATTGCTGTGTTTTCACAGGGCGCCTGTGGCTCTCCGAGAGCTGCTACCATGCCGTGATACTCTCTTAACAGCCGCAGCTCGTTGCAACTTCTGCTCACCGGGCTGGACACCCCCTTTGCAGATAGATTGCCATGAGGTGAAGGAGATGTCTGATTCAGCTCCATCTCTTGTTTTCTGGGAACCGTGCTCTCATCCTTGCTATCCAAGTACATCTGTCCCTGTGTTTTTTTTTTCTCCTAAACAAAGTGAAAACAAACATATTAGAACAAAAGGAAAATGACTCAGTGCTTGCTTTTGGTACAAGCGTGTTGACCAAAATCCCAAGGTGTAGATTTTTCATGCACCTTTGGCTATTTCTTGTGTTGGTTTATTTCCACCAAGAATAATTCCAGCATTTAAAACACCTGCACAATTCAAAAATAACCGTTATATATACATATATATATATATATATAAAGTTTTGATATACATCAAGAGATGAGCTTTTTACTTTTTAGCTTAACACAAACTTCTCACACAAATTTCCCAGAAACTTACCCTGGCTTATTCTGCGGGATTCAGCCCTGGAACAGCGAGGGTTGATATATTGACTCTTTAGTGAAAAACAAATGAAGACAGCGCTAACTGCAAATCTTGATTTTTTTTTACCTCAAAAACACATAAAAAGACAATTCTGGAAGCTCTGTATACATGAAAATGCAGTTTATGCCAGAAAGAATTAACTCAGATTTGCAGTCCTTTTAGCATTATTAGAGTAGGGCAGGGAACAACATTCCAGACAAATTTGAAGAGACTCATCTGTGTACAACATATGGTATAAAGAGAACTGGTGTCAAGATCTCTGTCTTTGCTGGTGAACTAAATCAGATCTCAAGGAGTATCCCTTCATCCCACAGGCTGTTTAGCTGTTGGCACATTCCCTGGAACAGCCATGGCCTTGGCCAGCCAGCACTCAGCCATGCTGTGCTGGGAAACAGCCATGGGACTGGCACATGCAACATAAATAATGCACTGCTGGGACAGCTGGCATCAGGGCCAGAGAAGAGTCCTGGCTCATTTTATTTATTGGTATAGACATAGCCAGTAGCTCCTCATGTTCCTTCCTATCCTCTTCAAGAGCAAAGCTGAAGCACAAACACTCTTATAGCGACTTTCTTTAATGCTCCTCATCATACACGCAGGAGAGAGAAGGACCCCCACAGTCTACTAATATGGTGTCAGCGTGCAGGCTCATACATACAGCAGAGTCTCAGTTTTGTCAGACGGGTAATATCTGTGAGCTACCAAGAGTTTCCTCCAGCAGCTCTTGACTGTGGGCAAAAACAGCCTTTCTTTGCACGAGCAGAGAGGGAACAGGTATCTCTTGAGGCACCAGGTCCTCCTGCTCATATCCATGTGGAGAAACAGCACATGCCACAGCTCCACACGAGGCCTCGTTTCAGCTTCACTCTGGCATGAGGCACAAGAGAGCACGCTCTTTGGCGCCCACCAAGCACATCACTAGCTCTAAAAGCAGAGTTAGTAAGATCTTGACCCTCCCTGATCCTCTCCTCTTAGATAGAAACAACCTGAAGCAGTTTTAGAAGTACCATCACTTGACTGTGACAGTCTACTTGGCACACTCCTCTCCTTTGGTGGCAAAAAGAGCCACCAGTTCAGAAATACACCCCTGGCCCAGAAACTGGACAGTCTGCCATGGTTATAACAACGCTAGTTCATCATTTCACTGCACTCTTCTCTTGCAACAGCAACGGCAGCAGCCCCACGGCAGCAAGTGCATGAAGACCTCCTTGGACAGCTGCTGTTGCATGGAAACTCTTACACAGCTGAGGGCCTCTCATCAGATCAAATGCTTGAGTTCTGTGAAGACAACATACCACTTCCTAAGTTACTAGTGGCATTTTTTTTAAATGTGGGTCAAGCCTTGATGAAAATTAGGCTCTATGATTATGAATGGAGATTAGAATAAAGCTTAGTACCCAGTAGTCAAAAAACTTTTACAGTCTGATCATTAAAATCTGGTGTGAAAAGTTATAAAAAGCACTTCAGAATCCCACAAAGTGCACAAATAAATGAAGAGGGAGCTAAAGAACATTCTGTCTTAAACTCATGCTGTGGAATCCAATTACTGGAATATTTAAATCAAAGTGCCAAATCCACCACAGAGGACAGCAGAGGATCAGGAAAGAGGCCTGTCACCCTCTTACGTCCCATAGCAGGGGGCACATCCTTGCTCCTCCCTCCAGAGACCTCAGCACAGGACAACACAGGTAGGACTGCAGGGCTGAGAAACAAAAATAGCACAGCATTAGGGAACAGGCTCTGCTTCAATCCCAGGAGCAGAAATCACCAGAAATGGGAGCAACAAGAAGTTAATGATGATTTTGCGCAGCTCTGAGCTCTCCCAGCCTCACAGTCTAGAAGGGAACAGAGGCTGCTGCAAGACCAGACTGAACACACTAATCTTGGCTCCTAGTAACAGCGGGCCTGCTAGTCAAATCTAAATCAGAATTTTCCCAGGTGGCATTTCCTTCTGTAGTCTTACTTTTTTTTTCGTTCTATTCCAAATGTCCTTGGTTCTCACCTGTCCTTACAAGCAGTTGGACAGATTTGGCTCTACCCATCATTAGCAGCCTGGAAAACATCTGCACAAACCTTTGCTTGCTTTTTGTTAGTTTTCTTGAGAAGAAGAAAAAAGGAACGGTGATTTAGGGAGAGTGCTGGAATTACCAGAAGGAGGAAAACATGAAGCGTCCAGCTTTACAGAGCTGGACATGCTTGATATGTAGCAAGAAAACCCAAAACTTCAATTTTTAAGGGGTAATATCTCTCCTGCAAACATTCCCTAAAGGGACAAACCTCTTTGCCAGCAAAGGAGTTTATGTGCTTTATAAGCAGCACATGCACAGCTGATGGTGATCAAAGGCACAATCTGAGCTGACCCCAGGCTTCCCCATGGCTTAGATAGCAATGAAATTCCATGTCCCCAGAAAAAGGGCTAAGGGAGAGTCCTGGAGAGCGGGGATTGCTGCTTTTGCACCTTGCAGTCAGCAACCGGAGGTGCTGAGAGGGCAAGTGGGCCCTGTGCAGGGGCCACCGCTGCCACCCGAGCACCTGGGCGCCTCTTGTCTTCAGTCTCAGTGTCTAGATATTCACGTATTGATTTTACTAAGATATTCTCTAAATCATAACTGAAATATCTACAGCTTTGTTCCATTTTTTGTAACACTTGGTTTGTCTGAATATCTGCTATGAAAATATGCAGGTTTTGAAATGATGTGAGACTGCAGAAACATGAGGAGTGAACCCACAGCTCAGGTTTCCTGAGGTTCAACTACAGCAACTCAGGCTGTTCCAGCTTTTAAAAGATGTGAGTCTGGTCACAAACTCTAAATGTGATCCAGTCTCACCCCGAAAACTGTGAGATTAGGATCCTTGGGTGAATAAAATGTATAAAGACATTTATTTTCAGAATTATCATCAGTGAAAAATAAAAGAATGCCAAGGACAAGAAGCTTGAGAGAAAATCTGATGCCGAAATACAAAATCATAACCCACATTACTGCACATTCACAAAAGCTTTGCAAAAAAAAAAATAATAATAATACAGCATCATTTTTCCACACGAGACATGTTTGATTGTGATTACCTACACAGCTAAAACATTGCTAAGGCAACTATCACCATGGTATCTAAACTTCTAAGGCATCCACGCATTTACCATTCAAGAAAATCTCAAATGATCACATTTCCCCATAGTTACAGGACTTTGCTCTGCTTTTATTTCTTCCTCCCTTTTCTTAGCTTATAATACATGTATCAATAATGAGGCAGGTGAGATGTTAGCATGTGAAGGTGAGGGATTAGTTTAATCTGCCTGGAGACTAGATTTTAGGATGATTTTTGTGCACCATCAAGAGGATTTAGCCACAGCTTAAAACTGATCTGGCAACTATCCCCCTATGCAGGGGCTAATATTGCATTTATGTTATCTTTGTTATCACTTTCACCCCAGTCCAAGTTGCTGAGGAGCCATAAAGTACTGGCACAGAATTCATTTTGTTTTCATCTATTCAGGTGCTAATAAGATCAACTGCCCACCTAAGATATTCCGTTCAAGAAGCTTTGTGTAGCTCGCTTTTTAGTTCCAAAAAAAAAAATGCCAGAGGCAAATGATATATCTGGTACTATTTCATCATTTAAAATGCTATTTTCTGGAGTCTCAGTAATCATAGCATAGCATTTTTGCAATCAAAAATGAAGCAGAATTCAATCTTAGAGGCCATAAGGCTACAAAATACCACATCTTCTCCAGACAATATCCGTAAGGAGCATTTTTCCTCCCTTGCACACTTTATCATCCATCAAAGCCTTTCACCTATCAAGACTGGAAAACACATTACCTTCCCAATAAGTCACCTTCCCATTACCAGGCAGAAACCCAAATATTCAAAGCAGAGGGGCTGCAGGCTGCTGCTCGGTGGGTCAAGCCCACACACTGCCTTACCCAGGAGAAGGAAAATACTGCTTTTTAACCACCTTTCATCCCACAGAGACCAGGTCTACCAAGAAGCCTTATTTTCCAAAGCAAATTAAAGTCAAACTATCTACCTGGCTGGAAAGAGCATCCCAGGCTAAAGACACTTTTTTCTCACTCTGGCTCCCTTCTCAGCATGGCCTCATCCCAGGAGCACTGCAAAGGCCATATGTGCCAGCTGCCACGAGGATGTTCACACAGTTCTTACACCTATAAAATACCACCAATGCGGAGAAAAGATTTTCATCTCCAGATGTGCTGCTCACCATAGCCCTCCCCCAGCTCAGCCAGGTGATGCATTGGCCTGGCCAACACACCTAAAATTATCTCAGAGGCGGAGAGGAGAGTAGCTATTCCTAGCTTGAATATACCCAGAGAAAACAGAGCAGGGCTTCTGCACTACCTCTCAGAAATCTTGTGCAGTTGACGCCACACATATCTCTTACCCTGCCACCCAGGGACTAGGTAGTGGAGAACTATTCCCAGGCTTGGAGCATGAAACATTCAGTTAAAAACCTACCTTAAAGCCTAAAAAACAGGTTCAACGTGTGCACACACACACACATCCCACACTATTATTGCCAAAGTACAATTGGAGGATCTAATGCTGTGACGTACAAGCAAGAATTTTCAGTGTTCTCTCAATTGATAGTTTTTCTCACATAAAGAAAAAGTGCTTCTAAATGTACAAGGCAGTTAAAACTGGCCTGGGAATACAGGATATAACAAAATACCTCAACATCCATCACTTGGAAGTATATTCCAGTTTTCCATCAGAACAGTGCCAGTCCTACATACAGGATCCCCCTTATCCCACACAGTGGTGTTAGGAATTGCACAGAATAATGGAGCACAGAGTAACCCTCCCTTACATGACTCAATGGGACATTCCTGACCGAGTGTCACTACTTTTCTTTTTACGTTTTCAGGGACTTCTTTTCTTGCTGCCTAGCAGTGGCAAGAGAGGAATGATGTGTCAAGACACAAGAAACCACTAAAGCCCAGGTGTGTACATCTTTCGTGAGGTCGTAAACTGTTTAAAATACCTCTATTATTAACCGGCAGTACTGCACAGCTTCCACTAAGTTGCTGCAATTCCTTCATCAAGAGGTGGGTGTAAGACAGAGATAAATATTCTTTTCTAATTCAAGCACTATGTGACTGGATCCGCTGTAAGCTGGTTAGTGTGCAGCAGTTTGCTATGGCCTCATGTCTTATATCATTGTTCTCGGATGGGCACATGTATGTCATGGAGCATGAAGAAGGGCTCCAGGCCCAAAGTCCTGCAGGGATTCAGCAGAAGTTCCTAAACCTCCTTGCTTGCCTCCATTGCCTCTGGTGGCTTCGGTAGCTGAGAGGCAGCAGCTGCTGGATCACAGCTCTGACCAACTTCTCGGTTCAGCAAGAGCTTTGAGACCTTGCTGCTGTGATCCTGCTGCTTGGACCCTGCTGATGGACCCCACATCTGCATTACACAGCAGCCTTCCGTATGCACACAAGATATTCACTTCATTAGCAGCTCAACACAGATGGCAGAGACCCAGCAGACCTTGACACTTAAGGCTTAAAAATACAGATTTTTGCACTACCTGAAGTCTCTGACTTAGCAGCATGTAAGAAAAATCCTGCTATGCTCAGAGGCAAAACCAGGCTTGTGCAAATGCAGATTCCTTGGCCTCCTCTGAGCTCATCTGCTCATCCAACAGCTGTAAAACCCTGCGATACAACCTTTCCTCTTTTTGGACTGGTGTTTACTAGACACCCACAGAGCTCAGGGGAGCACGGGGCACTATCACTCATAGGAGTAGCTGCATTTTCAGCTGGCACTGAACATTTTCAGAGAACCCAAGGTCTGTCAGGGAGGGATCCGTAAGCACTCAAGCCTCTCCAGACCCAGCTGCGGGAGGCAGCAGACCCACCATACAATGATGCTCATTGGCCTCCTGGCCTGGTTTGCGTGCACCACTGTGTGTGTTCATACGGAGGAACACTCCTGGAGTGTAGAAGACAAAGACATTTTGAAAACAAAATTAAACATTTTTTGTTTCTGTCTCTTTGGTGTCAGCCAACCCAAAGCTACAAGTTTGCACTCGACACAGGTATCTGTTTGTTTTTCATGTCTTTACAATTATGCTGAAAAAAAAATATTCTTCCCCAAAGCTAGTATTTTCAATAGCAAATTTATCAGAATCTTCTTTAAGAGGAAAAAAAAAAAGACTTGGCCACCCTCTAGGTTGTGAAGACAACTTCTGAAAAGGCCCCTGTGTGACAGCCGTGGCCTCTTTTGGGCAGCAAGTGCAGGTGTGCCAGAGTTCCCACTGAATGATACCCATAGTCCCTTCTTCCAAGGTAACTGGGGAGAGAAAAGCCAACCTGGACTTGCTAAGATGGAGACAAAAAATATACAACTTTTTCCCTCTGGGCTTACCTTCCTTTTCATCCCTGCTCTTTCTGCTTCCTGACAAACCCAGTGGTCGCACTTGGTTTTCAGGTGGAAGATCCTTGAGTCTCACCATTTTCCTGTGGAGACCGACCACTGCTACCTGATGTCCCCTGATGCCTTACCCACGTGAAGAATGAAAGCACCAAAATCCATGGGTGTAGGTCCATGGGCACCAGGGCATAGCTGGTGACTAGGTTCCTCAGATGAAGATTATGAGATGGACACGACAAACTGATAGATAGGAGGCATGCTCAGAGGACAAGGTTATTGCACGGACCTGGCTCAAAAAGCGTAACAGTGGAAGCCATTTGCAGGCTTCCTGCCTAAACAAAATCAACTTTAAGATCATTTTCTTTTCTCAGTGGATCCCAGCAGACTGCCGCACCAGTGCAACTCTGTGGACAGTAAACTACTGCAAAAGCAGGCAGCCCAAGTGGGAAGTCCTTGCAGATAGAAAAAGCAATGTCTAATTGCAGCCCAAGAAGCCACAGAGCCACTGGGCTGGCTCAGTAAAAAAAGTAGCTGAGATGTGAGTATGAAAAATAAGCAGGCATGAGCAGATGTAGCAGAGACAGGAAAGAAGGGGTTGACACAGTTTGGCAACGCTTTTATAAAACATCCTGCCAGCGGCACATCACACGAAGCATGTGTCTTTCTTGGGTTGCATTGCAGAGTTGGTTTCTAGGAGAGACTTTACGTAAGCTGTTTAGGCACACACACAGCTAGGCCGGCAGGATTTTTACTCTTTCTGGGCCACTTTCTTGGTAGTTTTACCTGAAC